>NC_138961.1:158090000-158690000 GCF_055761805.1 Camellia sinensis | reverse complement strand
TTTCTGTGTTACACATGGCTCGTATGTGTACATGCCTTTCCCAGGCAAGATTCGGTTTGGCTTGCGTGCCATATCCATTGTATCCATATCCATTCCATTGCATATTTGTAGATATTGCGTTGTAGATTGCATGCATTCATTGCATCACCTTCCATCTATGGCTTGCGCCTTTCCATGTTGAGCTTGGTCTGGTATGTGCCCTTACTTTTCATGTTAAAACACAGTTCTGCATGTGTATCGCGCCGATTCCACGCTGATATGTTGGTTGAGGGTTGCGGCACCTTTTCTGTGTTACACATGGCTTGTATGTGTACATGCCTTTCCTAGGCAAGATTTGGTTTGGCCTGCGTGCCATATCCATTGCCATCTTCCTAGCGTATCCATATATTTTACATTGTAGTGTAATTTTTGCATCCGGCATTAGGATCGTAGTCCTTTCTCCAGCGGGTCGTTTCCCCACTTGTGTCATTCCACCCAATATTTGTTCTTGCGTCTGTCTACAATACTCATAGTTCAGTTGACCGTTCTATGGTAGACAGACTTGTTATCTCCATCAATCTATTTGACATAGGTGTGGTTTCGAACCGCTCGTGATTGGATCACGATTCAAATGCTTTGCATGTAGCTTGCATTGTTTCAATTACATTGCATCTTCATTTGCATTGTTTATACATTGTTTTGTATATATTGCATTTCGTTATGCATCCACATTTGCATTGTCATGCATGTTGCTAACAATATTGTACCTGTTAAGTCTGTTTTTTTTTTTTGCAGGCACGATATTGTATGTACGGTTCACTTGAAGCTGGTGCAACCAGACGAACCGCACAGGTATTGTATCCTCCGAGTGAGACGTATTGAGAATTCCATAATTCTCTTACATCCTTTCTGCATTGTAGTGTAGTTTGGTATGCTAGCTTAAAACTGTCGCATGTTTGCTTCATTACAGCTTTATTTGCATGATCATAAGTTATGCTCGGCTCCGTGCATTGTCTTGCATTTTGCCCCTGCCTTCGGGCGCATATCTTATTTGTCTTGTATGTTTGTCTGAGTCTTCGGCCTTGTCAAAAATGGGTCGTCTTTGGGCTTTGACATTCACTCCCGTCATTGTTATGACTTTCGAGTTCTGTCAAAGAGGGGCAACTGTAGACACCCCATTTTTGACCGTCCTCAAGACTTGGACGTCACCGTTTGGACACTCGGTGATTATCCATGTTTGTGTTCGTTTGGAGTTCCCGGAGGCCTCGGCTCGCGTGCCTTGCCTCAGGATCTCCGAACTCGACCATTTAGTGTCTGGTTTTGCACCAAACACTTGCATCTTGCCTTTGAGAGGCAGGGTAGGGCTTGTAGACCATCCCTACCCACCACCGGCAGTGGCTAGATGCCACCGGCTGGTTTTTGCTGCCACCGGCAATATAGTTTGCCGGCCGGTACTTTTTGTTGCCGGTCAGCACTTTTTTGTGCCGGTCGGCACTCCTTTTGGCCAAGATAGCATTTTTGGCCGGCCGATTGCTGTTCATCTGCTTTTGCAGATATTTTTAGACAGCTGTCTTGCTTTTGCTCCCCTCCATACACGTGTATGGAGGGATCTCCCTCTTGTAAAGCTTGTCTTGTAAGCTTTACAAGACAATATAGAGAGAAGCTCTCTCTAAGGCAAAAAAAAGAGGCTTGGTTAGAGACTTAGGAGATTTTTGAGAGCAAGAACAGCCATTGTTAGGGTTTGAGTTCTAGGGTTAGAGTTAGATACACACTCTATCTCTCTTTCCCTCTCTTTTGTTCACTAGGTGCTTTGTGTCTTACTATTGCACACAAACACCTAGTGTTTCACCTTCCTCTTGAAACTAGGGTTCTAAGGGCTTGTTCTTGAGTTGCTTGACTGGTTTGAAGCCAAAGGAGGCCATTGGAGCACCATTTGTGAAGGGGTCTTCAAGGGTGAGATTCTAGTCCCTTTTTCCCCCATTTTTGCACTGATTTTATACCTATCTTAGAGCTGTTTTTGTGATTATTGTATAACATAAAAAAGTTCTGTTTTTAGGCCCTCTTTATTGTTTATTAAGAGTGTTTTGTTGTTTGAGGGTTGTTGACCACCCTTAGGCCTCAAAACGCCTCATTTTGAGCCATTTTGTGTTAGCTCCGGGATTTTGGTGTTGAGGTCTCTTCACCACTGAAATCTTGAGGGATTTCAGTGGTGAAGATGATGCTTTGAAGTCCCAAGAAGGAGAGGGCCACCCCCTCTCCTTGTTGTCCTTGAAAAGGACATATTTTGGCCTCTTAAGGAAGCCTATGCTTGAGTGTGTGTTGAGCATGTTTGGTTTGTTTTTCATGCTTATATATCCATAATATAACATGATTTCAAGTTGGTTTTGGAACTCCATGCATGCTTAGCATAGTTGCCATGTAATGCCTTGTTTATGCCTTAATGTGCCTTAGGTTGTTAGCCTTTGTTGGAGCATGTTTTAGGCTTAGTCTTGTGAAGATTATGTGCTTATTTTGCCATGTTCTAGGTCTGTCCATAAGCGTTTGGGTCGATTTTAACATGCATTATATAGCTCCTTTGTATTTGGGCTTGTTGGCCTTGAGTATGTGCATGTGTAGCATGGCATCTTTGCATTGTTTTGGTGATTTGGGATCATTCTATATGCCATTTCAGTCCCATTTCCATGCTTGTTTGATTGCCTTGCATGCCTCTTTAATGCCTCATAAGCTTGTGTAGCAATGCTCCATGTTTTGGTGCTTATTCATGCTTTTGTTTTAAGTCATTTGAATGCCATTTAAGTGATCCTTCAGGGTTGTATTAGCATGATTTCAATGCTTATGTTGCATGCTAATTGCTCTTGTTTGTCCCTTTCAAGTGTGCTTGAATGTTGTTTGATTTGTGCTTAAGTGTTGGTCCTTATGTGCATGTGTGTGTGCATGCCATTTAGCCCTCATTTTATAGCACTTTGGCTACTGTTTTAGGCCTATTTTAGAGTTGCCTAATTCATGTATAAGACCACCTTTCCATCTATTTGCATTGCCATATGTATGCTTGTATGCTTGCATAAGTGCCTTGCCATGCCATGTTGCATCCTTAGCTTGTATGCCTAGGTTGCATTGCATCTTGCATGCATTCCTTGTCCCTTGACTTGGGTGATAGGGATTGGGAGTTTTGTTTGATTGGTTTGCATACATTTGAAATCAAAGTTGCATACTTGGTTCTTTGGGCCATCATGCATGGAAATGCGTGATGGGTGGTCCGA
The DNA here is from genome assembly GCF_055761805.1 of Camellia sinensis. Taxonomy (NCBI): domain Eukaryota; kingdom Viridiplantae; phylum Streptophyta; class Magnoliopsida; order Ericales; family Theaceae; genus Camellia; species Camellia sinensis. Next base: position 158,686,761 of record NC_138961.1, on the reverse strand, counting down.
GAATCGAGGCACATGTCCCTTTGAGTCATTACAATGATAAGAGACATGGTTGGTGCATACATGCTTTGAATTGTGCTGCCATGCTTTGCCTTGCCCTCTGTTGCTGTGAGTTGCAGGTTCTGCAGGAATACTCTGCCGACCGGCAGTGTAATGTGCCGACCGGCAACAATTTCTCTGCCGACAGATTCAATTTTGTGCCGATGGCCATACCACACTGCCGGTGGCAATCTCAATCAGCCGGTGGTGATCCTCTCTGTCCAAGGGATCAGTCCTGAGGCTTTGACAGCCTCCAAAGGAGGAAAGGAAGGAAAACAGAGGCAGCCCATGCATGGTGGCGCGCTTCCCGAGGCGTTTTCCTGTTTTAATTAATTTATTTAATTTGTTAATTAAATTAGTTAATTTGTAATATTAATTAGCTTGCGTAGTTAATTAATTTGTAATATTTATTCGGTCCCTCCGAGCGAGGGCAAATCTGTAATAAGTGTGTGTGGGTGGTGTGTATGTCTTCCAACCTCACCTCTTTCTTCCCTTTTACTTACCCGCTTTAATGGTTAGTATTAGGGCACGTTTAATTTAGCATACCTTATGCTATGCATGTGTGCATCCATGCATTTGTATTGCATGCATTAGGCTCGGTACATCACGCTAACTGCATCAATACTTCAATTCCCAAACTGAATACGTGATAATTGTGCATTTTCACATGACATGTTTAGGATAGCCGAGCCTATTCTAGCAACACTTTGTATGCGATGCATTAGGCACTTAACATGGACTTGGATCATGCATGTTTGCTAACAAGTTCTCTGTTTTGGCACGGAGTACGATGTAAGTATTTATGCTTTAGCATATCGCATGAGTGTGAATGTTGCCATGACAGCATGCTTAACATGTGGCTAGATGCTTATGTGTTAAACTGTTTTGAATACCTGTGGGTGAAGGTTGGATTGTTTGAGTTGGAAAAACTCGTTGAAATCCGTATTTTAGCCTACTTGCGAGTAGCAAATTCCAAAGCATTTTCAAACCGAACGGATATGCAATGTTTATTTCCAAATTAGGCAATCTAGTCTATACTTGTTTGCTGTGCGCATAACATAGTAATTCTAGGCTAATAATTGGTATAAGAACACATAACGTTTTCAAAACTGGATATCACGGTTAGTAGAGGCTGGTCTTCGGACCAGGCGAGAGGGGGTGCTCATAGCTGACCTTCCCCGATCGTACCCAAGCTCCCGAGCCGAGACAACTCCGGTGATGACGGACATGTGGCCTTCGGCACCGAGTCAGGGTTTCCTAAATTTCCCCATTTTAAAAAATATTTAGGTGGCGACTCTGTATCTGGCAAAGCAGTCCATGTTTGGCACTACTTTTTCAAAAATCTGTTTCTCAAAACGATTTGCCAGATTTGGACTCTTTGGTCCAGATTAAGAACCGTGACACAAATCGAGTCCGAACTGTAGCATGAGGCCTACGGGTGCGTCTACACCTAGGCATGCAAGCTAAGGATGCAACATGGCATGGCAAGGCACTTATACAAGCATACAAGCAAACATGAGGCAATGCAAACCGATGAAAATGTGGACTTATACATGATTTAGGCAACTCTAAATAGGCCTAAAACAGTGGCCAAAGTACTATAAAATGAGGGCTAAATTACATGCGAACATGCATGCACACAAGGACCAACACTTAAGCATAAAAGGCAACTCTCAAGCACACTTGAAATAAGGCAATCATGGACATATGGCATGCAAGGTAAGCATTGAAAATCATGTAAGGATGGTACCAAACCAAACAAACAAAATAGACTAAGCATGTCATAAATGGTCCAAGTACTTGAAGCAAGTCAAAGGGGCTTGAACCATGACTAAGTCAACCAAGCCTCACAAGGCTAAGAGGACTTAAAATAGATTCAAGACAGACCTAGACCATGCAAAGGGGACTCTTAGATGGCTTCTAAGTGACTCAAATTTCAAAGGCATGTACAATGGCCAAAACATATAGCATATAACACAAGCTCATGAGGCATCAAAGAGACATCCAAGGGAAACATATAGGCATGCAAAGGGGACTGAAATGACATGGTGGATAGTTCCAAACCACTAAATCAATGCAAGAATGTCATGCTATACATTCGTACACTTAAGGCCAACAAGCCGGAATGCAAAGGGGCTATACTAAGCATGCCAAATCTGACCCAAACAACCTAGGACAGACCTTAAACATGGCAAAATATGCACAAAAGCTTCACAAAGCTAAGCCTAAAACATGCTCGAACAACGGTTTACAACCTAAGGCATGTTAAGGCCTAAACATGGCATTACAAGGTAGATATGCTAAGCATGCATGGTGTACCAAAACCAACACACAACAAGGTTATATCATGGCATAATAAACATGGAAAACAGCCAGACATGATCAATACATACTCTAACATGATACTCCCTCAAGAGGCCAAAAAGGGTCCCTTTCAAGGACAACAAGGAGAGGGGGTGGCCCTCCCCTTTTGGAGACTTCAAGGCACCATCTCCGCCACTGAAATCTCTCAAGATTTCAGTGGTGAAGAGGCCCAAACACCAAAGTCTCGAAACTTGCACAAAATAGCACAAAAAGGAGCCTTACAAGGCTTAAGAGGGGTCAAACAAACCCAAACCACAAAATACTCTTAATAAACAATCAAGAGGGCCTAAAAATAGAACTTTTTTATGTTATACACTAAGCACAAAAACAGCTCTAAGATAGGTAGAAAAGCAATGCAAAAATGGGGAATAAAAGGGAAGTTTCTCACCCTTGTAGACCAACTTCACAAATGATGCTCCAACAGCCCTCCTTGGCTTGAATCCAGCTCCAAAACACCAAAACCAACCCCTTAGAACCTCAGTAGCCAAAGGAAGGTGAAGCACTAGGTGTTTGTGTGCAATAGTATGGACTAAAACACCTAGAACACACACAAGAGGGAGATATAGAGATAGAATGTGTATGGATTCTAACCCTAGAACTCAAACCCTAAAAATGGCTGTCTAAACTCTCTAAAATGTCTAAAGTGTCTAACCCTTAAGGCCAAGAGAGAAGACTCTCTCTTATAGAGCCTTTTGTCTTGTAAAGCTTACAAGACAAGCTTCTAAAGAGAGAGATCCCTCCATACACGTGTATGGAGGGGAGCCAAATGCAAGACAGCTGTGATAAAATATCTACAAAAGCAGATGCACAGTAGTCGGCCGGCCAAAGATGTCATTTTGGCAAAAAGGAGTGCCGACCGGCAAAAAAAGGTGCCGACCGGCAAAATAGATTGCCGAAAACAAAAACCAGCCGGTGGCCTCTGGCCATGGCCGGTGATGTGTGGGGATGCCTCACAAGGCATTCCCTGCCCCTCCAAGGCAAAACACAAGTGTTTGGTGCAAAACCAGACACTAAACAGTTGAGTTCGGAGATCCTGAGGCAAGGCGCGCGAGCCGAGACCTTCGGGAACTCCAAACGAACACAAACAAGGGTAATCACCAAGTGTTCCAATGGTGACGTCCAAGTCTTGAGGACAGTCAAAAATGGGGTGTCTACAGTTGCCCCTCTTTGACAGAACTCGAAAGTCATAACAATGACGGGAGTGAATGTCAAAGCCCAGAGACGACCCATTTTTGACAAGGCCGAAGACTTGGACAAACAAACAAAATACCGATAAATAAATGGTTGTGCCCACAGGCTGCCTACGTATCCCTTTGCAAGGAATCAAACCAGTGTAGTTCAGGGGCAGGATGCAAATGATATGCAGGAAGACTTTGATAATTGGACTTATACGCCACGCGAAGCCGGTTTTGACAAGTAAAGTGCACAAAACAGTGCGATGCGCAAAATAGCGCGAATGAGATGTAATGCAAAATGCAATGAGACGCGCAAAATAGCGTGAATGAAATGTAATGCACAAGACAGTGCGATGCGTAAAATAGCACGATGCGCAAAATAGCTCGAATGAAATGTAATACACAACATAGTGCGATGCGCAAAATAGCGCGAATGATGAATTGCACAAAACAGTGCGATGTGCAAAATAGCGCGAGTGTAAATTGCATAAAACAGTGCGATGCGCAAGAAAGCACAAGTGATTAGAAATGCGAAAGTGCACAAGGCAATGCAATGCGCAAAATAGCGCGAACCTGAACCTGCACAGAACAGTGCGATGCGCAAAACAGCGCGAACGATAATCTGTACAAAACAGTGCGATACGCTAAACAGCGCGAATGAAAATCTTCACAAAACAGTGCGATACGCTAAACAGCGCGAGTGATTTGCAATGCACAAAACAGTGCGATACGCTAAACAGCGCAATTGATTTGAAATGCACTAGAAAGTGCGATACGCTAAACAGCGCGAGTGATAATGCAATGCACAAAATAGTGCGATACGCTAACAGCGCGATTGATTTTGAAATGCACAAAATAGTGCGATACGCTAAACAGCGCGAGTGATATGCAATGCACAAAATAGTGCGAGCGAGATAAAACCACAAGATGCACAAGACAGTGCTAGTGAGATACAAAGTGTAAGTGCACAAGACAGTGCGAGTGAATGCATGTTCTATGCAAATGAGGTGCATTTTCTATGCAAGTATGGAAGAGTGCATTTTCTATGCAAAAGATACGAGCATTTTCTATGCAAGAAACAGGAGCATATTCTATGCAATATTGAAAGCAAATTCTATGCAGAATCAAAAGCAAGCATATTCTATGCGTGAATCATAACGTTGCGCGGCATGCATGTAATAGAAGTGTATATGAAAGTGCACATTCTATGCAATGGAAGGGCATCAAACGTGTACTCTGGTGCCTCCGATTTACCTTTCGGAGGACTTTGTAACACACTCTGCTCAAAAAGGGCACACCCTGTTTATGTTGGCAAGATATAACATCTGCTGCTGCTTTAATTGCCATTCTGACTTAAAGCAGGCTTACACTTGGGGTGGAGATACACTCATACTCCAGAGAAATGGCGAGGTCTGGGAGGTGCACCTGAAATGCAGTCTCGGATCTTGCCAAAGCTGGAACACCTTAAGATGCTCCAAATTTTCCTTTTTTCTTTTGCTTTGCAGTCTGGAACCTACATAGCTTCAGATAGGTCCTCGTTCTACTGTTCACACTTATCGGGGGTGGACCCTGCAGCTTTATGAAAGAACAAATACTGTTTTGCACAAATGTGGAGAATGGCACAGCACTCTGAGCACAAGATGATTTTTTGGAAATTGAGAAATGAGTTCATAACCGAGTATTGAGCCGACGACTGGGCACAGCCAAAACGACTCGACAAGGGAAAAACAAAGGTAAACAACCTAAACACATCGAGTAACACTCGAAGCGACTCAAAACAAGAATCGAGACAAACAAAATAAAACACAAGACTCAAATGTGCACATGGAGCCTATTTCCCCGGGTATTATTTCCCACCCTTTCTCACTTGTGATTCTCACATCACCTGGCACTCAATCTCTAGTTTTCTGAAAAAGCCCTTTTCTTACTTTTCCTCTCAACGCACATCTCTCTATTCTTTAATCTCTCATTTTTCATCCCTCTCCAGGGTGGTTGATGAATAAACAGGAAGTTGCGGGTTCTTGCCCCAAGCATTCTGCTAGATTCTCTTCTTCTGCTCACAATAGTGAACTTTCTCCCACAGAGGGGTTGCGATGCGGCAGGATGTGCAGCAGATCTGCAATCGACATTGGTTGACGATGTTCTTACTGGGGAGTTTGGACGTGATTAGATCTGTTGAAATAAAGGAGTGAAATATCTTCATCCGTTCCCGTTCGTGCCTCGCACTTGGCTTGATACCTCGTTGCGTGAAGGATGTGAGAGCCTTCTGCCCTTTTGCGGTCAGCTTCAGTGGTGCCCTTTTCTGGCAGGTAGAGTGCCCTTTCTGGCAGATGCATTGACAACGGGAGAAAGACAAGAAGCCTGACTCAACTGTGCCCCTAGTTCATTATTTTGACCATTTTTTGTTTTTTTGCTTTCTACTGAAACAATTTTGACCAATATGAGAGTCAGATTAACATACTTGTTCAATTTTTGATTTGAAAATCATGCAAGTTAGGTTATGAGCACTGAAAATTTTCCTTTTTTGGGTCCAAGAAATGGTCCAGTTTTGGAAAAGATGGAATAATTTTCGAGGGATCAGTCAACCTCAGTAAAAATTCTCAAAAAAATTGTTTTTGCAAACGGCCACTGTTCAACGAGAACAGAACCTACTCTTGAGATGCACGACCTCGGATCGGAGGCAATGGAAAATTGCCCCTTGTCTGAAAGGCACTACATGGCAACGGAAAGTTGCCCCTTGTTTGAACGGCACCGCAGCGCATTGAATGGCAACGGAAACTTGCCCCTTGTTTGAATGGCACCGCAGCGCACTGCAATCAATCCTCAGAGTGACGATCACAACCGAACTCTCGGATACAGAAAAGGCAAAGACAATCAAAACCATTACATGGACACAATCGATTTTAGAGGTGTTTGTGGCTGGACTTCAGAATGAAGTTGCCTACGTATCCCAAACATGGGAATCAAGCCTTACGTAGTTCCGGTGTAAGGTACACTCGGGTATTATCCTCTCCTTTTTAGGCTCTAACTTTTGCCAAGGCGCCCGTTGCGGGTTTTCGACCTTGCGAGCTTTGTTCTTCTTTTCTTTTCAATTTTTTTTTTCATTTCTTTTTCTCTTTTTTTTTTTTTTTTTTCTTGCTCTAACTTTTGCCTGGGTCGCCCTTCCGGGTTTTCGGCCCAGCGAGCCTCTCAAAGGGTAAAAGTGTAACAAGTCCATGCCAAATGGTTTTAGGGTTTTGAAGCCATCCGTATCCAGGAGAGTGGCTGTTGTATCGATTTACTGAAGGATCCATCTTCGGCTCTTCAAGCATATCTGACATTTTTGCCCCTAGTTTGAGGGGGGGCTTCTGATCTAGCTTTACAAGCTTCCTTTGATCTGATCTTCTTGATCTGACTTTGGTGCCTCTTGTTCGAGGGCTGCTTCAAAATGGCCACACAGGCCTCACGTTGTGGTTGACCGTTGAACGTTCTGAACTCAGGTTCAAGGTTTGAAAGTGAGGGGTCGAATCTCGAGGCTGAGAGCGACCCTAAGCTGCACAATCTCAAGAGTGATCCCACACAAGTCTTCACAGGACCGCGCAAAACATTTTTTTTTTGAAATCTTTTAAGAAAGCGACTAATCGCTCCCGCTGAAGGCAGTGCGGAACCAATCTGGATCAAGCCAGGATCCTTCCCAGTACTTACACTAACAAGCATGATTTCATTCATTAAGGGCTTAGCATGCCTCTCTTTCTCTCAATTGATCAAATTTTTGCAGAACCCGAGGAATTCCTTCCTCTTCGTTTTCATCACAATGTTCAAAAACAGCTTTGAAAAACTTAGGTCAACGCAATGACTTAAAAGCACAGAGAAGCAGGTGAAATGCACTGTCGTTCCATTCGACTTTCTGGTACAACTGACACAAGGCAGAAGTAAGCACAAAAGCATGAGAAACCACTGTTGTTTCATTCATAACTGTTGGTGTAACTGGCTCCATGGCAGAAACAGACTCAAAAAAAATGAAAAGACAAACACAAAACAAAATAGTGATGCCCGAGGTAACACCCTCGGAATCACCTGACTCTAACAAAACAGGACTGACTCGATACAACAAGACAGACCTGACCGACTTAGTACAAAAAGACTGACCATATACAAAACAACAAAACTGACCCAATACCCAAGTCAGAAAGTACAAAAACTAGTATTTGCACATTGCTCAAAACTGTGCGTGTCAAACGCCACATCTGAAGTAAACTGAGCGCCGCCCGCAGGTGGTTCATCCCCCGATCGCACCGCATTATCCCCCAGGTTCACTGATCCAATGACGATAGACTTTGTTGAGTTGGTGCGACGATGACCTTATTGTCAATCAGATCTTGTATTTCGTGGCGAAGATGGAAACAACCATCAGTGACATGGCCGACTTGCTGATGAAAGGCACAGTACTTGGTCGGATCATGGGAGGAAGGAAGTCTATCTGGCAGTGGTCGCGGCTCCAGGGGTTTCAGATCCCCCTCTCTAATCAGGACCTTCAAGGCCGCTGATAAAGACATGTACAGTGGTGTGAACACCCTCTAGCCTCGAGGTGGGTGTTTTGAGGTTTGTGGAGTTTTGCTGGATGCGCCAGCAAAAGGATTGGTAGGCGCTGACTGGGTTTGCTGATCTCTTCCGAGCAAGGGTTTAGAGCTTAAAGGAACATTCCTGGTACAGCGGCCCTTCTCCCGGATTGCCCCTTGATTCAGACTGCTCTCATTCTGAGTAGCGAAAGTGTCATCTACAATTTCTGCAACAGCTGCGAGTACTTGCTGCTTGTTCAGCCCTTCGGCTTTCAAAGCCTCAATATCCCACTAAAGGTGTTCATGGGGACCAATGCCTGCCCCTACCTTGTTCTTACCACTTGCCTCCACTTTGCCAAGGGATTGGCCTTCTTCAAATGCAGCCCGTCCTGAGGAGCCTTTTGACATGAACTCCCAGGTATGTGATGCGGTTGATGACGGGGCCAAAACTCCAAAGGCCAGATCTGCCACAGTTCTCTGAAGATCTTCGATCATCTTCATCAGCTCAGAAGTAGTGGGTTCATGGGTTTGAGATAATTGGGGTTCAGATTCACCCATCTTGCATAAGTCCATGCTTTCTGGGATAAACACCTCAGGCTTGGGTAAATGGGCCGGGGTGATGTATACGCTGGGGTCGTAAGGGACGGCCAGTGTGTGGATTAGATTGAGATGTGGATGATGTACTTGGTCATTGGGGCCTAAAGGTGGAGCTATCGTCCGGTTGTCGATGAGATTTTGGACCTCATGACGAAAGCGGTAGCAACGGTCGGTGCCATGACCGCGCTGCTGATGGTACATACAGTACTTGGAGGGATTATGTCTGGCTAGAAGTGGGTCAGGCAGAGGTTGAGGATCGAGGGGTTTGAGATTCCCTCTTTCCATCAAGGCTTTTAGTGCGCCAGTCAGGCTCATATAGAGGGAAGTGAAAGTTCTGCCCTGAGCTCGGGCTGGGCCGGCTGTTTGTAGGCTTGGTTTGGCAAAAGGGTTGGCTGTGGCGACTGCATTGATCTCGGTGGGTTTGGGAATAACACTACTACCAGCATTGGTACTCCCTGCAATCGCCTTCCTTGTCGGTTCATTTGTTCTGGGAATGATCCCGCTGTTGAACGCATTCTCGACCTGAACCCCCAGTTCATGCAAACTTTTGAAAGTGAATAGTGGAGCGACTATTAACTTTTGCAACATATCATGCTCGAGGTTTCGCACCATCATTTGCACTTGATCCCTCTCAGAAGGGCAATCTGTCATCTGTGCTGCCTTTGCTCTCCACCTCGCAACAAATTCCACAAAACGCTCTGTTAGGTTCTGGCAGGTCGTTTCGAGCTCTTGCATGGTCATTTCAACTTGGGTATTGTAGGAATACTGATCGACAAAGGCCTCAGCCAATTCTTCCCAGTCTTGCTTCACTTTGTCCTCCAACTTAGTGTACCAAGTGGCTGCTACACCCGACAGGGTTCTTCCATACAGAGAGAGTTTCTATGGCTTGGTCAGACCCATCGGCTTCAGGATATCCAAGAAAAGTCGGATATGTACCATTAGATCTCCAGACCCGTCGAAACGGTCAATATATGGCATTTTGAATTTGTCTGGGAGCCGAACGGCAGCCTCGGTGTGCCCATCCTCAATGTCGGGAATGGAGTTAAGGCCCTGTGCCTTTTTGAATTGCTTCTCAAGGTTCGCAATCTTCACTGCAGTCGAATCGAGCTCATTAACATCAAGGGAATAAAGCCTCTCATTAGGCTGCACCAGGGGTCTGAGCACTTGAGCTTGAGTCAACCTTTCTCGAGGATTCGGACACTGCAAATCTTCAACTGGCGGAAGTGGGTCAAAGTTTGGCTGGGGTCCCAAAGCTGGATGTGAGGCAGATGCCCCAGATGGATGCTGCATTTCAATACCAGTCTCAGCCTGCATGGTAGTTCCCTGATTTAATGCTGCTACCACGGCCACAAATTCTTCCGAACCCTGTGCCATCACGGTCTGCTGAGTCTGAACAAAGGTGATGTGACTGGCGACTGACGGATCAGATGGACCGATGAGCCCTGACTGGCCTTTCTTTGCCTTGCCTCAGTGAAAGAACACTGGTTGCCCTTGAATTGAATTTCTGACCTAACAAAGTCTATCAACACTAGTCCAATGTACCCCGGGGATATCAGAGCCTTCTGAAGCTATAGTTCCAGGACTACCTAGCAAAAGAGAAAACAGACAGCATCTCAGCATAATTTCACTAGAACGGATTTGAGCATACTAGGATGACTGTACTCAATACTGATCACTGTTTCCCAAATATCTGCCTGTAAACTGACACCCTCGAGTAAAACTGATTCCCCAAATACTGATGTTGATGCCCACAGGCCTGATGCCCAGACTTGCAAACTGGTATATGCGTCCCTGTAGAGATACACTCTAAAAGCACATAGCAAGTAAGAGAGAGCCAAAACACCCCTATGTTGGGGTAGGGTTTCCCTGTCTTATTTTGTTAGGAGCTATGGTTTCACTACGCACGCAGCGGTTTCAAACAACTTAGCATTGGGTAAGCAACCTGTCCTAGTTTGGAATGGTCACTATGGATTCCGAATATGCACTAGGTCGAATGGTCAAAAAGGGTGCCCCGGTAAAACCGTGGTTTGTGTTCCCATACTGTCAGAGCCCATAACCGGTCAGCCTTATGGTCATGCCTTGACAAGACAAGCCTCCGGCAAACCGTTCAGGAATGGCAGATGGCAAACACGGTGTCCTAGGCGCACCAATGCACATGCAATGCAAAGAAACACATAAGTGAAATCAAAATAGGATATCACGAGTTCGAGTCAAGCTCTCTAAATCCCCAGCAAGTCGCCAGAAATTGTAGACGTCTCCGAACGCCCCGGGAGGGTGAGCTCCCGTTCTGTTCATTTTGGGGTCACTACAGCTCGGACTCTTAAATTGTCACGGTTCTTAATCTTGAACCAATGAGTCCAAATCTGGCAAATCGTTTTGAGAAACAGATTTTTGAAAAGAAGTGCCAAACATGGACTGCTTTGCCAGATACAGAGTCGCCACCTAAATATTTTTTATGGGGAAATTTAGGAAACCCTGACTCAGTGCCGAAGGCCACATGTCCGTCATCACTGGAGTTGTCTCGGCTCGGGAGCTAGGGTACGATTGGGGAAGGTCAGCTATGAGCACCCCCTCTCGCCCGATCCAAAGATCGGCCTCTACTAACCGTGATATCCGTTTTTGAAAACGTTATGTGTTCTTGAACCATTTATTAGCCTAGAATTACTATGTTATGCGCACAGCAAACAAGTATAGACTAGACTGCCTAATTTGGAAATAAGCATTGCATATCCGTTTGTCTTAAAAAAGACTTTGGAATTTGCTACTCGCAAGTAGGCTAAAATACGGATTTCAACGAGCTATTCCAACTCAAGCAACCCAACCTTCACCCACAGGCATTTAAACAGTTTATCACATAAGCATCTAGCCACATGGTAAGCATGCTATCATGTTAACATTCACACGCATGCGATATGCTAAAGCATAAATACTTACATCATACTCCGTGCTAAAAACAGGAACATGTTAGCAATCAATGCATGATCCAAGTCCATGTTAAGTGCCTAATGCATCGCATACAAGATGCAATTAGAGAGGCTCGGCTAACCTAAACATGGCATGTGAAATGCAGTCAATTGATGCACGTATTCAATTTGGAATTGAAGTACAAATGCAGTTAGCATGATGTACCGAGCCCTGGTACATGCAATACAAATGCATGAATGTACGCATGCATAGCATAAGGTATGCTAATTTTAAATATGCCCTAGTCTACCATCATAAGCAGGTAAATAAAAAGGAAGAAAGAAGTGGGGATTGGAAGACATACACACCACCCACACACGCTTATTACAGATTTGCCCTCGCCCGGAGGGACCAAATAAATAATACAAATTAATTAACTACGCAAGCTAATTAAATATTACAAATTGCCTAATTAGTTAGCAAACTAACTAAACTAGGAAAAGCAGTAAACCGCCTCGAGAGGAGAGCCAGATGCAGCGCATGCTCGGGTTCTTCTCAGAAGTGCATGGCCATGCATAGTCTGCCTCTGTTTTCCCTGCTCTGCCTCTCTGAAGACTGCCAAAGTCTCAAAGATGCCTCTCTGGATATTGGGAATCACCACCGGCTGAGTAGAATTACCACCGGCAGTGAATTGTGGTCACCGGCACAAAATGAATCCATCGGCTGGTGATTTACTGCCGGTCGGCAATGTATACTGCCGGTCGGCAAATAATGCCTGCAGAACCTGCAACTCATAGCAGCAGAGGACAGAACTTGCATGGCAATACAATTCAAGCAATGTATGCACCAATCATGTCCCCTATCATGTTTGTGACTCAAAAGGGCATGTGTCTCGATTCTCGGACCGCCAATCACGCATTTCCATGCATGACGGCCTAAAGAATCAAGTGTGCAACTTTCATGTCAAATGAAATGCAAACCAAACAAACAAACCAAGGCCCAATTCCTATCACCAAGTCAAGGAATAAGGCATGCATGCAAGATGCCATGCAACCTAGGCATGCAAGCTAAGGATGCAACATGGCATGGCAAGACACTTATACAAGCATACAAGCAAACATGAGGCAATGCAAACCGATGAAAAGGTGGACTTATACATGATTTAGGCAACTCTAAATAGGCCTAAAACAGTGGCCAAAGTACTATAAAATGAGGGCTAAATTACATGCGAACATGCATGCACACAAGGACCAACACTTAAGCATAAAAGGCAACTCTCAAGCACACTTGAAAGAAGGCAATCATGGACATATGGCATGCAAGGTAAGCATTGAAAATCATGTAAGGATGGTACCAAACCAAACAAACAAAATAGACTAAGCATGCCATAAATGGTCCAAGTACTTGAAGCAAGTCAAAGGGACTTGAACCATGACTAAGTCAACCAAGCCTCACAAGGCTAAGAGGACTTAAAATAGGTTCAAGACAGACCTAGACCATGCAAAGGGGACTCTTAGATGGCATCTAAGTGACTCAAATTTCAAAGGCATGTACAATGGCCAAAACATGGAGCATATAACACAAGCTCATGAGGCATCAAGGAGACATCCAAGGGAAACATATAGGCATGCAAAGGGGACTAAAATGACATGGTGGATAGTTCCAAACCACTAAATCAATGCAAGAATGTCATGCTATACATTCGTACACTTAAAGCCAACAAGCCGGAATGCAAAGGGGCTATACTAAGCATGCCAAATCTGACCCAAACAACCTAGGACAGACCTTAAACATGGCAAAATATGCACAAAAGCTTCACAAAGCTAAGCCTAAAACATGCTCGAACAACGGTTTACAACCTAAGGCATGTTAAGGCCTAAACATGGCATTACAAGGTAAATATGCTAAGCATGCATGGTGTACCAAAACCAACACACAACAAGGTTATATCATGGCATAATAAATATGGAAAACAGCCAAGACATGATCAATACATACTCTAACATGATGCTCCCTCAAGAGGCCAAAAAGGGTCCCTTTCAAGGACAACAAGGAGAGGGGGTGGCCCTCCCCTTTTGGAGACTTCAAGGCAACATCTCCGCCACTGAAATCCCTCAAGATTTTAGTGGTGAAGAGGCCCAAACACCAAAGTCTCGAAACTTGCACAAAATAGCACAAAAAGGAGCCTTACAAGGCTTAGGAGGGGTCAAACAAACCCAAACCACAAAATACTCTTAATAAACAATCAAGAGGGCCTAAAAACAGAACTTTTTTATGTTATACACTAAGCACAAAAACAGCTCTAAGATAGGTAGAAAAGCAATGCAAAAATGGGGAATAAAAGGGAAGTTTCTCACCCTTGTAGACCAACTTCACAAATGATGCTCCAACAGCCCTCCTTGGCTTGAATCCAGCTCCAAAACACCAAAACCAACCCCTTAGAACCTCAGTAGCCAAAGGAAGGTGAAGCACTAGGTGTTTGTGTGCAATAGTATGGACTAAAACACCTAGAACACACACAAGAGGGAGATATAGAGATAGAATGTGTATGGATTCTAACCCTAGAACTCAAACCCTAAAAATGGCTGTCTAAACTCTCTAAAATGTCTAAAGTATCTAACCCTTAAGGCCAAGAGAGAAGACTCTCTCTTATAGAGCCTTTTGTCTTGTAAAGCTTACAAGACAAGCTTCTAAAGAGAGAGATCCCTCCATACACGTGTATGGAGGGGAGCCAAATGCAAGACAGCTGTGATAAAATATCTGCAAAAGTAGATGCACAGTAGTCGGCCGGTCAAAGATGCTATTTTGGCAAAAAGGAGTGCCGACCGGCAAAAAAAGGTGCCGACAGGCAAAAAAAGGTGCCGACAGGCAAAATAGATTGCCGATGGAAACAAAAACCAGCCGGTGGCCTCTGGCCATGGCCGGTGGTGTGTGGGGATGCCTCACAAGGCATTCCCTACCCCTCCAAGGCAAAACACAAGTGTTTGGTGCAAAACCAGACACTAAACAGTCGAGTTCGGAGATCCTGAGGCAAGACGCGTGAGCCGAGACCTCCGGGAACTCCAAACGAACACAAACAAAGGTAATCACCAAGTGTTCCAATGGTGACGTCCAAGTCTTGAGGACGGTCAAAAATGGGGTGTCTACACCCTCGTTCCTCGTGTTTGGCTTAACACCCAAACCAAACACAATGCAATGTATGCACAACTTAACCAAGCTAATGACATGCAAACAATGTAATGCAACATGAGCATGCAAGCACCATGTAATGCAACCTAAACATGTAAACAACATGCAAGAATCATGCAATGCGACAAGCATACGACAAGCATGCAACAACAATAGAATGGAACAAGCATGCAACAACATGCAATCTAACAAGCATGCAACAACATGCAAATGCGACAAGCATGCAACAACATGCAAAACACATACACAATGGGCTTAAACCGAAGATGGACAGACCTCAGCCATGCCAAAAATAGTGGCCGAAATGATGAATTGATGACATGAAATGCAAGACAAGCATGCATGCCAATTGGCCCAAGAATTAAGGCATAAAGAGAACAACTCTCAAGAACACTTAAAGAGTGAAAAGCATGCAAGTGTGAAAATACTGCATGCTCTGAAATCATGCATGGAATGATGCTAAATCAACCAAACAATGCAAGTATGGCATGTAAGAAAGCTCAAAGCCTAAGGCTAGCCAAGGAACTTACACCATGGCCATGCAAAGCAAACCCCAAAGGGCCAAGGACAACCAAAACAGTCCCAAGGCAGGTCAAGATAGGACCAAAAATATGCTTGAACCTAGCCAACACAAGCTAGAATAAAGTACCAAAAGCATGAAGCATGCAAGGCTACAAAGGGGTATTACACTACACCTATTAAAACCAAACATGGAATGACTTAACCAATAAAAATCAGAGTTATGGCATGTCAAAATAAGCTCAAAAACCCACTGAGATGGCATCCCAAAAGCTTAAGCAATAAGACATGCAAAATGACCCACTCTTAAGGCATAAAACACCAACTCTTCAATGCATTGAAAGAATGACAAAGGCAAGTGTATGACCATGAAACATGCACTGAAATATCATTTCAAATGATGCCAAATCATGAGAATAGTCTAAGCAATGCATGCTAGTGGATTTGATACACAAAGCTAACAAGCTAGAATGCACTATGGCTATACAAAGCATGGTATGCATGACCAAGACAACACAAATCAGGGGAGGGGGGTGTCCAAAAAGTTGAAATGGAACCAAAACATGCTAAGCAAACATGCTACCATTATGAGCCATTTATACTAGCATACAAGACACAAGGAGAGGGGGGTGTCCCTCTCCTATTTAAGACTCCAAACCTTTCCACCACTGAAAATCCTCTGGATTTCAGTGGTGAGAAGGTCAAAACAAGGTGGTTCCAAAAGCTTAAAAAGAAGGCACAAAATAAGACCAAACAAGGCCTAAGAGGGGGTAGACAACCCCCAACACAAAAGTGACCTTAAACAAACATCACAAGCATGAAAAAATAGAACTTTTTACAGTAGAAAGTTAAGCTTAAATCAGCATGAAAATAGGTCTAAAAGCTTATGCCAAAACAAGGGATTAAAAGGTTAGTTTCTCACCCTCGAAGAACACCTTCAAGAACACAACTCCAGTAGCTTTTTGAGTTTAAACCAACCCAAAAACACTAAAACCAACTCCTCAGTACCTCAGCAACAAAAGGATGGTGTTCTAGTAGGTGTTTGTGTGCAATAGTATGAAAATTTTACACTTTTGAGCACAAACAAGGGTAAATGAAGAGAGAGAGGTAAAATATGTAGAGAGAGAGAGATATAGAACTTCTATCTCAGATTTTCAGAACCTCTAGAAAGGGAGACGAGCCTCCCTTCTTATAGAATTTCAATTCTCAAGCTTGTTGAACAAGCTTGAGTCTTGATTCAATCCCTCCATACACGTGTATGGAGGATGAGAATTGTGCCCACCAGCTGTCACAGCTGGCACAAAAATATCTGCAAAAGCAGGTGGAAAGGTCTCGGCCAAGAAATATGGACGATCAACCAAAAAGAGTGCCGATCGACCAACACTTATGGCCAATGGCAAGGAAACAAGGCCGATAAGCACAAGGCTTGGCCGATGGATTGCAGGGATGGCCGACAAGCCACCCTCTTCCCTCAGAAGCAAAAACCACAAGTCCTTGGTCCACAACTAAGCACAAAACAGACAAGTTGAGAGATCCTAAGGCAAGGCGCGCAGCCGAGACCTTCGGGAACTCAAAACGAACACGAGCATGGATGATCATCGAGTGTTCAAACGATGACGTCCAAGTCTTGAGGATGGTCAAAAATGGAGTGTCTACATATATGCCTATAGCTTTTTATATTATTATACTTATATTATTATATTATACTTTGTTGCCTATATAAAGCCAAAGAGGGAGAGGCTTAGGGGAGCAAAAAATGAAGAACAGAAGAATGCTTCAAGAGAGTTAGAGAGAAAAGAGAGTAAAAGATTGTCTACATTTTCAATTTTGAGCCAACGCTTCCAAGCTTCCATAGCTACTAAAATTCCTCATTTCCATACACTAAAAACACTCCAAAAATTCTGATATAGCCAAAGATCAATTGCCTTGATCATAAGGAAGAGTGTTTAGTGATTGAAAGTGAGAGAAACTAGAGAGTTAGCCACTTTCCAAACTCCATAAACTCCATAATTTCGAATTGAGGATTTGAGAATACACTTCCTACACTTGAGGGTGATCAAGAGGGAGTTTGTGAACTAAGGAGTTCATCTTTTCCTTGGAAGGTGAATTTCACAAACCTTTCATTTTCTTGTATTTCTTACTTATTTTTCTCTTTTGCTTTGATTTATTGTTATATTGTATATTGTTGTAATCTAATTGAAAGTGGTGAATTGATGTCCCATATATGTTGTTTTTAGCATGAGAAAAAGACCTTTCATGCTAAATGGTTTAATCTCTTCAGAGGTTCATTATCAGGGCATTGCATCTCTCTCATGCTAAGAACAACTCCTTGTTTGACGCTTCTTTCCATTTAGATGACTTAAACTCACCATTGGACTTAATGAATTAAAGAACGGGTGGTAATTTAAAATTAAGTAACTAAAATTGAGGCTAAAATGGTGCAAGATAATAATTTGGTTGTGTTCAATCAGACGTTAATTGAACACATGGAAACTTGAGGCAGTTTATACTCATTAGTGATGAAATGATTCAAGTTTCCAAGGTCACCACATCCTTTAATCAATTCATGAAAGGGCAGAGGTTAGAGTCATATTTTGTTGCATTTATTGAACTTGCACACTTTGATTCACAAGCCATCATGCAATGAAATTGCTTGAGTTAGTGGTTTGTGGCTTAAGTTTACTTCTCCTTTGATTCGTTCATGAAAATGAGGGATGAGTTGTGCAGACAACCCTAGAGAATACCCTGTGCATGCTCTATTTGTCCTCTGTTGCAACAAGGTGAACTAGGCAGCAGTGGCCAGCAAACCACTTTCCATGGCCAACAGTAGCCGGTAGACCACCTTTGATGGCCGGCATCCCTCACCAGTGGCCGGTCGGCCACTGATGCAAAATTCAGTAGTGTGTTCCTTTGGTGGAGTAGAGCCATTCTGGAAGTGGGCAACAGTGTATGTGTTCTATTGTGCAACAGAAGCTCTCTAAAAGCAAAACAGTGGCTTTTCGGGTGGAAATTGAGCATACGCATGAACATTCCTCACTTCCCAAGGCAGAGTAATTAGTTGTTTAGCTTACTAACTTCTTTTAATTATACTTGTGTTGTAATTATTTAATTAGCTAAAGTAGTTAATTAGTTGGGAGTTAGTTTATTTCATTTGGTTTGTAATAGGTTGGGAGTTAGTTTATTTCATTTGGTTTGTAATAGTTAATTAATTAACTTAGCTTAAATAGTTAGCTAGTTAGTTTATTCATTTGGACTCTCCTTCATGAGAGCACAATGTTGTAATAATGTGTATGTCTTCCAACCCCACGTCTTTCTCTCTTTTATTTAACTACTTATGATGGTTAGTATGGGAATATCACATTTAAATTAGCATTCTTCATGTTTGCATCCACTTGTATTGCATACACCGAGGCTCGGTTCATTATTCCAACTGCATTGTTAGTCTAATACGTATTTGAATACGTGCTTAAACCACGCGCTATCAATTAATTCATATGCCATGTTAAGTAGCCGAGCCTATTTTAAATTGCATATCACATGTGTTGTATTAGTCATGTTGCATAGTTAGGAATCATGTATTTTTTTCTACCTCTCTTATGTCTTTTTGGCTTGGAGTACGAGGTGAGCCTTTACTTGCTTTAGCATATTACATGAGTGCGATGGTTTCCATGTCTAGCATGCTTACCACGAGGCTAAGTGCTTAATTGATATACCTGCTCGTATGCCTGTGGATAAAGGCTAATTGCTTGAATTGGAATAATTTGAGCCATGCACATTTAAGCCCACTTTTCAAGTGGCAAATTCAAACTCTTCTCAGAAAACAAACATGACTCAAGTGTTCCAATTTTTGCAAGTTAGTCTATACTTGTATGTGCGCATCACATAGTAATGCTAGATTAATAACCGGAACAAGAACATATAATGCAAAGTAAGATTCATATCATGATTAGTAGAGGCCGATCTTTGATCAGGCGAGCGGGGGTGCTCAATTCATGACCTTCCCCTCTTGTACCTAAGTTCCCGAGCCGAGACAACCTTGGTGATGATAAACACGTGGCCTTCGGCACGAGTCATGGGTTTTCTAAATTTTTCCAAAATAAAACATTTAGGTGGCGACTCTGTATCTGGCAAAGCAATCCATTTTTGGCAATTTGATTCAAAATCAAATTTTCAAAAGATTCACCGAATTTGGACTCTTTGGTGTTTATCTATTTCACATTGCACTTGTGGAATCAAATTCAGAACCGCGGGAGTCCGATACTGTAGGGCTTATTTCGACTTCTAAAAGGGGCGCGAAAAAGTTGAGCTACACTATCATATCCAAGGAGACTAAACCCCTCCGAGGTATTAGATAGTTTGGTTGGAGTTTATTAATTTTTTTTGTCCTCTTTTTTTTTTTAGTATTGTTATTTACTTAAACCTTATGGAGACGAGAACATTTATATTTTATTTCACCCCTAGGATTTGGATGATGGAATATTGATTGGGGTTTAGTCCTAATTTAATATTTAATTATCCAAATTTTGGGGCATGACAGTTTGGCATTAGAGCCCTAGGTTACCCTAGACTTGTGAGAGTTTAGGTGATCCTCGGATTGTGGAAACATGGGTTAGCTGGTTTAGTTTGGTGGTTGAATTTATTCTAAGCATGATTGAATGAATTCTTTTTGTGTGTTTAACTTAAAGGTAACGGCTGGAATGCATAATTTGAACAGTGGCACAAGGGAAGAAACAACTGCTAACATAGCGGCGGCAGTAGCAGCGGCAACGGAGGCAGCAGTTGCTACCGGGGTAACCAATACTGTGCAGGTTAATGTGGGGGAGATGGTGGCTCAGTTACTTCAGGTTGTGCAGAACAATAATCAAGGCTAGCGGGGAGATCCCTTTGCGAAGAGAAACAAAGACTTTGGTTGTTTAGGAGGTCAAAAATTCTCTAGAGATAGAGGACCCACTACAGCTGACGCCTAGGTCCAAAAATATGAGATGGTGTTTGGTCGTATGCAGCTCACCGAGGTCCAAAAACAGGAGTTGGCTATACATCAGTTTGAGGGAGCTGCCCTATTTTGGTGGAACTCATGGAAGGAGGGTCTAGATTTGACGACTTTGACATGGGCAGATTTCAAGACCCATTTTGACCGAAAGTTTGTTCCTGCTATTATTCGGTCTCAGTTGAGTGATGAATTTTTGAAGTTGACTCAAGAGGATAGAACAGTGATCGTGTATATCACCAAGTTTAATGAGTTGTCTCATTATGCCCCTTACTTGGTTAATATGTAGGAAAATAAGAATGAGAAGTGTATTAAGGGATTAAATCATTGCCTGTCTAAGTCTCTTATTCCTTTTAATGCTGAACCATTTGACAAAGTTCTTGACTTGGCACTGAAGTATGAGGAAAAAGAGAAACAGTTTAAGGAAAGGAAGGACAGGGTCGGGGAGACTTCTAGAAGGAGTCACTTTTAGCAGTATGATGGGAACAGATACCGACCCTACAATCAAAGGCATAGGGGTCAACAGTTTCAGAGGCCATAGTAACAGGGTAGTCAGGGAAATTTCAGACCTCAGGGTAATTTCAGGCCTTAGGGCTATTTCCAGCCCCAGGAACACTATTATCAAAGACAGGGTGGTCTACGCCTACAGGGTTATCAAGGATAGCGGTAGCAGGTGCCACAGATGGGTTATTGTCCTCTCATACCTCAGTTGGAGGGACCCCCACCTATCAGAGCAATTGCACCTCAACCAATCAATAGGAAGTGTTTTGGGTGTTAGCAGTTGGGAGATGTAGTCAAGAATTGCCCTCAGAAATAGTAAGCATGACAGAGTCAGGCAGCTCCAGCCAGGGAATTTGCAGTGATGCTAGGAAATGACAAAGTGCAAGGTACCTTTAATCTTTTTCAAGAACCCATTAGAGTACTTTTCTATACTGGTGCCTCTCATTCTTTCATATCTAGACAGTTTGTAGAAAGAGAACATCTTATAACTACCTCATTGTCTAAACCTATTCATGTTGAGACCCCTTTAGGAGGAGCAGCTACTCTTCATGAGGTGTGTAAAGATTTTGAGATTGACTTTGCGGGTAGAGTCTTGTATGTGGACCTAATTGTGTTAAGGTTTGAGGGGTTTGTAATTATTTTAGGTATGGATTGGCTGCGAAAACGTTTTGCAACTCTAAATTGTGCTGGAAGGACTATAAATATAGATATTCCCGGTATGCCACGGCTTACCCACACTTATAGCGATGGAAGAGAGTCGGTGATGACGAGTTTTTTGTGCTCAGTAGAAATCCCTAAGTAGGATATTAGTGAGGTAGATGTGGTATGTGTGTTTGAGGATATATTCCAGGAGATACCTGGACTTCCACCTCGACGCGTAGTAGAATTTCACATTGACCTAGTGCTGGGAACTGCATCGATTTCTAAGGTGGCATATAAAATAACGCCTAAAGATCTTGTGAAGATAAAGAAGCAGCTGGAAGAGATGCTTCAAAAAGGGTTCATATGTTCAAGTAACCTTTCGTGGGGAGCACCCGTGATCTTTGTCTCCAAGAAAAATGGCACTCTCCATATGTGCATAGATTACAGAGAGCTAAATAAGTTGACTATCAAGAACAAGTATCCGCTACCTAAAATTGATGACTTGTTTGATCAATTGAAGGGGGCAGCCGTTTTCTCTCAGTTTGATCTCAGAACAGGTTACCATCAGATAGGTGTGTCTGAGGAAAGTATACTGCTTACTGCTTTTCAGACTCAGTATAGGTTATACGAATTTCTTGTAATGCCTTTTGGTTTGACAAATGCTCCTGCCTATTTCATGGACTTGATGAACAGAATTTTTCAACCGTATCTAGATAAGTTTGTGATTATCTTCATAAATGATATCCTAGTGTATTCTAAGAATGCGGAAGAGCACAAAGAACACTTGAAAGTCGTGTTGCAGACTTTAAGGGAGCAACAATTATACGATAAGTTCAGTGTCACTTTTGGGAGAAAAAAGTTTAGTTTTTAGGACAAGTTGTGTCCAATCAAGGGATAGCGGTAGATCCTGAGAAAGTTGTTGTGGTCAAAGAATGGAAGCAACCTACAAATCCTTTAGAGGTGAGGAGTTTTTAGGACTAACCGGTTATCACAGGAGATTTATAGAGAAGTTTTCCACTATTGCAATACCCATGACCAAGTTGACCCACAATAATGTGAAGTTCTTATGGTCAGATGATTGTGAGAGAGCTGTCCAGGAGTTAAAGCAGCATTTGACTACAGCTCCAGTGTTAACTATACCAGTACAAGGGGAAAAATTAGTAGTGTTTATTGATACGAGTGGAACTGGTTTGGGATGTGTGTTGATGAAACATCAAAAGGTTGTATCTTATGCCTCACAACAGCTAAAACCTCATGAGAGACGATACCCTACTCATGACTTAGAGTTGGCAGTAATTGTTTTTGCGTTAAAAGTGTGGCGACACTACTTGTTTGGGGAACGCTTCGAGTTATACAGAGATTACAAGAGCCACAAATATCTTTTTTTCTCAAAAAGAGTTAAACATAAGGCAACAGAGGTGGGTTGAATTTATCATCAGTTATAATTTCAAGATCCTTTACCACTCGGGAAAAGGAAATGTGGTCGCAGATGCACTTAGTCGACAGCATGGGATTATAACTTCTTTGATGATTCAGGAATGGAAGTCCTTGGAATTTGTTTTGATGCATGATGTTCAACCAATAGAGAATGTGGAGAGGGCATACATTGGTAGTTTAACCATGCAACCGACATTACTGGGTAAAGTTCATCAGATGTAGTATTTAGATGGGTTCCTCGTCATCAAGCTCGATGACCTTGTAGTGGATTTGATTGATGATTGTCCTACTGATTGGTCTATGGACTCCAATGGGGGATCGCGATTCAAGGGCAGGTTGTGTGTACCTAACATTGTTGAATTGAGGAAAGAGATTATAGATAATGCCCATAGGTGCCGATATACCATTCACTCTGGTGGGACTAAGATGTATCATGACCTAAAGAGGACGTTTTGGTGAGAAGGTATGAAGAAGGACGTAAGAGAGTATGTTTCTTGATGTCATGTGTGTCAACAGGTTAAGGTGGAACACCAACGGCCATTTGGACTTTTGCAGCCTCTCGAGATCCCTACTTGGAAATGGGAGTACATCTTTATTGACTTCGTGGATGGATTGCCGCGGTCTAAGCGAGGCAATGAATCTATTTGGGTAATAGTGGATCGACTCACTAAGTCTACTCATTTTATTCCTATTAGTGTTCACCGAACTACAAATAAACTAGCTAGGTTGTATATTCGGGAGGTGGTACAACTTTATGGCGCATCAGTTTTTATAGTTTTGGATGGTGATTCGTTGTTTGTAGTAGAGTTTTGGAAGAGTTTTCAGCATGCTTTGGGTGCTAGGTTAGACCTGAGCATAGCTTATCATCCTCAGACGGATGAGCAAATTAGGCCAGTAAATCAGATCTTGGCGGATATGTTGAGAGCTTGTGTCCTTGATCTTGGTGGTAGTTGGGAAAAACACTTGCCATTGGTAGAGTTTGCTTATAGTAATAGTTATTACTCAAGTATTGAGATGGCACCTTTTAAGGCTTTGTATGGGAGGCCATGTCGATCACCTACTTATTGGATGGAGGTAGGAGATGCACCGTTGTTAGGGCCAGAGTTAGTGAGAGAGACCACAGAGAATGTGAACATTATTTGGGAACGTATTAAGACTACACAAAGTCGTCAAAAGGGTTACATTGATAGAAAACGTAAAAGGGTTGAGTTAAATGTTGGAGATTTTGTGTTTTTGAAGGTTTCGCTGATGAAGGGTATCATGCGGTTCGGAAAGAAGGGAAAGGTGGTACCTAGATTTGTGGGACCATATGATATCATTGAGAACATTGGTAATATGGCTTACAAATTATCCCTACCACCTGCTTTAGCTATGATTCACAACGTGTTCCATGTATCTTTATTGCGGAAGTGTGTGCGAGACCCTTTCCAAGTAGTATCACTAGAGGTGTTGCAGATTAGTGACGATCTAATGTATGTGGTGCGACCGATTACTATTCTAGAACAAGATATTAAGCAGTTGTGGCGCAAGAAAGTGAGCTTGGTGAAAGTGCAATGGAGCGAAGATGAAAATGATCACTTGGGAATTAAAAGAGAAAGTTCGGTGTATGCACCTGGAACTTTTTGTTTAGTACTCTCTCCTATCGAATCTTAGGATGAGATTCTTTCGAAGTGTGTATATTGTGGCGACCATAATTTTTCATAAGTCATTATTTATTATTATTACTTTATTTTATTTTTGGCTTTATTAATTGTATAGATACATGAGAATTTAATGTGGTATTTAATTAATTTAATGTGATATTTAATTATATATAATTAATCTGAATATTTATATATATTTTTATTTTTTTTTACATTTTTGAAAGGTGTTATATATATATTGATCTTATATAGCATATTTCTATATGTTGTATTTATATAATAAAATATAATATAATGTTATTAGGTTATCAACATATGAGGCAAAGAAAAGAGAGAGGGAAAAAAAGGAAAAGAAAGCCGAGAGAGAGAGAGAGAGAGAGAGAGAGAGAGAGAGAGAGAGAGAGAGAGAGAGAGAGAGAGAGAGAGATTAATCAAAACCAGAGAGAAAGCCAAGACAGATAGACGGCGAGAGAGAGAGGAGAGGGGAGAAAGAAAGGGTTAGAGTTTTATTTTGGTGGCTTTATTAATTCTCTAAGTATTCTTTGATGTTTGAAAAATAATTGTGAGTGCAAAACCCACTTTCCTTGATTTATGTTTATTTTATTGTTATTATTTATTTATTTATATTTATTTGATGTTGGTTTAATATTGTATTGGCATAAAGTTGATGGATTGATTTCAATTATTTTAGTTAGTTGTGTACGCAAGATTTAGTGTTTTTATATGTATTTATTTTATGGTTATAATCGCACTCATCGATACATGAAATTAAAATAAATTGGAAACACATAGATAAATTCCTTATACTCCACCATGACTGCATGAATTGTTATTTTGTATGAGTGTTGGTGAGAAAGAGTGTACACAAAAAAAGGTGAGGGTTATGAGATTCATTTGAATGCCTTAGGCTTGGCATTGTTATGTTTGTTTTCATAAGTAGATAAGGGATTGTGTATATATATATATATATATTGTTGCCTCGTTCTCAAGAGTAGACGAGTGCATTGATTTAAGCGCGTACATATATGCTAACCATCCGGGGAGTGTGGGTCAAACTTGAGACGATATCCCTGTGCAAGTTTGGCTTCAGAGCGGTGTTAGGTATACGTGAGGCACATGGGATATATGTGTAGGCCGAAAGCGAAGGGTCGAAGTGGTGGAGTTAAGGTACAAAGAATTAAATATGAGTTTATTTGTATAGTGTAAATTGTATTGATTTGTACATCTTGAAAAATAGTAAACGACCTTGATAAATTACGAAATTTGGGCAGAGGTATGTATACGTAATTCTAGACAACTTTTATATTTTAACTTTGTACTAAAAAGATCGATTAGAACTTGTAACAAATGATCTTGGTTACAATAATTTTTATTCATTTTAGCAATGCAAATTTTAGATGCTGTTTTAACCCATGAAACGAGCTCATTTTTATTGATTTCTCGAAAAAATAAAGTAAAACATTATTCTTGACACTTTTTGTATTTTGAACTTTTTCAAAAAAAAATCATCTTAAAGCAATTTCTTTTCGTTTTCATATTCAGATTTTTTGGTCGGATTCACTCTAGGTTCTTTGATCACGTTGTTCTCTCAACCTATTCAATTTCTACTAAATCCTTTCACTATATCTTTTAGAAAATTTGATTCTGTACAACTTTTGTTCTTTGAGTTTTGGTCAATTCAAATGACTTAAGCATGAAACGGTAAGTTTTTATATTTCTTCAGCAATTTACTTATGATTAAAGTATACTAACTTTACTTTTTGTAGAATGGTGGGTCTTATTAACTTTTTATGCAAGGCTAACCCATCATATTTTCTTATTTTTATTTTGTTTATTTTATACTCAATTTATATTTAGTTTTGTACGAGTAAGAAACTAAATGCCATCGTATCTCGAGAAATTACCTCTTCGTCTTGGTGCGGGTGGAACTACTTGTCTTGTCTCGTAATAAGAATTAAATGTACTTTTGTTTGTGTCTGGTGGACACGTGGGTGTCAAATTTTGTACTCATACCAATATACTTGTTTATTAACTCGTTTTGTCCCTTGGCATCTCAGGTGCATTCTGTTTGAGCGTAGCCGAGCTTCTTTTGCAAGATTAGTTGGGACTACGATGGTGATGAGAAATAACTACGATTGTCAGACATGTGTTTCGGACTTCTTTTGTTTTCTAGAGTTTAGGATTGATATTAGTTTTTTTTTTTTTTTTTTTTTACCTTAGTATTTTGGCCATTTGGCGTTGTAGGTTATTTTTAAACTTTACATTACTTAAGTTGTTTTGACTAGTTGTTGCTACTTTAATATTGGAGGTATTGGATAGTTTGGTTAGTGTTTATTAATTTTTTTATCCCTTGTTTTTCTTTTTTTCTTTTTTTTTTTTGAACATAGATATTTACTTAAATCTTATAGAGATGAGAACATTTAGATTTTGTTTCACCTCTAGGATTTGGATGATGTAATATTGATTGGGGTTTAGTCCAAATTTAATATTTAATTGACCAAATTTTAGGGCGTGACATGTATATAGAAGAGAAGAGATTGGTTTTAGAACATAAAATCTATTTTAAACTTTCAATACTAGAAAGCCACGGATATAATTAGACAGTTCAGGTGTAGTTATTAAATTTTTTTAAAATTCGAGCATCGATCGGTGAACTGATTATTTTTGCATTTTTTGACTGTCGTTCAACCATATAGCATTCAAAATCGACCATGGCTCGACGGTTCGAGTCAATTCGGTCGATTGAGTCAGATATAACGGGTTTATGAACAGCTCTAGTCGACATCGTTAGGGGTTGAGTAGGAATAAACCGTCAGTCTGTCGGATTTCATTTTCGTTCTTGTTAGAGAGTGAAAAAGTGTGTTTCAAACAGTGTTCACATCCACCGTCTTCACCACCATATCAGCTGCCGTAGTGAAGTAACTTTTCTCAAAGCCAGAGATGGAGTAGAGGTGGGCAGAGTTGAGAGCGAGGCAATGGTGGGAGTCGGAGATAGGGTCGCGATGGGGGTCTTAGTGGGGAGGGCCACGGTGTTGGTGTGTGGACCTAAACGTATCACTTCGGAGATTTTCATTTCGCTTCTAGATCTTGTGCGTCATATAGCAAGGTGGAGAGGAGTTTCACGATGAGGATTGTCGCTATCATCGAGCACGATGAAGATCTAGTTGAAGACTCACTCCTGAGCTAGTGAGTCTGACTTGATGTGAATCTTACTTGTATCGGTGAGTCTAAGCAAGAATGAGATGATTCAAAAGGGTGGGGTAATTGCCCAACTGTCCCAACAAAGCCCACTGCCCAAACCACAAAACCGTGCACTCTCCTCTCTCATCAGTCTTCTTCTCTTCCATTGTTGGAGGTTTGAAGAACACAACAGAGCCTACTTGTTAAACAATTTTCATTGTATTAAAATTAAATTATATTTGTGTACTTAACAACAAACAAAATGCACAAGGAATAAATTAAAAGAAAGATTTTCCACAATCTGTTTAATTACAGAAACCAAACAGAAAATGGAAATAGAGTAGGAGGAAGAAAACAAAATAAGAAGAGGAAAATATTTATAGAAAATAATTTCTTAGAATGATCAAGTCTAGTGTTTAACACTGTCTCCTTAAGACAGATTCGTTCTCTCTAGGGTGCTCACAGATTATGGACGTCTATCTTCCAGGATGAAATGATCTACAACGAACAGTAGCAGCACTACAAACTATTTGCACAATGAGCACACTATGTGTTTATACACTTTCTCACAGAAAAATTAATACAAAAAAATACAGAGAGCAATAGTAGAAGCAAGAATGAAAATAATTGAGTGTAAAATCCAAATGAGGACTGACTATTTATAGAAGAACTTGTGGTTTTTCAGAATAGGTTTCAACAGGTACCAAACCTGTTCAGCTATGAACAGGTACAATACCAGTTTAGGTTTAAATTTGAATAGATAAAACTTGTTTAGGTTTAATTTAAATAGGTAGGAACCTGTTCAATAAAGAGGAATAGGTACATTGGACCAAAAGAATTAACGAAATTCAAATTCCAAATGGTAAGAATTTAATTTTAGAAAAATAAAATTTAATTGTTTTTGGCCCAAAAAGATAAGCATTGGGCTAGACAAGCCCAACCCAACCTCACACCACGCACCCGCGCCCAAGCTCAGCCCAGCCCGCCCGGCTGATAGGACGGAATGCAGCGGTGGGGCGCGTGCGCGTGTGTGTTTTTGTTTTGGGTCCAATGGGTCTAGCCTTTACCCATAACCTCACCATTCCACAAAACTTGGGTACCCCTTAGGGCCTTATCCAAGTTGCAAACCCAAGGCTTATCAACCCACACAATGTTTGCCCACCAAAGCAATGTGAGACAAACCTTTAACTCCATTCCTTTATGGAAACTTCACCAAAGCACTATTTTCATAGAGCTCAATTTGGCATCAATTTTTCATTCACCCGATAATGATTTTGAGCAACCAAATATATGACATGAATCATTACGTGTCAAAGAACGTGTTGCCACATGGATCCACCAACTTTGGCGCATGGGTCCCACCTAAAAGTTAGACAAAAGTTTAAGAAAAAACTATTTTTGCCAAATAATTTTTTCAAATCATTTCTTACAATCCCCCACATGAATGGAATTTGATGACAACGAGAATGCAACAATATGCATAATTTGTCGAAAGTGTATAAATTGAAAATATCTTGAATCAGGATAGGTAGCTTTCGGCATTGAACCTTCCCTAGTGATAACCTATCGGACTTACTAGCTAACTAATAGACGCGATGCCTTGAATTGTTCAACCGTTGGTGTAAGCCAAGACAATAGATTTCACACAAATTATCTTCTGACATATCATGGTTCTCATGGTCGTATTTATTTTGGCCTTGAACACTCTTGGTTGCTCGTGAGTTTTTCTAGAGAATTTAACCTTTTCATTCTTATAGAACCGGGCCCAATTTGACACTCATGTAGATAATTCTTATTGTGAGTATCTCTTATACTCGTCTTGATTTTTATGCCTAAATCAAGATATAAGTAATCATTAAAAGCAAAACTTATCCTTAAACCCCTGCAAACAACACATGTTGCAGATATCACTCTCACCATAGGAATGGGTAGGATTTTTTTTAATCCCTTGGTGATTTTTGGTGAGCCACACATAACTTAGTTGTCCATTTGAACTTAGTTCTTAGAATCTCCAGTCATCTAAGTAGAGTTAAAATTATGATGACTCTTATGTAATAGACTTTAATCTCATTCTCTTCAATGAACTATATGATAGAAAACTTTGCAGAACATAAACTAAAAACCATTAAGGATTCAATTCTATACATGAAAACTATATGAATTTCTACTATATAAATAAGTGTATACATACGTTGATCCATGATAGTATGAAAACCACTTTTGAGAAAAAGAAATCTTGAATAGAAGACCTTGATCTTCAAGTTATTTATTTGTCTAAGATCTTCAAACCACTTCTCTCTCTCTAGGTGATGGGAGCCTTCTTGTGGTGACAACTTGAGTTTTTGTGATGGGGAGTGTGGTTTGGGACCTTATACTATTTATACTAGTATTCTTCCCATCACAGAATCCATTTATTCAATGAACTTCATTAAATAGATTAATGTATCTTTTACATTCATGATACATAATGCATCTTCTTTATTAATGAACTCATTAGATAGATTGATGTATCTTCTACATTCATAATAGATACATAATGCATCTCTAAGATTCATTCATAATGAATCTATCACATTCAATGCATTGACACTATCTCCATTAGTCTTCTATACATTATGAATATATAGGTGCATTTATCAATGATTAGTCACCATCTAATTGATGTACATGTATCTTACTTAATGAAATGAATCTAGTATAATCATGTATAAGCCACATTAAGCCATATTTAGGAAAAATTCTTACAATCTTCCACTTGGCTTGCATGATTATATTATGTTACTAGATTATCATAATATGGCCAATGTTCTCCCACTAGAAGATTGCACCATCACCATTAGATTCTGTTCAATAAAATTATTAGTACCAAATCATTGCAGTCAGTGATTTACACATTAATCAAGACTGTACAATGGTTATAGGGTTAATATTTTCCATCAACATGAATAAGTGAATCTTAAATCACAGAGATGATATTAGTAACATAATGGTGATTAATGTTAATTCATCTATAACAGTCCTGTTGTTTACATCTTCTTCTAAATTGTGCACAAGTATGAAGAATGAAAACAACAAACATAATCATTACTAACATAAGATGATTATAACATAACATTTATCATGAACATAATACACTCATTTCAAGTCTAAACATGATAAACTTTCTACTAAGCCCATGCGTGCAACATGTTCTTGAAAGAGCTTAGGTATGAGACCTTTAGTTAAAGAATCTGCTAACATGAGTGTAGTGCCAATATGAGAGATGGAAACAGTCTGATTAAAAACCCTTTCTTTAACAACTAGATACTTGATATGAATATGCTTTGATCCTCCTGAAGTTTTGTTATTATTAGAGAACCGAATAGCAACATCATTATCATAATAAATCTGTAAAGGCCTCAAAATTGAATCGACAAGTTGTAATCCAGATATAAAATTCTTTAGCCATACTGCATGACATGTGGCTTCATAACATGCTATGAACTCTGCCTCCGTAGTGGAAAAGGCTGTCAAAGACTACTTATGACTCTTCCATGAAATGGGTCCATTAACAAGCATAAAAATGTACCCAGAAGTGGACTTTCAACTGTCTTTACATCCAGCATAATTAGCATCTAAATAACCAATTACTTCAAGGTTATCTGTTCTTTGATAAGTGAGCATGTAATCCTTAGTGCCTTGTAAATATCGCAACACTTTCTTAACTACTTTCCAATGATCAAGTCCGAGATTGTTTTGCTATCGACCAAGCATACCAACTACAAATGCTATGTCAGGTCGTGTACAAACTTGAGCGTACATAATGCTTCCAACTGTGGAGGCATAAGGAATTTCTTTCATTTGTTCCCTTTCTAAATTATTTCTGGGACACTGAAATTCACTAAATTTATCACCCTTAACTATAAGGGCAACACTACTTAAACAGTTCTGCATGTTGAACCTCTTAAGAACCTTTTCGATATAGGCTCTTTGAGACAATCCTAAAGTACCGTGAGACCTATCTCGATGAATTTCTATCCCAATGACAAAAGATGCTTCACCAAGATCTTTCATTTCAAAATTCCTCGTAAGGAATTGCTTTGTCTCATGTATCATTCCCAAATTATTGCTAGCAAGCAATATATCATCAACATACAAAACTATAACGCCGATATTGCTCCCACTGATTTTAAGGTAGACACATCGATCAACCACATTATCCTTAAAATAAAATTTGGTGAGAACTTCATGAAATTTGAGATACCATTGTCGAGATGCCTGCTTTAGACCATATGTGGACTTCTTAAGCCTACAAACCATACTTTCCTTACTTTCATCTTGAAAACCTTCAGGTTGGTCCATGTAGACCACTTCATGCAAGTCACCATTCAAAAAAGCTATTTTAACGTCCGTTTGATGTAACTCTAAATCATAATGGGCTACTAAGGCCATGACTATTCTCAAGGAATCTTTATTAGAAACAGGAGAAAAAGTTTCCTTATAGTCCATCCCTTCTCTTTGAGTGTATCCTTTAGCAACTAATCTGGTCTTGTATCTTTCGACATTACCTTTAGGATCATGTTTGGTTTTAAAAACCTATTTGCATCCAACAGTTTTGGCTCCCTTAGGCAATTCTACAAGATCCCAGACATTGTTGTCTTTCATGAATTTTAATTCATCTTTCATGGCATTTAACCATTAAGTTGCATTTCCATTTTTCATGGCTTGGGCATAAGAAACAGGATCATTCTCCAAGCCTATATTACACTCATTTAGGTAAACCTCATAGTCATCTGATATGGCTGGTTTCTTTTCTCTTTATGATCTGCGTAAAGGTTGTTCTGCAACTGGGACAACTTCTTTTTCAATGTAAGAAATCTCTTGAGTACCGACATTATCCATAATATGTTCAGGCACTTTATTTTCTTGGATAATCGTGGAAGATGTAAAAGCACGATTTTCCTCCAAAGAAACATTTTTGAGATTCATACTCCCACTAATGTTTTTATCCTCTGAGAACACAACATTTCTAGTTTCAACAATTCTTGTGCTATGAGTGGGACAATAGAATCTAAAACCCTTTGATCTCTTAGGATATCCAATGAAATAACAACTTATAGTTCTAGGGTCTAATTTCTTTATTTGTGGATTAAAATTTTTTGCTTCAGCAGGACAACCCCATATATGTAAATAATTCAAATTAGGTTTCCTACCAACCCACAACTCATAAAAACTTACAGGCGCAGCCTTACTAGGAACACTATTAAGAACATGTACAGTAGTTTTTAAAGCTTCACCCACAAGTAATCTGGCAAAGAAGAGTTACTCATCATGCTTTTCATCATGTCCAAAAGAGTACAGTTTCGTCTCTCAGCTACACCCTTTTGCTCAGGTGTATCGAGCATCGTGTAGTTAGCAATAATACCATTCTCAGCTAAAAATAAAGCAAAAACACTTGGATTTTGACCCAACTCAGTGAATCTACCATAATATTCACCGCCTCTATTAGATCTTACACTTTTAATCCGTCTACCAAGTTGATTTTCAACTTTAACTTTGTAGAGTTTGAACATATCCAATGCTTCTGATTTTTCACGAATAAGATACACATAAGTATACTTAGAAAAGTCATCAATAAAAGTAATAAAATATTTATGTCCAAAAATAGTTGGAACAGTAAAGGGACTACATATATCAGTATGAATTGTGTCTAATAATTCAGTAGTCCTAGTAGTACCCTTTTTCTTTGTCTTTGTGTATTTTCCTTTAATGCAATTCACACAAGTACTAAAATCAGAAAAATCAAGTGAACTTAAAATTTCGTCTTTAATAAGACGTTCCATCCTTTCTCTTGATATGTGGCCCAAGCGTTTATGCCACAACATGGATGAATTTTCATTCACTTGTTTTCTCTTTTTATTTACCAAGTCGTTTACATGAAAGGATAAAAGAGATTGTGCATAAGTGGAATCTAAATTCAATGAATAAAGATTACCATATAAAGTACTAGAACCAATCATATGAGAATTGTGAAATAAAGGGACTATTATTTAAATTCATAACCACAGGAATCAACTTGTGAAACAGAAATTAGGTTTCTAGTAAAAACAAGAACATAAACTATGTTTACTAAATCTAAAATGAAACCAGAGTCTAAAATTAGACGGAGGGTGCCAACAGCCTCGGCGTCCACTTCTATTCCATTCCCAACTGTAATGGTTTGTTCTCCTTTATTTAGTTTCCAACTTGTAAGGTACTCCTGCATGGAATTTGTTATGTGAATACTTGCACCAGTGTCAATCCACCAAGAATTTGGTGGACATCTACCAAAAAGGATTCATAAGATATAAAGCATTGAGTGTTACCTTTCTTGTCCAACCAACTTTTAAAACCTGGACAGTCTTTTCTTATGTGACCTTTCTTTCGACAGAAATGGCATCGAATCTTATTTTCTTCATTAGTCTTGTGAGTTTCATTATTTGCATTCTTCTTCTTCTTACTTTTGCCTATCTCGAAAATCTTTTTGGTTGGACCCAAGGTGGTAAGATGAGCCATATCAGGCTTTTCAGGTTTAAGCCTCTCTTCTTCTTGAACACACAATGCAATTAACTCGCTCATCTTCCACTTATCTTTCTGCGTATTATAATTGATCTTGAAATGACCAAATTGCGCAGGAAGAGAAGTCATAATGAAATGAACAAGAAAACCTTCAAAAATTTCCATGTCCATTCCCTTTAATTGAGAGGCCATGTCATTCATCTTTAAGATATGTTCACGAACACCACTCAAACCATTATATTTCATTGTCATCATTTTAATCATGAGAGTACTGGCAAGGGATTTGGAAGCTCCAATGAATTGTTCTTCAATAGATTTCATATAGCTCACTGCACTTTCAGAAACAGGGATTGCTCCTTGAATTGCTAGCGTAATTGAGCCTTTCATAATCATTAGACTTAAGCGATTAGAGCATTCCCATTTTTCATATAAAGCCATGTGTTCCTTAGAACTTATATCATTAGGCTTTGTAGGAGCTGGCTCTCTTCATGCATAGTCTAAATCCATAATTTCCAAAACAATTCTAATTTGTTCCTTCCGTTTCTTAAAATTAGTTCCACTCAATGCTTCAATACCAGACAAGTAACTATTAATTGTAGTAGGATTCAATACTGCAAACACATAATATCTATTACATAATACAATCAAGAAAACTATTTTTCACATGTCATGAATAAAAATAACACCACAAGTTAAATATATCTAATTAGAAAACACAATTAGTTAGATACGAAATCAAGTTATCCTTCTGTTGGGTCGAATAACAATATATTTTAGCAATTCATAAAAGTAAATGAGATGACTAATAAAAATAAATAACATAAAATAAAATAAAATAATCAGTAAGACCATAACGAGTTTATCACCGTTGGGCAGAAAAACTCAATGTCTTATGTTATTTTATTAACTAAAGCACGTGAGAAGTTTATCACCGTTGAGCAAAAAAACTCATTGCTATATTTATTATACTAATCATCTCGGTTGTTCAAACATACATAGTGTTGAACCTCCATTGGGCTGATCAACAATGTTTCAACCCATAAGGTGTGTAACAAAACATTATAAGTGCATAAGACATTATCTTAATTACCACTTGTTCAATAATTTTCAATTTTTATTTTAATATCAATAGAATAAAAGATTGGCCAAAAATAAAAATAAAATTGGACAAATGTAAATTAAGGTTATGCACTTGTTACACAAAACATCATTATAAAATGCAATTCATACTTATACGTTTTATACATCAGAATTAAGAACCATGGCTCTAATACCAATTGATAAAAAACTTTGTGGAACATAAACTAAAAACCATTAAGGATTTAATTCTATATATGAAAACTATATGTATTTCTACTATATAAATAAGTGTATACATACCTTGATCCACGATAGTATGAAAACCTCTTTTGAGAAAAAGAAACCTTGAATAAAAGACCTTGATCTTCTAGTTCTTTATTTGTCTAAGATCTTCAAACCACTTCTCTCTCTCTCTAGGCGATGGGAGCCTTCTTGTGGTGACAACTTGAGTTTTTGTTATGGAGAGTGTGGTTTGGGACCTTACACTATTTATACTAGTATTCTTCCCATCAAAGAATTCATTCATTCAATGAACTTCATTAAATAGATTAATGTATCTTTTACATTCATGATACATAGTGCATCTTCTATATTAATGAACTCATTAGATAGATTGATGTATCTTCTACATTCATAATAGATACATAATGCATCTCTAAAATTCATTGATAATGAATCTATCACATTCAATGCATTGACACTATCTCCATTAGTCTTCTATACATTATGTATATATAGGTGCATTCATCAATGATTAGTCACCATCTAATTGATGTAATGTATCTTACTTAACGAGATGAATGTAGTATAATCATATATAAGCCACATTAAGCCATATTTAGGAAAAATTCTTACACTATATACTTGCTCTTTTGCCAAACCTTTCGTTAATGGATCCACAATATTCTCTTTAGGTTTTATATAATCTATTGAGATTATTTTACTTGAGAGAAATTGCTTTACGGTATTATGTCGACAACGAATATGTCATAACTTACCATTATACATGGATGCAAATAGCTGGCACATGTTTTGGCCACATTAGAATGTCTTCTAAGAAGTGGCGAAGCCATTCTGCTTCTTCTCCTTCTTTGTCTAAAGAAATGAACTTCGATTCCATTCTGGATCCTACGATGCATGTTTGTTTCATGGATTTCCAAAAAACAGTAGCGTCCCCCAGAGTAAAAACAAATCCACTAGTGGATTTTGAATCTTTAGTATTGGATATCCAATTGGCATCACAATAACCTTCCAATACTGCAGGATATCGAGTAAAGTTCAAACCAAGATCACGGGTAAATCTTAGATATCTAAAAACCTGAATGATCACTTTCCAATGGTCTTCACCGGGGTTACTAGTGTACCTACTCAATTTACTAACAGCATAAGCTATATCAAGACGAGTACAATTCATTAGGTACATTAGGCTTCCAATGATTTAGGAATATTTTAACTGAGACGCCGCATCAACTTTATTTTTCGATAAATAAAAATTGATGTCTACGGGTGTTCTTGCTACATTCACATCATTGTAGACACCCCATTTTTTACCGCCTTTAAGACTTGGACGCGACTGATGGTTTTGGAAGTTGTGCAGTGCAAAGGGTCGATTTCTTCGGCAAGAGGAGAGTCAAATCTCAACTTCATACCCCTTTTTGGACCAAAACAATCTTGATCAAAAGATTTTAGACCTTAAAACCCTCTCTTTCAAAACGTTTTTGAAATAAAGTTTTTACGATGTTCCAAGGCTCGCATTTTGTCAAATGTTGCGCTTTTCGGTAAACCGAGCAAGGACAAAGTGGAAATGAACGAAAAAGAGATGAAATCTTTGAAAAATCTTTCAAAACACCTTGTCTAGGGGTTTGGAGTTGAAGAAAAAAGGAGAAGAGAAAGGAAAACTAGTTTGGGAGAAGTTCGGCATGAATCCGGGTAGGACCAAATCTGCGCGGCTTCACCGAAATGGGCATAACTCTTTGCACAGGAGGAATTTTGATGCGAGGTTGGTGCCATTGGAAAGATAACTTCAGGGGATTGAATATGGCCACATGGCAAACCAGAAAATCAGATGGTCGACCAGCTTTTTTGGTCAAAAGTGGTTCAGCATGAATCCGGGAAGGAGAGAAAACATCTGCGCGGCTTCACCAAAATGGGCATAACTCTTTGCGCAGGAGGAATTAAGATATGAGGCCACCACCATTGGAAATCTTACTTCTGGGGCTTCATTTTTCACTCAAGAATCTCCTAAGGACAAGTCCGGGTGGGGGAGATATGGTTGGTTGAAGTCCGTTTGGACCGAATCTGCGCAGCTTCACCAAAACTGGCATAACTTTTTGAACAAGAGGAATTTTAATGCAAGGTTTGTGGCATTGGAAAGCTAACTTCAAGGGCTTCATGGATGACCAGATTTGGGGTTTGGACCTTTTGACCCCTGGTCGGCCAACCATGCCAAGTGGTCGGCCGACCACCTTGAACTTTTTTAACTGGTTGGCCAGCTTTGTCTCAGTAAGTGTATTCCGGCTGTGCCAGCTGTTTGCCATTTGCTGCATCCTCCATACACGTGTATGGAGGATGTTTAACCTAGGTTTTAAGCTTCTAAGAGAAGCTTTAGCCTCTCTTCTCTATAAAGGAAGGGCTCCCCTTCCATTGCAAGGGTTCTGAAATTGCTGGAGCAAAAAACCATACATCTTCCTCTATATCTCTCCCTTTTGGCTTCAAAAGTGTAAAGTCTTTGGCCCTTTGCACACCACCTCACAACCACACACTTCCACCATTGCTTGGAGGTCCTTGGAGCTTGTTTTTAGAGGTTGAAGACTCACTATTTTGGTCCAGGAGCTGCTGGCCTTCTTCTTTACAAGGGTAAATCTTCATTTCCCCTTTTCTAGCCTTATTTTGCTTCATTACTTAGCACCATTTTCAAGCATTTCTGGGCCTCGACTTAAACTTTAAAGTGTCTTATTTTGAGCTCCTCTTCAACTTTGTTTAAGGGCACTTTGCTGTTTGAGGTCATCTACTTCCCCTTACCCTCTATCTCTCTTTTAGGGCTATTTTTGCATCATGTTTTAGCCTTACTTGTGAACATTTTCGAGATTTTTCATAAACTGAAAAAGAACTTGTTTTAATCTCCTCTTCAAGTTTGGTTAAGGTCCCATTTCTGTTTGGGGTCATCTTCCCCCTATGCATGCTTCATCTTTTCATGATTAAGGCTATGCATTAGAGCACTTGCATTGGCCATGGTTTGGCCTCTTAGCCACTAAAATCCACTGGATTTTCAGTGGCTTAGATGCATTTTTGAGGGCCAAAATTAGAGGGGGGTGACCCCCTCTCTCCTTGTCTTGTTTGGGGATCTTTTGGGCCTTCCAAAGGGACCCTATTTTGCATGCATCGAAGTCTTGTTTCAGGCCTCATTCTGTGAGTTTTGGGGTCTTCCTTGGCTCTGTCCATGGCCCTTTTGGCCATATTTTATACCTACAATGCATGTGTAGAGCAATCCCATCCAAGGCTCTTCAAAGGAGCCTTTCTTTGCATGTTTCCTAGACTGATTTCAGGGCCTATTTGGTGAGTTTTAGGGCTGTCATAATCCATTTCCAGAGTTAGTTTTGCCATGCTAAGTGTCTATCTTGTATGTGCTTAACAACCCCTTGCAAGGCCCTCCAAAGAAGCCCTTCATTTTTGCATGCATTGGCTGCATTTCAGTGATTATTTGGGCATATTTTGGCATTTTTATTCACTATTTTTGGCTGGTTTGATGAGTTCTCATTTTCTTCATATACATGCCATGTAAACCATGCTTGCTAACCAATGTTGCATGCTATTTTAGTCCATCATGTTAGCATCTTTTGGCCATGCTCTAAACTAGAAATGTGCATGTTTTGGGACTGCCTTGGCTCTGTCTTTTGACTTCATGATCAAATAATGCTTTCTTTGTATACTTGTAGTTCAATACATGTGCCTAGGTTTGAGTTTCGAGGCTTATTCCATGCATCGGGTGCCATATTTCCATGTTTCGGGACCATTTAGCATCATGTTTCAGTGCTGGAAATTACATGTTTTTATGCCATCTTTCATCCCTTGCCATGCTCTGGTAGAGTGGTATTTTATGCCTTAGGTTTGGTCCTCGGTATGCGTGCACGTGTGCACGCATTTCGGTTGTCTCTTTTCCATCTCATGGCCACTGATGTGAGTGTGGCTGAGGTCCACTCATGTTGGTGTAAGTCCATTATGCATTGTGTATGCCTTTTCAATTCATAGCATTACGTATGCTAGGTTGCGTGTTAGAGCTTTGTGTATGTCATGTTACATCGAGCATTGTGTATGCCATTTCATAGCATTGCGTATGCTAGGTTGTATATTAGTCGCATTGTGTATGCCATCTCATTCACATTGTGTTTGGGATAGGAGTTAGCCCGAGCACGGGAAACGAGGGACGTTTCGTACTCCGAGTGACGGAACGTGTCTCAATTCCCTGTTGCCGACACTCCAGATTACCCATGATGGAGTTTAGGTCTTGTTGTGTTTTCATGTGCATTCATTTTATATTAAGTTGTGCAATTCGACTCCTCGGCCATCATGCATCGATATGCATGATTGGTGGCACGAGGATCGAAGACTACACTCCCTGAAGAGTAGTCATGCATACATATGTGAAAATACTTTGCCATGCCCCTTTGTTGCTCTCTGTTGCAGTAAATCAAAAATTAGCGGCCTTCTGGAGCATTGCGCAATATTCCGAAAACAATTGCAAACAGAGGCAAACCGGGGCATCGTAATGGATTTCTGCACAAGGCAACTCGAGCATGCATCATTCATCATTTGGAACAGAGCTGAGGCGGTCCATGGATTTGCGTGCTAATTTACATGCTTTCCTAGATTAATTTGTTTATTAATTAGGATTTTGTATTTATTCAGACTGTACTATTTATTCGGACTGTATTATTCATTCGGACTGTATTATTCTTTCGGACCCTCTAAGCGAGGGCACAATTGTAATAAGTGTGCGTGCGTGTGATGTATGTCTTCCAACCCCACGTCTTTCTCCCTTTTATTTACCTGCTTATGATGGTTAGATTAGGGCATGTTTCAATTAGTATACTTATGCTTGCATGTTTGCATCATTCATCTGTCTTGCATGCACCAGGCTCGGCACATCATACTAACTGCATTTGTATTTCAATTCCAAATTGAATACGTGTTAGCTGTAGCATCATCATATGCCATCTTAGAATAGCCGAGCCTATTGTAGTTGCATTCCTGCATGTGTTGCATTAGGCATTTCTGTATAGTTAGGATCATGCATGGATTTCTAACATAGCTTTTGTTTTGGCTTGGAGTACTCGGTAAGTTTTATGCTTTAGCATCCTTGCATGTGTGTAAGTGACTGCCATGATAGCATGCTTACCATGAGGCTATGTGCTTATGTGATATACCTGCCTGAATGCCTGTGAATGAAGGTTGGGTTATTTGGATTGGAACAACTCATCGACTGCGAGTTTTAAGCCCACTAGATAGTGGCAAAACCATGTTTTCTAAGCCCACCCGAGGGTGGCAAATCCACGTCTTAGCCTACTTGCGGGTAGCACCATCAAACCATTTTCAAAATAAACAAACGTGAATTGTTTCGT
Organism: Camellia sinensis; assembly: GCF_055761805.1. Lineage (NCBI taxonomy): Eukaryota > Viridiplantae > Streptophyta > Magnoliopsida > Ericales > Theaceae > Camellia > Camellia sinensis. The sequence continues at coordinate 158,645,814 of NC_138961.1, read as the reverse complement.
TCCAATTCAGGCGATCCAGTCTATACTTGTATGCTGTGCGCATCACATAGTAAAACTAGGCTAATAACCAGAATAAGAACGCATAATGTTTTCAAAACTAGATATCATGGTTAGTAGAGGCCGATCTTTGATCGAGCGAGCGGGGGTGCTCACGAAGTGACCTTCCCCAATCGTACCCAAGTTCCCGAGCCGAGGCAACTTTGGTGATGATGGACACGTGGCCTTAGGCACCGAGTCAGGGTTTCCTAAATTCCCTAAAAATAAATATTTAGGTGGGGACTCTGTATCTGGCAAAGCAGTCCATGTTTGGCACTTCTTTCAAAAAATCTGTTTTCAAAAACGATTTGCCGGATTTGGACTCTTTGATGATTCATTGGTCTTGCATTGCACTCCGCGAGATTAGATACAGGACCGTGACACAAATTGAGTCCGAACTGTAGTATGAGGCTCACGAGGGCGCGTCTACAATCATCCTTAATATATTTACTAAGAATTTTCTCAATATAATGAGATTGTGATAATGCATATCTATTAGATGTTTTAGTAATTTTCATTCCTAATATAACATCTGCGACTCCCATATCATTCATATCAAATCTTTTGTTCAGTATTTGCTTGGTTGATTTGATCGTGTTTTGACGGCTTCCAATGATAAGCATGTCATCCACATAAAGACAAACGATGACATAATCTTTGTTAGTGTTTTTAACTTAGACGCATTTGTCACATCTGAAAACCATTAGTTAGTATAGCATGATCAAATTTTTCATGCCATTACCTAGGAGCTTGTTTTAATTTATAAAGAGATTTTACAAGCCGACAAACTTTATTTTCTTACCCTGGCACTACAACCCCTTTGGATTGCTCTATATAGATCTCTTCGTTTAGATCATCGTTTAAAAAAGCTGTATTAACATCCATTTGATGTATCTCTAAATTATACAATGCTGCTATAGCAATAAGCATGTGGATAGATGTTATTCTTGTCACAGGGAAATATGTGTCAAAATAATCCAACCATTCCTTTTGTCTGTAACCTTTTATCACAAGTCTTGCTTTATACTTATCTATTGAGCCATCTGCTTTCATTTTTCTCTTGAATATCCATTTATACCCAAGAGGTTTAGAATCGGATGGAAGATCCACCAATTCCCAAGTATGATTTTGCATAATGGATTCAATTTCACCATTAACAGCCTCTTTCTACAAAGGTGCTTCAGAACCTGACATTGTTTCCTTAAAGCTCTAAGACTCATTTTCTAACAAGTATGTCAGAAAATTTGGACTAAAGGATTTTCTTATTCTCGCTCTCTTACTTCGTTTTGGTTCATCATGTAACGCCCTCAAAAAAATAACATTAAACCCATCAATATAGACATGCATGGATATATAAAAGTTCCACATTCTTCTATTCATCAGAGTTCCATTACCAAAAGTATTACATGTTAACGACAAAAGCAAATGCCCTAAAGGCTTACAGCTTTCCAAGTTAACACTTGGTTACAACAAAAGAGTACTAACTCATTTACACATTTAGCCCTTGGCTTGAATATACATGTAATACATTAAGAAACTAAACAACAAAAGTCTGCCCGCCTCTAGCCTCCCAAGCTACGTCCTTGGAGGTGGCATGCTACTTGTACCTGAAAATGATATTCCCATATAGGGTGAGCCACAGCCCAGTAGAGATAGGCTAAACACAGTATGAGCAATGACTAAGACATTAGCAATTGATAAATGTTCAATTTTCATAAACCAATTCATAATCCATTTCCATTTCACAATTTCCATCAATGGCTCAGAACCTGGCCAACCACTTATATGAGACAAAGACTCATATTAAACACTTTCCATTTTTTACAATAGATAAACACACAGGTTATATCAATATCTCAGCAGATAAGCATACAACTTGTATCCACATTTCAACAGATATGCATATTAGCTATATCAACACTTCCAATGACAAACATATGAGCTGTATCATCACTTTATCTGACAAGCATATGAGCTGTATCAGTGGAGTCCATCCCCTATCTCCTCCCAAACAACATCCGGTTTAGAGGTCCATCCCCTATCTTCCCCTAAACCGTGGAGTACATCCCCTATCTCCTCTCACACACACACAATGCATATATACACAAAGGTCATATACACAATCAATCAATACATAACGTTAATGTATTCTAACAACCGTCATACTCTATGACATATCCAATTGATTAGTTTTAGTTTGCCTAATCATCATGCATTGTCTACAACAATCAAAACTACCCTCCACCGGTAGCCCAAGCAATTATTTCTAAACAGATAATAAAAGCTCCCAACAGATAAAATATTGATGTTTTCAAAGGTGAGCGATTAATAAATCTAATTCCACTATTCAACCATATAATGAACCGATTTCATTATTTCCAACTCAATTCCAAGAGTTTACAATTTTCCCAAATTAATTATGCCAATTAATTTATACAACAAATTAGGGTTTTCTACCCCATCTTCCAATATTGACCCAATGGCCTAATATCAACAACCAATAACTATATCATCACTTTGAGACCCAAAATACAAGTTATGAACCCAAAATCACAAAACCCTTTTTACACATTTTGAAACCCTAAGTCCCAAAATTTTCCAAGTTCAACACTCTATCAAAACAACTAAAAATCTAGGTCAAAGACCATAAGAGTGAGTAGGAATCCCTACCTCAAAAGATGACAACCAACAAAGAAGATGACGAAAACGAACTTGCTCCAAATCACGAGTTTCTCGGATCAAAAGATAGCCCTCGACGATCAACAACTCTTTTGTAAAGGCCAAAGGTGGGGGAAACACCCTAGCTAGATCAAAATCTAGAGAGAAGGCAAGGTTTTAGAGAGAGAGGCTCTCAAATGGCTTTTTCGGAAAAGTAAGAGAGAGAAAGGATGAGAAAAAGTGATTTAAAACTGCCTCACAGCCAACTGATATACGGCATTCCCGCTCGAGCGGAAAACACAACGCTCGAGCGTCAAGAACAAAAACTAGGTCCGCTCGAGCGCAAGAAGACCCGCTCGAGCGCCAAGGCACAAGAATAAAGCACATCCGCTCGAGCGTGAAAACCAGTCCGCTCGAGCGTAGATTTCCCCCTCCTAGAACTTATACCCAGAAAGTACTACCCACTCGAGCGCCAACAAACCCGCTCGAGCGCCACCGCTCGAGTGTAAACAAACCCGCTCGAGCGTAAAAATCACATCTGCAGAAGTTTTGCAGGAACCCAAAATACTGGAGGTGTGCAATCCCCGCTCGAGCGCAAGAAGACCCGCTCGAGCGGACCGCCTAAAAACTGGGCAACAAGGAATTGAAACCAAGGCCTAACCAACCTGTAACAATCCTTCCCAAAACATCCTAAAACTCAATCAAGCGGAATTAAAGGACGATAACAAGATAGATACAACTACCCACTTCACAGAACCAAGTCTGGAACACAACAGAATAGTAAAGGGACAACCGGGATCGCTATAACCTCCCCCCCTTAAAGAATTTCGTCCCCGAAATTAAACACAAATTTTTTCACAAACAGGTTTTTCTCCATTCTCAACAATATTACAACACAATATTAAACAACCCGACCCATTACTGGTCAATTCCAACTCTTTTCAAGAGGCAAAACACATTATTCATGACAACCTGCATCATCAACATGCATTCTTTTGAAATCTATCAATTTCAACTTGTTTCTCACCATTTCTTAACACATGCAACATTAATATCATGCTTGCATTTCCACAATGTACTTAACATACGTAATGTTAAAACAAATTTCCATTAACCAAAACATTCACAATGTTTTACAACTTAAGACATATACAATGCTCTTAAAGTTCAACAATATTACAGAATTTCATTACAAAATTACACATAAATAAACATGTCCGGATACTTCTCACGGACTTCCAACTCACGTTCCCAAGTGACTTCCTCCACTCTGTGATGTTTCCACAACACCTTCACCAAAGGAATGGTCTTGCCACGCAGGACTTGATCCCGCCTATCCAAGACCCGAACCGGTCTCTCCTCGTATGAGGCATCCTCGTCTACTTCCAAGTCGGTCCAATCCAACACGTGGGATGGATCCGGCTCATACTTCCGAAGCATACTCACATGAAACACGTCATGCACTCCGGACAACTGCGGCGGCAAAGCCAAACGATAAGCCACTTCCCCAATCCTCTCGAGGATCTCAAAGGGACCAATAAACCGAGGAGATAGCTTCCCACTCTTCCCGAACCTCATCAAACCTCGCCTAGGTGATATTTTCAAGAAGACATGATCACCTACCTCAAACGCCAAAGGCCTCCTCCTACGGTCGGCATAACTCTTTTGGCGGCTCTGGGCTGTAACGAGCCTCCTACGGATAAGTTCAACTTTCTCTGTCGTCTCCCTAACCAACTCCGGACCCAACAAAGGTGCATCACCCACCTCGGCCCAACACACTGGAGACCTACACGGTCGGCCGTACAAGGCCTCAAACGGTGTCATACCGATGCTAGACTGAAAACTGTTGTTGTAGGCAAACTCCACCAATGGCAAGTGCCTTTCCCACGTCCCACTAAAGTCAATGACACAACCTCGAAGCATATCCTCAAGGATCTAAATAGTACGCTCGGACTGCCCGTTAGTCTGAGGGTGATAAGCCGCACTAAAGGTCAACCTAGTGCCCAAGGCACTCTGCAAGCTCTGCCACAACCTAGCAGTAAAATGAGGATCTCTATCCGAGACGATCGTCACTGGGACCCTGTGCAATCTCACTATGTCCCGAACATACAAGTCGGCGAGATGATCTACCGAATCTCTCACGCGTATGGGAATGAAGTGCGCCGACTTAGTCAACCGGTCTACAACCACCCAAATAGCATCACTACCCCGCTGAGTCCTCGGAAGACCTACAACGAAGTCCATAGTGACATGCTCCCACTTCCACTCGGCAATAGGCAAGGGTTGCAACAAACCCGCTGGCCTCTGATGCTCGGCCTTCACTTGCTGGCAAGTAAGGCACTTAGACACGAAAACAGCCACATCTCTCTTCATACCCTGCCACCAAAACTGGCAGCCCAAATCTCGATACATCTTAGTGCCTCCCGGATGCACCGCAAGGCGTGAATGATGGAACTCTCGGAGTACTTCCTCTCGGCAAGACTCTGGCACAAACAAACGGTCTCGGTATCTCACACTCTGGTCGGGATACACCGTCAAACCCTTCTCAACTTTCCCACTGGAGATTTTCTCTCGGAAGGACTCTACCTCAAGGTCACCTCTCTGTGCCTCTAACACTCTAGTCACAAGTGTAGGCTGCGCAATAACAGAAAACAAGGCCGCAGCCTCAACAGGTTCGCCTAGATGCAAATCAAACTCGCCAAGTGCACCCAACATCTCCCATTCCCGGATGGCTATACAAGCTACATCACTAATGGATTTTTTACTAAGGGCATCGGCCACAACATTGGCCTTTCCCGGGTGATAGTGCAACTCAAAATCATAGTCCTCAATGAACTCCATCCATCTCCTCTGCCTCAAATTCAAGTCCCTCTGTGTAAACAGGTATTTCAAACTCTTGTGGTCCGAGAACACCTCGAAACTCTCACCATAAAGGTAGTGCCTCCAAATCTTCAAGGCAAAGATAACTGCTGCTAACTCTAGGTCGTGCGTAGGGTAGTTCTTCTCGTGTATTTTCAACTGACGCGAGCCATAAGCTACCACTTTCCCCTCTTGCATTAACACACAACCCAAACCCTCTTGTGAGGCATCACAATAAACCGCATAACCCAACCCTCTCTCCAGAATAATCAAAACCGGAGCGGTGGTCAATCTAACCTTCAACTCCTGGAATGACTTTTCGCAAGTCTCACTCCACACAAACTTAACCCCTTTCCGCGTCAATCTAGTTAACGGCGAAGCTAGCCTGGAGAAATCTTTCACAAACCGACGGTAATACCCAGCTAATCCCAGAAAACTGCGGATCTCAAACACACTCTTAGGCTGTGCCCAGTGTTGCACTGCCTCAACCTTAGATGTATCAACAGACACCCCTTCCCTGGATACCACATGGCCTAAGAATTTCACCTCTCCTAGTCAGAACTCACACTTCGCAAACTTGGCATACAGCCTATGGGTTCTAAGCAACTCAAGCACCACTCTCAAGTGTTCCTCGTGCTCCTCCTCGGAAGACGAATAGATAAGAATGTCGTCCACGAAAACGACTACAAATCGATCCAAGAATTCCCGGAAGATCCGGTTCATCAAGTCCATAAAGACTGCCGGTGCATTGGTAAGCCCGAATGGCATCACCAGAAACTCATAATGGCCATACCGCGTACGGAATGACATCTTAGGAATATCCTCCTCCCTGACCCTCAACTGGTGGTAACCCGATCTCAAGTCTATCTTAGAGAAACAATGAGAACCCTTCAACTGGTCAAACAGATCATCTATACGGGGCATAGGGTACTTATTCTTGACCGTAGCCCGATTCAACTTCCGGTAGTCTATACACAATCTCAAGGCACCATCTATCTTTTTAGCAAAGAGGGCCGGTGCTCCCCACGGCGAAACACTAGGGCGAACAAAACCCTTATCTAGCAATTCCTGGAGCTGAATCTTTAACTCACTCAACTCGGCTGGGGCAAAACGATAAGGTGCCATAGAAATCGGCGCTGTGCCGGGCACTAAATCAATAGAGAACTCTATCTCTCGATGAGGTGGCAAACTAACGAGATCCTCGGGAAAGACATCCGAATACTCACAAACCACCCTCGGCAAAACAATCTGGGTCTCATCACACTCACTACTCAAAAAGCTAGCAAGTAGACCACTAAGCTCACTCCGCCCTCGCGGACCATACATCGGTGGCAACACACTACCAACCCGATCCCCCAAGAAATGGAAACACTCCCCGCTCAAGGTACAAACCGTGACCCTCTGGCGGTAGCAATCAATAACTGCCCGGTATGATGATAGCCAGTCCATACCCAAAATAACATCAAAATCCTTCATGGGCATGACCACAAATGGAAAAGGAAGCCTAAGGTCAGCGACCTCTATATCACAACCTCTAACACCTTGTTTCAAGATCAACTCACCACTAATAGGCGATACCACACAAATAGGAGATGCTAACTGTGCCAACTCCAATTCCGAAACAGATGCAAATGCAGCAGATACAAAAAAATGAGATGCTCCCGTGTCAATCAACACACTAGCAACCGAGTTACAAAACAGAAAAGTACCTCTCACTACTGATGGAGCCGGTACTAGATCCTGCGCGGTAACAGCATACACGCGCCCTGTAGGCCCCTGATCCAGCTGCTCACCTCTAGGAGCAAAAGACTGCTGCACAGACTGGGATGACGAAGCTCCCGGATTGGCCCTCGAGGCCTGCACAAACTGAGCTGGCTGATAACTCTACGTCTGCCTAGAACCGGACTCTCCTGAAGTAGCACTCAACTGTGGGCAATACCTCTTCAGGTGCCCAGGCTGACCACACAGATAACAAGACAAAGGCTGGCCCCTGCCCTGACTCTCGCCCTGAGGTCTAGCTGACGAAGAAGCAGCTCGCTGACCCCCTCCCTTCTGCTGGCAAACCGAAGACTTGTGACCCAGCTGGCCACACGCAAAACAAGTCAAGCCTCCCTGACTACCTCTCCCTGAGCCCGTACTCGGTACTGGAAAGGTCGATCTAGCCAGACCACCCTGAGACTGCTGAGGGTTAGAACCCTTCTGTCTCCTTCCATCACCCTGACCATCTTGGCCCCTCTTGGAGCCTCTCTGCCCCTCATCCTCCTTCTGTATCATGAGCTACATATGAGCTGCCGCATCCACCAGACGTCTATACTCCCGGATAAACGATCCACCAACCCTCAACTTGAGGCCTCGCCTCAACTTCCGCTCAAACTCAAAGCAACGGCGTTCCTCAGACGCCACCAGTTCAGGTGCAAACCTGGACAGACTAGTAAAAGTAGCCTCATACTCGGCCACTGACAAGCCCTGCTGTCTAAGCTGGCAAAACTGCTCCCTCAGCTTTTCTCTAGCAGCTGAAGACAAGAACTTCTCCTGGAAAGCATTCTCAAATGCCTCCCATACACCACCAACACTGCCCTTCTCACACTTCCACCATTGACCCGAATCTCTCTTCAGTTGGAAGGATGCCAAGGTCACCTTTAAAGCCCCGTCCTCGATGCCCAGCATCTCGAACGTCTTCTCCATTTGTTCCAACCACTCGTCAGCCTTAAGTGGCTCCTTTGGATCCCCAACAAACTCGTCCGGGTTAGACCAGAAGAATTCTCTCTTCAAGAAAGAAGGCCCTGCGTCAGCAACCTGATTCTCAGCTCTGAGAATACCCAAAGCTCCCGCTATCTCTCGGGCCAAGGCGCCTATAGCCTGCTGACCCGCTGGCTCGGCCACGTTGGCCTGACCAACTCCCTCCTGCATTGCCGGAACGTCATCCGGTACAGGTACCTCCTGCCTACCATGCCTGCCACACCTACTACGCCCTCGTCCTGACATCCTAATAAAGGTAACCAAGACTATTATCACATTCACAAATGTGCCGAAGCTATAACACCCTCGTCCTAATGCATGGACAACTGTAATTCACTCCACGTAAGCACATAAACACATAAGCATTTACGAATTTCATTTCCGGATAATGATACTCCTGAGGCGTTACTAGAGTTCCGGTTAGAAACAGCATTGATCAAGTGCTTTTCCAACAAGACTCCCAGCAACCCAAGGATCCGATCAACATCCTAGAAACTACATTCCATACCCACATAGTCACATAAGCATGTTATCAATTAAGCACATAGCATATGACACTACATCTAAGTCTCTATCAAGCGAGACAAACCCATTGTGATCCTAATCACTTCCCACGTACCCAAAGTATTCGAACCCGGTACGCTCAGATACCAAGTTGTAACGCCCTCAAAAAAATAACATTAAACCCATCAATATAGACATGCATGGATATATAAAAGTTCCACATTCTTCTATTCATCAGAGTTCCATTACCAAAAGTATTACATGTTAACGACAAAAGCAAATGCCCTAAAGGCTTACAGCTTTCCAAATTATAACTTGGTTACAACAAAAGAGTACTAACTCATTTACACATTTAGCCCTTGGCTTGAATATACATGTAATACATCAAGAAACTAAACAACAAATGTCTGCCCGCCTCTAGCCTCCCAAGCTACGTCCTTGGAGGTGGCATGCTACTTGTACCTGAAAATGATATTCCCATATAGGGTGAGCCACAGCCCAGTAGAGATATGCTAAACACAGTATGAGCAATGACTAAGACATTAGCAATTAATAAATGTTCAATTTTCATAAACCAATTCATAATCCATTTCCATTTCACAATTTCCATCAATGGCTCAGAACCTGGCCAACCACTTATATGAGACAAAGACTCATATTAAACACTTTCCATTTTTTACAATAGATAAACACACAGGTTATATCAATATCTCAACAGATAAGCATACAAGCTGTGTCCACATTTCAACAGATATGCATATTAGCTATATCAACACTTCCAATGACAAGCATATGAGCTGTATCATCACTTTATCTGACAAGCATATGAGCTGTATCAGTGGAGTCCATCCCCTATCTCCTCCCAAACAACATCCGGTTTAGAGGTCCATCCCCTATCTTCCCCTAAACCGTGGAGTACATCCCATATCTCCTCCCACACACATACAATGCATATATACACAAAGGTCATATACACAATCAATCAATACATAACGTTAATGTATTTTAACAACCGTCATACTCTATGACATATCCAATTGATTAGTTTTAGTTTGCCTAATCATCATGCATTGTCTACAACAATCAAAACTACCCTCCACCGGTAGCCCAAGCAATTATTTCTAAACAGATAATAAAAGCTCCCAACAGATAAAATATTGATGTTTTCAAAGGTGAGCGATTAATAAATCTAACTCCACTATTCAACCATATAATGAACCGATTTCATTATTTCCAACTCAATTCCAAGAGTTTACAATTTTCCCAAATTAATTATGCCAATTAATTTATACAACAAATTAGGGTTTTCTACCCCGTCTTCCAATATTGACCCAATGGCCTAATATCAACAACCAACAACTATATCATCACTGTGAGACCCAAAATACAAGTTATGAGCCCAAAATCACAAAACCCTTTTTACACATTTTGAAACCCTAAGTCCCAAAATTTCCCAAGTTCAACACTCTATCAAAACAACTAAAAATCTAGGTCAAAGACCATAAGAGTGAGTAAGAATCCCTACCTCAAAAGATGACAACCAACAAAGAAGATGACGAAAACGAACTTGCTCCAAATCACGAGTTTCTCGGATCAAAAGATAGCCCTCGACGATCAACAACTCTTTTGTAAAGGCCAAAGGTGGGGGAAACACCCTAGCTAGATCAAAATCTAGAGAGAAGGCAAGGTTTTAGAGAGAGAGGCTCTCAAATGGCTTTTTCAGAAAAGTAAGAGAGAGAAAGGATGAGAAAAAGTGATTTAAAACTGCCTCACAGCCAACTGATATACGACATTCCCGCTCGAGCAGAAAACACAACGCTCGAGCGTCAAGAACAAAAACTAGGTCCGCTCGAGCGCAAGAAGACCTGCTCGAACGCCAAGGCACAAGAATAAAGCACATCCGCTCGAGCGTGAAAACCAGTCCGCTCGAGCGTAGATTTCCCCCTCCCAGAACTTATACCCAGAAAGTACTACCCGCTTGAGCGCCAACAAACCCGCTCGAGCGCCACCGCTCGAGCGTAAACAAACCCGTTCGAGCATAAAAATCACATCTGCAGAAGTTTTGCAGGAACCCGAAATACTGGAGGTGTGCAATCCCCGCTCGAGCGCAAGAAGACCCGCTCGAGCGGACCGCCTAAAAATTGGGCAACAAGGAATTAAAACCAAGGCCTAACCAACCTGTAACAACCCTGCCCAAAACATCCTAAAACTCAATCAAGCGGAATTAAAGGACGACAACAAGATAGATACAACTACCCACTTCACGGAACCAAGTCCGGAACACAACAGAATCGTAAAGGGACAACCGGGATCGCTATACATCATCAGTTAAATCCTGTTGGTCGAGACCGGTACTAGTCTCTTGCATTTGATTGTCATTAGTCTCTTGACTTTGTGTATAATCATAAGTTCTTTCTTATGAACTTAATTCCTGTCATTTCTTGTAAGGAAAAACATGTTCAAAGAAAACAGCATTCCTTGAATCTATAATAATGTTCACATGTATATCAGGTATTTCTGATTTATAAGTCAAAAATCGATATGCACTACCATTATGCGCATAACCAATAAACACACAATCCACTGTTTTTGGTCCTATCTTAGTCTTTTTCGGAACAGGAACTTCTACCTTTGCCAAACACCCCCACACTTTTAAATATTTGTAGGAAGGTGGTCGACCTTTCCACAATTCTTAAGGACGGTTATTCGTTTTCTTGTGAGGTATTCTGTTAAGAACATAATTAGCAAACAATATTGCTTCCCTCCACAAGTTTTGCGGAAAGCTTGAACTTAGTAACATAGTATTCATCATTTCTTTAAGGGTTCTATTATTTCTTTCAACAATTCCATTTTGTTGTGGAGAATAGAGTGTTGTAATTTGATGAATAATGTCATGTTGTGCACAAAATTTATTTAAAGGTGCATCATATTCACCACCCCCTATTACTTCTAACCATTTTAATGGTTTTACCAAATTGATTTTCAACTTCAGTTTGTAGAGTTTAAACATTTCCAATGCTTCATCTTTATTTCTAAGTAAATATACATAACAATATCTTGTGCAATCATCAATAAATGTTATAAAATACTTTTTGCCTCCTCTAGTTTGAACAAATTTAAGATCATACACATCAGTATGAATTAATTCTAGAGATTGGTTTTTCTTTCAACTGATTTAAATAAAGCCTTAGTTAGTTTTGTTTCTACACATATCGTACATTTGTGATTATGATTAATTTCAAACTTTGGTATATAATCCAAACCAATTAGTCTATGCAAAGTATCAAAATTTATATGTCCTAATCTATCATGTCATAAATTTGACTCAGGAATATAAGCAAAAGACGTGTTAATCTTATTAATAATAGATTTTGGTACAACAGTCATTATATTTAACTTGAAGAGATCATCGCTCATGTATCCCTTACCCACATACATTCCACTCTTTATTAATACAAACTTATCAGACTCAAATACAAGCCTAAAATCATTTTTACTTAACAAAGAACCAAAAACTAAATTCTTCCGTATGTCTGGTACATGCAGCATGTTGTTGAGGGTAAATTCCTTTTCCCGATGTCATCTTCAAGATAACTTTCCCTTGTCCAGCCACAACAAAAGTAGATGAATTTCCCATGAATAGTTGCTTACCATTTGCAGCCTCATTATAAGTAGTGAACATCTTATTGTCCATGCAAATGTGTCTAGTTGCCCTAGTGTCAACCCACCACTCCTTGGGATTTCCAACCAAATTAGCCTCAAACACCATAGTAGAGAGATTGATGTCATTTACCCCATCAGAAATATAATCAACTTCTATCACATTGGCTTGATTGGTGGTCTTTTTGCTTGTACTTCCGTGATCTTTCTTAGGGTGTCGACAATTAGAGGAACGATGTCCAGTCTTGCCATAGTTATAGCATTTTCCTTTGAACTTTTTATTGCCATTGTTGTCGTCTTATTTAGGACCATCTCCAACAAGCTTCCTCTTCTTGTCATGTGGTTTGGGCACTTGTTCCACTATATTAGCCTTGGACTCAATGGGATGTTTACCATTCTTTTTTTAGCCTTACGGTTATCTTCCTCAATTCTCAGTTTTACAATCAGTTCATCCATGATCATCACTTTGCGTTTATGTATCAAATAATTTTTGAAATCTTTCCAAACCGATGGTAATTTTTCCACTAATGCAGCGACTTGGAAAGACTCACTAAGAGACATACCCTCAGCATAAATATCATGCAAAATTAATTGAAAACTTTAAACTTGAGAAATTACCGTTTGGGAGTCTATAATAACAAAATCCAGAAATTTACCAACAAAAAATTTCTTTGTACCGGCATCCTCTATCATGTATATTTTCTCCACAGAATCCCACAATTCTTTTGCTGTTTTCAGAGGGCTGTAAACATTATACAACATGTTGTCTAGGCCATTGAGGATATAATTTCTGCAAAGAAAATCAGAATGCTTCCACGCATCCACTACGACAACTTGCCGATCACTTTCATCATCTTTAAGCACTAGAGCATTTTCATGGAGAAACCAAGCAAGATTAACAGTTGTAAGATAGAACAACATTTTCTACTGCCATCTCTTAAACTCGGTGCCATTAAATTTTTTTGATTTTTCTCCATGACTTATTGGAACTTGAACATGGTTTTGGGTAAGGACCGGAGTTGTTGTAACAATCGAATTTTGAGTACTACTTTCAGTTGTAGAAGCCATAATATCTTATCACAAAAATTAGAAAAAACCAAAACCAAAACACAAATTCAATTTTTAGTTACTAAAACCAGAAAATAAGTTGTAACACAAAATAATTTTACTTTTCTAGTTACTAAAACCAGAAAAATAAAAAACAACACAATAATTTTCTTGTTACAAAAACAAAAAAATTATTTTCTTGGATTCAAATAAAACAAGGTTATAAAACGAAATTATTAATACAACAAAGACTTATTAAAGAAAACAAATCTGCCTTAAGAGTGTTAGACAATCTTCACTGTATTAAAATTAACTTATGTTTATGTACATAATAATAACCAGAACACACAATGAATAAATTAAAAGAAAGATTTTCCAAAATCTGTTTAATTACGAAAACCAAACAGAAAATGGAAATAGAGGAGGAGGAAGAAAACAAAATAAAAACAGGAAAATACTTACATAAAATATTTTCTTAGAATGATTAAATCCAGTGTTTAACACTGTCTCCTTAAGACAGATTCATTCTCTCTAGGGTACTCATAGATTACGGACGTCTATCTCCTAGGATGAAATGATCTACAATGAACAGTAGCAGCACTACAAACTATTCGCACAACGAACACACTTTGTGTTTATACACTTTCTCACTGAAAAATTAATGCAGCAAAATGCAGAGAGCAATAGTAGAAGCAAGAATGAAAATAATTGAGTGTAAAATCCAAATGAGGGACTGACTATTTATGGAAGAACTTGTGGCTTTTCAAAACAAGTTTCAATAGGTACCAAACTTGTTCGAACATATATGAACAGGTACAATACTTGTTCAGGTTTAATTTAAACAGGTACAATAAAGAGAAATAAGTGCATTGAACCAAACAAATTAACGGAATTCAAATTCCAAATGGTAACAATTTAATTTTAGAAAAATAAAATTCAAATATTTTTGGCCCAAAAAGATAAGTATTGGGCCGAACAAGGCCAACCTAACCTCACACCACCCGCACCCAAGCCTAGCTTAACCCAGCCTGACCGGATGGACTGCGGCGGTGGCGCTCGCGCATGTGTGTGTTTGTTTTGGGTCTAATAGTTCTAGCCTTTGCCCATAACCTCACCCTTCCACAAAGCTTAGGTACCCTTTGGGGCTCTCCCCAAGTTGTAAACCCAAGGCTTATAAACCCACACAAAGTTTGCCCACCAAAGCAATGTGGGACAATCCTTTAACTCCATTCTTTTATGGAAACTTCACCAAAACACCATTTTCATGGTGCTCAATTTGGTATCGATTTCCCATTCACCCGATAATGGTTTTGAGCAACCAAGTATACCACGTGAATCATTACGCGGAAAAGAACGCGTTGCCACATGAACCCGCCAACTTTGACGCATGGGTCCCACTTAAAAATTAGACCACAGTTTAAGAAAAAACTATTTTTGCCAAATAATTTTTTTAAGCCATTTCTTACACTACTTTCATCTACAATAATTCCATACCTAGCAACCACCTCCCACTTCTCTTATCCTTTAAAGAATTTACATGTAATATCATATATATTTTCTCTATCTATGTATTTATATATATGTGCGTGTGCGCGTGCGCGTGGTAGTTCATAAATAAATACCAATCTTTTTTCTTTTTCTTTTTTTGTCAAAATGCTTTAGAGACATCCCATGGTTTTGGTGAGTTCGAAAATGGAATTGAAAATAAGAGAGAAGTTGAAGAAGAAGACCAAGTAAAGAAGGTTCGAGTCCTTGAATCTAAGCCCTAATGTTTTCAAAGGCGTCAAGTGTATCTAGAGTGCTTGGTGGAAGAATTTTTAATTTGAACAGATAGGACCTCCTATGACGCAAATCTATTCAAAATGGCTCAGATCTGAATACATATATTCAACAGATAAGAAAATAAAAGTTAAAAAAATTCAACAAATAAAAAAGATTTGAACAAATAGTGGTTTGTGGAGAGAAAGAGAGAGAGAGATTTGAACAAATATTTTCAACATATGAGAAAAAAACAAGTTAAAAAATTCAACAAATGAAAATAGATTTCAACAAATAGGTTAAAAAAATTCAACAAATATGAAAAATATGTTAAAAAATTCAACAGATAAAAAAGATTTGAATAGATAAGTTCAAAAAATTTCAACAAATAAAAAAGATTTCAACAGATATGTTAAGGGACAAAATTGAAAACAAAACGTCCTCTAAAATAACAAAATATACTTCTCACCATAATATTTTACAAAGAGTATACTTCTCAAAAAAAAAAAAAAAAAAAAAAAAAACACATTGGCCCTAATGCCTTATACCCTCTTTAGATTAGATTTATCACAAATTTTTTCATTTTTTAAAGGCTTTTTTGAATTGTTGAAATTTGGGTTTTTGAATTGTTTATTATTTGAGTATACCATAAAGGGTAATTTGGGAAAAAGAGTTGGGTGTATTGAGAGTAAATTATAATCCTAAATAATTTAAATGATTTTTTGGGTGCAAATAGAAGTCACCCCTGATTAAGCTAAATTTACTTAGGCCTTAGGTAGAAATTGTTTCGTTAAAAAGATTTAAAATTAAAGGTAGAAAACTAAAACATAAAAATAAATAAAAATGATTGGAAAGTCAAAAATCACTTAAAAAAATTAAGTTATGCACCAGTTATTCACGTTTATCTATAAAATTAAAAAAAAAAATCTTAAATACATTAACCTTTTTATTTTGCTAAAAAGTCAACAAATTAAAAAGTCATTAAGAAAATCAAACTTCAAACATGCATTAATAGGTATTTTATACGGCGTTGGCTTCTGTCCAGTCCTTAATCCGACTGGACCGTGCTGTTGGGCCCGTGGGGGCCCACCACGGGTCCCGTTTTGATAATCTGAACCGTTCGATATGTAGAACTCGTCGAGTACTATAAGCCTGTAAAAAATCACGTTAATCGGATATCGGTAGCTATGTGATCAAATCAGATTTTTGTCAACAGTTAATTTATTCACCGTCTATTTTTGTCAACCGTTAATTTATTCACAGTCCAGTCTGATTAAGGACTGGATAGAAGCTAAGCCCATTTTATATATGTATGTATATTAGAGCTCGATAGTTGTGTAACTATTTAGGTATAGTAGTGCTAAAATAGCATAATGCGGCAAAAAATACTTGCTTCAGTAATGTAAGAGCATATCTTTTTTCTTTTCTTTTTTTATCCATAAAAAAATCTATTAAGGAAAGCCAAACGACACTTATAAGAGTCCATTCAACCCAAAACTTTATACCAAACAGAGTAAAAATATAGCAAGAAGCACAAAGGAGAGAGAACCTATAAAAATATTCAGACGCACATCTCGTGCTCGTACTACGAAATAGAGCTGACCATAAGAGTTTGACAATAGAACATATCTAAGATAAATTATAGATCTCAACCACAGAGAGGTAAGCTTAACAATCATACCACCAGTGGACTCCAAAATAGCAATCAACAGTAGAACCAAAAAAAAAACACAAACCTACAAACCAAAACTTTTAGCAGCGGCAACAATAGATTCGTCAGTAGTGAGAACCATAGATCTCGAGAAAGGAGGCGATGAATTTGGCGGAGAAAGAGCGGCGAACAGGGGTGATGAAGGCTAAACATGAGGTAGATGTAGAGATGACGTCGGATGGAGACTAAGGAGAGGAGAGACAACGGATCTGATGAAGGCCATTGCCGGAGTTGAAGCGAATGGGAAAAGAAATACCTCACAAAAGATGGAGATGATGGAAAACCAAAGCTTTCAAGTTATTGGATAGCAAAGCAAGGAAATGAAATAGAAAAGAGGGGTAAAAGGAGAGGAGATGAGGTTAGAGGCCGCTGGAAATCCCTTCCCCAATGCCAATTGCTACTTTACACTAGAAACCCTAGGAGAAGAAAAGTATAAGGCAATTGGCTTAATGGTCTCTGTAGTTGTTTCTTAGGATAGTGAGAAGGTTAGACGTTCAAGGTTTGACTCAATGGAGCAGGTTACGACTCTAACATCCTATTATCTATTATTTTTATTATTTTTTAGATCTATTCAATGAGTAAATACAGAATTATATGAAAATAAAAAAGTTGTTTTTTACTTGAAGTTACTGTACTTATCCACTAATGTTAATATTACACAAAAACTCACCATATGCATTTTGAATTTCTAATTTCTCTTATTAATTTGAAATTTCCTATTTTCTTTTGTTCTAGAATTTTGACGACCACTACAAATAGATCTCCCAAGGCATTCTATTATAAATTGGGTAAATTACAAATAAATCTCTTAAGGTTTGTTAAAAATATAGATTGCTCCCTATAGTTTGAAAAATTACAAATATTTCATTGTCAGCTTTTTTTTTTTATTTAACAAAAGTAATTGAAAAAAATGAAATACTTAATTGCTTTCATATGCAATAATAAAATTACCTGAATTATTAATTGAAATAAATTTATGACATTATTAAAAATTATTAATTGACTTGATGATTTATTAAAAAATAGACAATTTGTTATGAAATTAGAAACTTCAATGGGTAAGATATAAGTTTTAGAACTACATGAGGTGTTTAGTATTTTAATTTACCCTTATAAATTTGTGTAAATATATATACGTGTCACAAGAAGTTACATATTTATCAACATTGATTGTTCTATTGATTATTCTATTGGTTTAAGATCCCTCCCCAACTTTTGATAGGAGGAGAGGTCCACAATAATATGTTTTGATGGATAAGGTCCATCAACCTTATTTTATGTTATAAAATACCTAATTTACCTTTCTTAATAACATAAGTTTGTTTGGATTTTGGCAAATTGAATATTCTATTGCTGACTTCACGGTGGAGATTTTGGAAACTGACTTCACGGTGGAGATTTCATAGGGATTTTGCAAGTGTTGCAGTGAACTTGACGATAAAGACTGCTACGATCGTGTAGGTGTTACAGTGTGTTGATCGCGTAGGTTTTTCAGTAGAGTTGAATCAGGTATGTTTTCGATGGAGATTCCACATGGATTTTGATTTTGATTTTGAATTTTATGTAAGGATTCCGATTTCATATTAGTTTTTCGAGTGTATTTTTGCATTAGGTTTTTGTTTTCAGTTTTAATCAATTTAAAAGAGAGGCTAGCTCAGTGAAGTTGTTTATGATTTTTGGAGTTGATTTTTCATTCTCTGTTATTGATCAATTTTAGACAGAGGACAGCTTGATAGAGTTGATTTTTATTTTTGGAATTAATTTTTCATTCTCTGTTTTTTGATTAATTTCAAAGAGTGTTGATAGTATAGTTGATTTTGATGTTTAGAGTTCATTTTTCGTGCTCTGTTTTTCAACAACATGTTGATCAATGATAAGTTTTGTTCTCTATTTTTTCAAATCAGAGAAATTTTTTTAAACAAAAAAAATTTCATTCTCTGCACTTTTGTTGATATAGTCTAGAGAAAATTATAAGTTTGTTATTATAATTCAACGAAAATCACAGAGAAAATTATAAGTTTATATGGACAATTTTTAGAAGTTTCTAATGCAGATAGAATCTGAGAAAGTAAATGTAAGTTCTTAAATTACTCTAGACTTTTATTTGTAGTTTAGAGAAAATTATAAGTTTGTTATTCACTTTCAGTTCGTAGTTCAAAGAAAATTATTAGTTTGTAGAAAATGAATATAAGTTTTTGTTTCTCTGAGCAAAAGTTAATTTTTGTGTTTTTTCTTTTAGTTTAAATGGACAGTGCAGTGTTTTTTGTTATCTTGAAGGTGTTTATGAGTTTGTAAATTTCTCTGGATTTTGATATGAGTGCAATATTGCAGAATGACGCAGAGAAAATTGTAAGCTTGTAATTCAATGAAAATCACAGATAAGCTTATAATTTCATAATATATCTTCTGTGTGATTTTTGTTTATGATTGTGTTTAATAGTTAGCAGTAAATTTCTCTGTGATTCTCTCTAGATTCATTAATTTCTCTGTGTATTTGAGGCCAGAGAAAATTATAAGCTTGTTATTATAATCCAGAGAAAATTATAATTATTAGAAATTTCTCTGGACTTTTATATTGTTCTTGTGAAGTGTTTTTATGTTGAACAAATTATTTTTCTTGTTTTTTCTTTCAATTTCCATGGACAATGCAGTGTTGTTGCTGTGCAAATATGGGAATGATACTATTGTGATTAATGTTTTATGCGAATTGAATTTTGTGGAATTGGTTGGCATTTTGTGTAAAACATGGGAGAATTTGAAACATGAGACGATGTGTATTTCATATTCTGTTGTAGGCCATCCGAATTGTATGGTTCAAAATAATATTGATTTTCTAAATATGTTGAGGGTTGTTTGTGCACGTGGTGTTGATATAGTTGATGTTTCAGTTACTAGGTGTAGTACTTCTAATCAAGAGGATGAAGTGGAGTCTAATTGGGTAGATTTTGTGCATGGTGAGTGTGATAGGCTAGTGGATATTGAAAGGAATTCACTTTCTAAGTTTTGTTCTCACCAAGAAAAGGTGTTATTGTCAGCTGGTTGGCGAAATAATATTACGAGTGTTAAATAAAAGTTTGAGGGTGGTGTGATTGAGTTCCATACTGTTTTATGCAAGTATGCTATTGAGGTTAGTTTTCAGTTTACGTATGTTAAAAATGACAAGCTGAAGGTTACGACAGAATGTGCATATAAGGAATCAATGGGAAGTATGTGGCATGTACATGCTTCAGTTGAAAAAATAAATGGGTTCTTTTACATAAGAACTTTAAACAATGAACATACATGTGGTGTGGCGGTTCGTACTAGTAAACATGCTAGGATGACTTCCAGCTTAGTTTTTGGGTTGATACTTGAAAAGGTAAGTGTAAAACCTTTAACTCATCTAATGGATGTTGTCAAAGAAATGAAAGACAAGTATGAGGTCTCAATCAGTTATAACTGTGGTTGGTTGGGGGTTGAAAAAGAAAAATGTAGTACATATGGGGATTCTTGTTTGTCATTCGATCAATTACCGTGGTATTTTGATGAGACATTAAAGAATAATTCAGGTAGTCATTTTGAGTTAGATTTCGAAGTAACAAGCGTTTCAAAAGAAAGTTTGTGGCTTTTCATGCATGCATTGCTGGTTTCAAATATTGTCGGTCATTGCTGTTTCTTGATGGAACATTTTTGAAAAGACAATACAAAGGAGTTATACTTACTACGACGAGGAAATATGAGAATAAAGGTAATTGTAAATATATCTTATTTTATCTAAGTATGTGAATTTTCTATACATGTAAGAATTGAGTAAATGTGATTTTTCTCTAACACTTTGAATTTTCTCTGGTTTTGGCCACTGTGTGAATTTTCTCTGGTTGTGGCCACTATGTGAATTTTCTCTGGTTGTGGCCACTGTGTGAATTTTCTCTGGATTTTGGTCAGTATGTGAATTTTCTCTAGATGTTGTCATTGTGTGAATTTTATCTGTAGTTGGTCACTAAGTGAATTTTATCTGGATATTGTCACTAAGTGAGTTTTCTCTGGATGTTGCCAATGTGTGAATTTTATCTGTCGTTGGTCACTAAGTGAATTTTCTCTCGAGTTAGTCACTACGTGAATTTTCTCTGGAGGTTGCCATTGTATGAATTTTTTCTAGATGTTGGCAATGTCAAATTTCGCTGGTTGTTTATTATTTTAATTTTCTCTGCATGTGTATATCTAATATGCTTATTCCTATTTGTTTTGTAGGTTTTTTCCCTATAACTTTTGTTGTTGTTAATGTTGAGAATAAAGACAATTGGTGTTGGTTCTTTGAACATTTATGTGAAGTATTGGGATCGGAGAGGGTGATAAGTTTCATATCATATCGACATTGTGATATTGTGGAAGGAATTGTTAGGTTTTTTTCCTAATTGCTTTCATGGATTTTGTCTTGAACATCTAAAGAGAAATTTGAGGGATAAGTTGTCATGTGGAAACACAAATTTGGTTAGGGAGACGATTGTGTCCAAGTTTTCAGAATGTGCATATGCGCCAACAAAGGCATCATTTCATTTCAAGTTAAATGAATTAAAAAGTGAGGGAGAGACATTGTGAGTGTTTTCTTGAGAAGTTTACCATATGAAAATTAGAGTGATGCATATTTTGAGGGGAAACGTTATGGTGAGATGTATTCAAATGTTGCAGAGTCATTCAATTCATAGATACGAGAAGCTCGGCACTTGCCAATAACAAATTTGATGGACATGATACGGTTGCAAATCATGAATATGAGGTCTGATAGGAGGCTACTCTCTAGTAAATGGAATAAAGTTCTCTGTCCTCGTATGAATAGTGTATTGGAGAAGGCTTTCTTGGATGGAAGGACATGGAATGTGAGTTTATCATCTGATAATGTCTTTGAAGTGCATTGTTTTCCTTCGATTATGGTTGATCTTGGGTTGAGAACTTGTTCATGTCGAAAATGGAAAATAAATGGGTATCCATGTCAACATGTTGTTGCTGCAATTTTTAGGAATGGAAAGAATTTGAATTCATTTGTTGAACCATTTTTTCATGCTAATATATATCATCAAGCATACTCGTTTTCGATTGGCCCAGTTCCAACTGTTAAAAAACCTGTGTGTAGCATTGATGATGCTATGATTTTACCTCCATTGAGTAAGAGACCAGCTGAGAGACCAAAGAAGAACAGAATTACTTCTACTAGAGCGTTTAAAAGGGTGATTAAGTGTAGTCGTTGTGAGAGTATTAGTCGCCATAATAAGAGGACATGCGAGGAATCTTTGTTAAATAGTTGAGGATAATACATTTTATTGATTGAATAATACATTTAATGATTACTTTGTGTATTTTGTTTCGTGAAATGTATTTTTTGGACAGTGTATATAATAATACCTATCAAATTCATTCAAAGAAATTTTCCAATAGTAGTGAAAGTGTGCATTGTATTTGTTGATACATACTATAGGCAATGTGTTTATAATACCAGTCAAATTCATCTAGAGAAATTTGCCTATAGCAGAGAAAATTATCTGTGCATTGTGTTTTGAAGCTTCAAATTCATCTAGAGAAATTTGCCAATAGCAGAGAAAATTACTGTGTGCATTGTGTTTTTTGAATTTGATGATTGCTTTGTACCAACACAGTTTTTTGAATTTGCCTATAATAACAAATTTGATGGACATGATACGGTTGCAAATCATGAATATGAGGTCTGATAGGAGGCTACTCTCTAGTAAATGGAATAAAGTTCTCTGTCCTCGTATGAATAGTGTATTGGAGAAGGCTTTCTTGGATGGGAGGACATGGAATGTGAGTTTATCATCTGATAATGTCTTTGAAGTGCATTGTTTTCCTTCGATTATGGTTGATCTTGGGTTGAGAACTTGTTCATGTCGAAAATAGAAAATAAATGGGTATCCATGTCAACATGTTGTTGCTGCAATTTTTAGGAATGGAAAGAATTTGAATTCATTTGTTGAACTATTTTTTCATGCTAATATGTATCGTCAAGCATACTCGTTTTCAATTGGCCCAGTTCCAACTGTTAAAAAACCTGTGTGTAGCATTGATGATGCTATGATTTTACCTCTATTGAGTAAGAGACCAGCTGAGAGACCAAAGAAGAACAGAATTACTTCTACTAGAGCGTTTAAAATGGTGATTAAGTGTAGTCGTTGTGAGAGTATTAGTCACCATAATAAGAGGACATGCAAGGAATCTTTGTTAAATAGTTGAGGATAATATATTTTATTGATTGAATAATACATTTGATGATTACTTTGTGTATTTTGTTTCGTGAAATGTATTTTTTGGACAGTGTATATAATAATACCTATCAAATTCATCCAAAGAAAATTTCCAATAGTAGTGAAAGTGTGCATTGTATTTGTTGATACATACTATAGGCAATGTGTTTATAATACCAGTCAAATTTATCCAGAGAAGTTTGCCTATAACAGAGAAAATTATCTGTGCATTGTGTTTTGAAGCTTCAAATTCATCTAGAGAAATTTGCCAATAGCAGAGAAAATTGCTGTGTGCATTGTGTTTTTTGAATTTGATGATTGCTTTGTACCAACACAATGCATTACAGATTGCATGATTATATAGGCACCCTCTTTGGGACGATACGAGTTAAATTTCTTTGTGAATTTCTGGTAACTTCATACCAGTCAAATTCATCCATAGAAATTTGCCAATAGAAAAGAAATTTACTATGGGCATTGTATTTGTTGAAATGTGCATTGTGTTTTGTGAGGTCCAATTCATCCTGAGAAATTTGCCAATAGCATTGAAAATTACAATGTGCATTATGTTTGTTGAAACGTACTATTGGCAGTGTGTTTATAATACTAGTCAATGTCATCTAGAGAAATTTGCTACTAGCAGAGACAATTATATGTGCATCGTGTTTTGAAGCTTTAAATTCATCCAATGAAATTTGCCAATAGCAGAGAAAATTACTGTGCGCTTTGTGTTTTCTGAATTTGATGATTGTTTTGTACCAACACATAGCATTATAGATTACATGATCATATAGGCATTCCTTTGGCAAAATATCAGTTAAATTTCTCTGTGAATTTCTGGTAACATCATACCAGAGAAATTTCTTCAGACAATTTTCTCTGTGTGGATTGTGTTGACAATCACAATAAAAAAATATATATTTAACCATTGATAGCTATAAAATTTACATTAGTCACAAAAAGATATATATATATATATATGTCAAATATCATCATTCCTTCAATGTATAAAAAAACAAATTAAATGGTCAATTCTAATTACATTGTGTGCATTGTCTTCCTTTCACTAGTGTGCTTTCACTATTATACTTTTTGTTCTTCTTCTGGTGGTATTTGAATTGGTTCTATTCATGACCGGCCAACTTCGGTCATAAATCTCTTTATGATTTCTGCCCTCATCAACCTTACGTCTTGTGTGGACAATTTTAAGTTGATAGGTTCATGGTTGCTATATTGTCTCATTATGTAGCATACAAAGAGGCCACAATCCAGACTGGATACAAATTATAGGTATGGTTAGTTTTAAGAAGCATTCAAATTAGATTATCTTATTTATAGATGTTGTATGAAACTTACGAATCATTGTCTTGTTGTGGAGCATTGTTGACATATTCAAAGTCGTAATTTGTGTTTTGTGAATCTATCAATTTGAAAGAGGGTTGTGATTGTGCCTCTCTTTCAAGGCAAGCTTTCAAAAATTCTCCACATAATCTTATTGCAAAAAAATAATTTTTAAATAACAGAGAAATTTATAGACAAATCAATGGGATTCTATGAAAATTATCATCACCCAAACATTATCATGGATTAGAGAAATTTACACTTGTTACCAATTATTTTGCATCTTTGATATATTTGTCTTGTGCATCATCCCTTCTTAGCCTTAGTGAGTTGTAGAACCTCCATAAATTGTCTTGTTTGTCCAAGACTAACAAGGTCCAGCGATTTCCATCTGTTGACTTCTCATTACCCCCAGTTTTTATTGGGAAATGGAGGACCTTTAGTTCCTCCATACTGTTTCAAGATGCTTGTCAAATAATGAGACTCAGAAAGTTTGATTTTCCATCATCTTGATGAATTTCTGCGGTCAGAGAAAATCAAAAAATGATTATGTTATGAGAAAGTTGAAATGACAAGAATTTAAGAAATATACACACAGAGAAATTTAAAATACACACAACTAGCCAGAGAAAATTATACTAGTGACACAACTGGCTTCAAGAAGTATCTTAACAAGAGAAAGTAGTAAGTAAATTCCAAAGAAAATCAAATAAAAGAGTAGTAACATACTAAGCTCATGCATGTGAAAAAAGATGAAGTTGTTGTAACATACTAAGCTCATGCATGTGAAAAAAAATGAAGTTGGTTGTTGTTGTTTTGTCCTTTAGTCAGCAAATAAGATCTCTCCATAGCCATCAATGACCTGAAAAATATCATTTATAATTGTAACATTGGTTTATAAAGGCTGATGGAGCATTGCAGAGAAATTTTGATGAAAGACTTACATTGTTGGCAATTTCTTTTTGCTTTATTAGGTTTCCAATATCTTCAAAGATAATGAGATTCAACTTACTTGTCCAGATTAAAGCCCTACAAGATGACAAAGAAGGGATTTAATAGTTGTTAATGCAATATAAGTTAGTAAATTGTTGTTTGTTATCTTCTATTTTATTTGTTGTACTTACTCGAGTCCAAACATATTTGATATGTGCTGCAAGATGTCTTTTACATGTTCTTTTATCAATTTTGAAACCGGTAGAGTCTGTGAAAAAACCCAAGATTTTCTGATGTTTGTTGGTTGAGGCAAGACGTACGCATCAGCATCAAGTACTCTTTGTCTTTGGTGGTTTGCTCTGTTTGCTTTGCAGCTTACTTTGAACCTCTAGTCACCTTCGCAACTTTAGGTTATTGAAATTCTGGATCTTGCTACTTTTCTTTCCTTTCTTTTGTCTTTAAATTCTTTATCATTGATGTAGGATCTTTTTTCACTGTAAACAATGAAAATATCAATAAAAGTGAAATTCTCTGAAGTAAGAGATGATATTTCAATATGTAAATTTATTTGATTCAATATTTTCCAATTACCATAGACTTTTGTCTTTTGTTTTGGTTGTTCTTTGTGTGCCACTTATTCTTGCTGGGTTGTTGGTTATTGTTCCACTTCTATTCCAACTATACACAGCGAAAATCAAACAAGCCCCAAAAATCAAATAAGCAAATATACAGAGAAAATCAAATAAGCAATAGAAATCAATAGAAATAAGTAGTAGAAACTAATGTGGTCAGAGAAATTTAACTTTCAGAGAAAATTACCATTGACAGAGAAAATTATAATAAATAGAAATTTCTCTAAGTTATGTTGACACAAGGACATAACTTTTTGTGGCTCAAGATTTTCACTAACCTTGTGGTTGAACTTGTGTTGGTGTTCGGTAAGGTTGTGTTGCTAGTTGGACGGATAGTTCTTTAATTTGTTCATGCAATCTAGCATTTTTAATTTCAAGCTCTGAAATTGAATACCTCAACTGTTGAATTGTTTTTGTATCATCTTCTTTTTGAACCTCCAACATCCTTAGTTTCATTTGGTTTGTGCTGTCTCTTTCTTGAAGTTCTGAGTTATGTGATGTCAAGGTTCTTATTGCAATCTCCTTTTCTGCAAGTAATTCATTCCAATTTCTCTCTTCTTCTATTTTGGATTTAGAAAGTGCCTTTAGTCTTTAATATAGATCAGCAATTTGAGCATCCTTTGTGCTGATCAAAAAAAAAAATTTGAGCATCCTTTGATTCCTCAGATTCTTGAGGCTAATGCATTGTTGAGCCACAAATGCTATCATGATGTTGGTTCATCAGCTCATCATATTCTTCTTATCGCTTTCATCATTGTTTTCTTCTTGCTCTTTAGATTGAGTGCCTTCATCTTCTTCTTCATTGTCTTCTTCGTTCTGTTCATTTTCTTTTTTGTCTTCTTCTTCTATTTCTTCACTTTTTTCTTTAGCTTCCGCTTCTCCACTGCTTGCTTGATCTTCTTGTTCATTACTGGCTTCTTGTTCTTTTATGTTGCCTTATCCTTCTTCATTCCCTGCTTTTTCAGATGAATCTTCTAATGTCTCCTTGAATTTGACAATTATCTTTTTTGATTCTTTCTTCTTCTTTTTACCAAGACAAAACTCCTCTGATGGGTTTTTAACTAGCTCCTTGTTATCTATCTGTAACAAAAGGCTCTTTTATTAGAGAAATGTTACAAAATTCACTGAGAGAAAAAATTCAAATAAGGCAAATAAAATTCATCTAAATGATACTAATGGAAAACAAACTTCAGAGAAAATTGTATGGGCTAGAGAAAATTATAGACAATGAGTTAATTTTATGAGGCAGAGAAAATTATGAAACAAGCAACATAATTTAGATATCAGAGAAAATCAATCACGGCATATAAGTTAATGTTACTATAATTGTGTCAGGGAAATTTAGATTCCAAAGAAAATTCATTGCAAGTGTAGTAATAAATAGTGTTAATCAAAGAAGCAAGGCACATAAGTTATGGGCCAGAGAAAATTACACACAAGGAGAAACAATTTTATGGGCCAGAGAAAATTGTGAAACAACCAACATAATTCAGATATCAGAGAAAATCAATCAAGGCATATAAGTTAATGTGTTACAATTGTGGTCAGAGAAATTTGGATTGCAGAGAAAATTGATTGCAATGGCAGAAATAAACCAGTGGTAATCAAAGAAGAAACATAAATTGATAGTTCAGAGAAAATTGATCTCAATAAATCAAGGCACAAGGAAGGAAACAAAAAAGTGGCCAGAGAAATTTTGGAATTTCACTGAGATTTCAGTGGCGATAGAAATCTAACCTGTCGAGGTGCAAAAGAGTGGACTGGTGTCTTCTGCAGCTGTTTGGTGAAGCTTTGCAGGTTCCACTTGGCACATCTTGGAAAGTCAATTGTGTTACTGTCTTCCGAGTCAATGATATTTGCATGTTCACATAGACAATACTGTGATGGAAATTGAAGTAATTAAATTTTGCTAAACACACAAATTTGTAGGTATGATAACTGTAAATTTGAATGGAAATTATACTTACCAACAATGCAAAGACACACCTCGTAACTTTTTCTGTAGTTTTGTGTAATGCTATGATAGAATCAATCAATGTTGATGTGATTGCTTCTGGCCAATCATACTGTTTCATTGATTCAAAAGGTTCTACATATTTTATAAAAACCCACCCTATTGAATTCTCACTTGTTGCAAAAAATAGGGTGAGACACAAGTACAATGTAACAATGATTGTTACATCTTTGAAGTCAGTTAGTTGCTTGCCTTTCATTGCTTTGACCAAGGCATTTTTAAGAACAGGACCAGTGAGCCTTGTGTCCTTTGGGAATCTTCTTCTTAGGAATGTAGATTTTTGCTTTTTAGAGTATCTTAATGGCATTGCTCCTTTACCTCCTTGCAAACCAAAAATCAAGATCATGTCATTGGTTGTAAATGTCAAATTATTTTTACCAATTGTGAATGCTTTTGTTTTTCAATTGTAACGTTGGATTATTGCAACTATATCGTCATCAAATTTCCTAGATTTCCTTGGATCCATCCTTCCAGTGGTTAGAGCTTGGATCAAATACCAGAATGGGGTCTTTTGAAGCTCTTCAAGTTGGTTTGAATTGAATTTAAGTGTTTGAAAACAGGAGACAACAGATGAGAGATTGGATCGGTATTGAATGTTGTAATGAGCTCTTTTTCTTTGGAGTTTAATAGGTTTTTTCCCCCTTGAGCTTGAGTCTTTTGAAGTTGGGGTATTCATCTTGATGCTAGTTGCTTTATCACCTTGGACTAGTGTGTTTTGGCAAGGAGTTTGTGGTGTCTTGCTAGTTTTTTTTATCTTAGATCATAAGAAGACTGAGAGAGTTTCTATTTCTTGCTCGGTGTTTCCGGTGTTTTGTTGCTTTTACATTTTTCCATTTCTAGACAATGATGAAAACATAAAGATGTCAACATTAAATCTCAAGAGAAAATTGAACATGTCAGAGAAAATTACACATAAGGGAGAAAACTAAGGTGGCTAGGGAAAATTATAAATGTCAGAGAAAATTCAAAAAAGAAACATATATCTAGGAAGCACAAAAAATGAATGACAAAGAAAAGTAAACATGGCAAGTCAAAGAAAATTTCCATTCCACAATTAGCAAGATAAAATAAACAAAGCAACGTAAACATGCCGCTGAAAATTACACAACATTGAAACCAAGAATTGAACAAAATAAACATACTAGAGAACATTACACATTCCGGAGAAAATTACACATTCTTGAGAAAATTTCCATTCCAGAGAAAATTTCAAGTCCATAATATTAAAATGCCAGAGAAATTTACATACACAACTAGAGAAAATTAAACATGATAGAGACATACAAGGGAGAAAAGTGATGTGGCCAGAGAAAATTATAAATGCCAGAGAAACTTAGACATAGACAAGAAAGTAAAAGACATTCCAGAGGAAAATACATATTCCAGGGAAATTTACAAAGTAAAGAAATTTATAGACAAAATCATAGAAACATATTCAAGAATAAGATCAAAATACAGATAAATAACTTTTTTCAAAATAAACATGCCAGAAAAATTCAAAGAAGAAACATACATCAAGCAAAAACAAGAAAAATTCAAATGCCAGAGAAATTTACAGATAAAATCACACAAATATATTCAAGAATAAGTTCAAAACACAGAGAAATAACTTTTTTTAAATTCATGTAACTTTTTATTATGAAATTGAAATTCTAATTTATGGAAGGTTAACATAAAATGCAATTAACTATGTTTCCAGAGAAAATCTAGTTGGATTGTAGAAAAACTTACCAGAGTTAGGATGAAACTTTAATTACGAACTAATATGCCCTGAGATGAAGATGCGATATGACGAAGATGAACTGAGATGACGATGAACAGTGAAAACAAGGTCAAAGAAATTTGTGAGTAAGAAATGAGAATGATTTTGCAGAAGATAATGAAGCTCTAATGTCGACGGTGAAGATGATATTGAAACCTAATTCTGCTGTTTTCTTGCTCGTGAAGATGGTTGGATGCTTGGAATGGAACTCAATCGTCGGAATCAGTTTCGTTTTTTGTGTTGATTTGTGAAGGGTATTTTGGTCCACGAAATAATTAAAAATGCGTGTCATATTGTTCAGGGACCTGATGCATCACCCTTTTTTTTTTGGTGTCCTTTATCCTTTAAATTACTATTATTAGGGACCTTAAAAAAAATTCCCTAAATTTCAATGGGTAAGATATAACTTTTAGAACTACATGAGATGTTTAGCATTTTAAACAAATCTCAAAAGATGTATTTATAATTTATCCTTATAAATTTGTGTAAATATATATACATGCCACAAGAAGTTATATATTTATCAACATTGATTGTTCTATTGATAACATATATAAACACACCTATCATTTATATTTTTGGAGATATGTGTGATAAATTAAATTGGTCATATTTATCAAATTGATTTAATTTTATAAATAGATAATATATACAAAAAAATATATTATAAAGTAAATAATTCAAATAATTAAAATGGGACATGTGACAAGTCCCATTCGCTCGGACATTTATAATCTAAATTTTGAATTGGAAAAGCCAAACCCTTTTGTGAAAACGAAGCATTATATAATATTTTTCTAATATTTCAATCGCCCGTCTGAGTGATTATCAGGTAGTGTAGCAATAATAAAAAATACTAAATCAAATCCTATTGTATTCAGCAATAAAATTTAAATTAGGATGCTACATGTACTTGTCCAAGACTTTTTAATATTTTTTTGCCACTTTATAAAACAGATACATAAAAAAAAATTTAGAAAATTAACTTTTTATATTGATTTTTAGCTATTTAACCAATTGTCAAAGATTAACGTTAAAGACACTAAGGCCTCGGTTGGGGAGTAATTATTTTAGCCAAAAAAAATTAAAAAGTCACTATAAGTTGTCACATCACTCTCTCTACTTTTCTGCATATTTTTTCGTAAAAAGTCATAAAGTTAGTAAAATCGTTTGTTCCCAAACAACACCTAAGGTAGTGCTTAATTTAGTTTTTAAATTAACATTTAGATCAAAAAATCAAGGATAAATTACACTAACACTCCTTGAGGTTTGATTCAATTACATCCTACCTCTTAATGTTTTGAAAATTACATTTCCACCCTTGTGATTAATAGTTTCATTTCATATATCCCCCTACTTATATAAAATGCAATAACTTCTAGTAGAAAAATAGAAGAAATTACATTGAAAAAAAAAGTAAAACAAACGAAATAAAAAAAAATAATAATAAAAATAGAGGAAGTAATGCAAAGTAAGAAAAGAGAGTGTATGAGTTCAATATTTTCATTCCGTCTAAATAATTACAATGACATGGGGTTAGTGTAATTTCTCAAACGTTACGGGATAATATATATTAAATCCAAACCTCACAGGGTATAAGTGTAATTTACCCAAAAATCAAAATACATGTTTGGTTAACAAATTTTCAAAACTATTTTCAAAGTTGTTTTTTCTCTCTCTCTCTCTCTCTATATATATATATATATATTAGAGCTCTGAGGCGTAGCTCGAATTTGAGCTTGGCCTGAATGGCTCAAATTTCATTTTGCCGGTCGATCAGTTGGTCATCCGATGAAAAGGCTGACAGTTGCAGTCGACAAGGTAATAACCGCGGTAGACAAGTGTTTCACCCTGATCGTCTGGGTGGTTATTCGACCGGTTGTTCAGTGAATAATGATTCAAGTCATTCAAGGTAGCACAATTCGAGCTACCAAACATTTTTCTTTATATTAATAAATCAATCAATCACTTTTTTTTTTCCTTTTCTTTTCTCTCTCAATCTCTCACATTCTATACATCAGTCAATTGAATTTTTTCTCACACCCATTTATTCAACTGTAATATATACATATATATATATAATTCATCCCAAAATTATTTTCAAAGCTCATAACAAACGAACTTTCAATTTTTAAAATTCTTTTCAACAACTTATCTTTCAAAATACAATTCAAAAGCTAAACCAAACGAAATTTAAGAGATTTACCAATTTTTTTATAAAATGTCTCACATAGATGTGGCTATGTGAGACGTTTGGTTGAAATATTAGTAAAAAGGTCCAGCTTGTGTCCAATTAGAGATTAAGACTAGATCCGTCTAGCCCGTATCGTGGGCCTACTTTTGGGTTGTACTTCAATAATCCGAATTATTTTTATTTTAGAATTTGTCGAGTATATTATCCATGTAAAAAAATAAGTCGATCAAATAACAACAACCAAGTGTTCAAATCAATTTTGTTTAAAAAAATAGATGGTGAGAAAATAAACGATTCATATAAAACTAATTCGAACACGTGATTTTTATTATTTACTTGACTTAATTTTTTATATAAATAATATAGTTAATAAATTTTAAAATATGAACAACTTAAATTAATAATATAGTTAATAAATTTTAAAATATGAACAACTTAAATTATTAAAATATAATATAAAAAAAAGTCCAAAGTATACACTAGACAATCTAATCTTAATGTTCAACTGTAGAGAAGTTGGATCGTTAGTAAAAATTTATTGGGTCCTATCATTTTTCATTGTCGAAACCGAAAGCATGTCCCGCGTAATATTAAAAATTTTATCAAAATGTGTTATTTGGATTTGGACGTAGACTTGCACAATCTCACACCATATGATCTCACACTATTTCAGATATTTGATAAATTTTTTGGTGATATTTTTTTAGTGTATTATTTTTGTCCTGAATTTTCCCTTAATTTCATCTAGTGACGTGTGATGTGACGTGTCCATTCATCGACGGCACAAGCAAGCAAGCAAGCAATCCGTGGGAAGAAAAGAATTTCAGTTCCACAGAGTTCCTTCCAGAGACAGCAGCAGCAGCAGCAAGGCAAAATGTCGACGGCAAAAATTCATCCATCGGCTTCCGCACTATCTACAACTATCAAACACCTCACCGGCACCCTCCAATTTTCTCGCACCTGCACCTTTCCCCCCAACGGTTTGGCCCATTCGAGGCGCACTACACATGCACTCAGGATCAGGAGGAGCCTCACTGTGTCTTCTTCCTCTGTCTCCGACCCTCTCGAAGTCTGCGTCAAAGCCTCTCTCACTACCCCCAACAGGCTCGGTGACTGTAAGTCCCTCAATTTTCTGTTTGGTTTCTCCGAAAATTAAAGAGGAAAGTTTATGGAAAATGTTTGGTAGCTCAAAATTTTGTGGTTCAAATGGCTCAAATCTGTTAAAACGACGTCGTTTTTACACTCAAAATCTGTCAAAACGACATCGTTTTCAGCCATTTGATCCACAGAAATTTTAGCTACCTAGCATTGTTGAAAGTTTATTACTAATTTGGGATTGGGACTAACGAATACGTAAACCTGCAACCTGCCGACCTAATTCTAACTGTTCGGCTTTGTGCTTTGCCTTTGCCGAACACTTTCTTTTCTTTTTCTTTACCTACATTTTCTCAGGAAACAAACGGAGTTCTAATAGGTTAATTAATTTCTAGGCTTTGTCTTCCTAGTGTTAAGAATTTGGACCTCTATTGGTCTGCTTTGTTTATTTATTTATATAGGTAGTGCATGAATTTGTGTTAACATTTTTATGACAGTTTGAGAACACTCATGTCAGCAAGGTAAATTAGAATAAAATTTAGGACAAGTTATTTGGTGGTTCTGGGCATGGCCTTGTGGTGCCTAGGTGTTGTGATTGGTGGAGAAGGTGAGACTGACTATTTTGTGTTGAGTAATTGGAAACAACACGGGGCATGATGTATGGTGACGTGGTGCCGCCCCAGAAGCACCAAATAATTTTTCAAAATATTAAAATTCTACATATGTAGAATTCAGGGTAAAGAGGGAGAGGGGCAGATTACCAGCATATTTCCCTCACAATGTGGCTGTAGGGTATCTACAAGGGTGGAAAAAGATTGGGAAAAAAGATGGAAGAAATTGAAAGAAGAAATTGTTTTCAAACCTTTTTGCAAAGTTTTAAAAATAAAAATATTTTGTCTGTTATAATTTCAAGTACATTTTACTTTCCTATAGGAATATAGGTTAGGGTTTTGTTATAATGAAAACTCTTGTGTTATTTTTGTTTTAAAAACTTATATCCATGCTTTTCAAAACTTATGTATCCTCAATACCTCATTCCGGTGTTAAGTACACAGTGCTAGTTACGAAAAAAAGGGCCAATTCTTTCAACTCCAGAATTGCTTTTGATAACTGATGGAAGCTTCTTTAGCAATGAAAAACTTTAATTATTTATGTAGAAGTTTTAATGTAATATATTAGTTTATGTGCTAGTCTTGAGTCTAAGGCAGATATAATTTCTTACTTGTTTGCTGCTTATCTTTAACGTTATGTATTTAGGCCCCTTTACGCAAAGGGTTTTGCTGACACTGGAGGAGAAGCATCTCCCATATGAGTTGAAGTTGGTTGATTTATCTAAAAAGCCAGAATGGTAATAAATTAGTCATCCTTTTTTAAGTCAAATAGTTTTAATATATCTGTTTCATATATATATACATATTTATATCTTTGGGTTCAAATTTGTTTCACACATATAGGGCTTGTTTGGTTTGTTTTTGAAAAAAAATTGGGAGAGTTGTTTTAGAAATTTTTTTGGTTTGTTTGGTTGTATATTTTGAAAGTAGTTTTAGAGTTTGGGAGTTTGGGATGATTTGATATTTTGTTGTAATTGAATAGATGTGTGTGAGAGAAAAAGTGATTGAGAAGGAGAGAGAAGAGTGAAGAGAGAAAAAGTGATTGATTGATGTGTAAGAGAGAGTGAGAAATTTTTTGAGAAAAATCTCAAACCAAACAATTTTTTAGAAATTTTTTTCTAAAACTCATCTCTAAAACTCAAACCAAACATACTCATAATGTATCAAAAAATAAAAATAAAAATAAAAAAGAAGAAGAAGAAAAAAAAGTAAATACCACATTTTTAATCATACACTGACTTTGTCATTTCCTGGTTCTAGGTTCTTAAAAGTAAGTCCAGAGGGTAAAGTTCCAGTGATAAAGATTGATGAGAAGTGGATTGCTGATTCAGATGTCATCACCCAAGCACTAGAAGAAAAATTCCCTAATCCACCTTTGGGAACACCACCTGAGAAAGCTTCAGTGTATGTTAAATGTTTAGTGGAGCATGTTTCGCCATAGAATGGTGCTCACTGCGAAATAATTATACGGCATGAGATTTTCTGATTGATATTGCCAGGTAGTAGGCTTAAAAGTTTCAATCTAAGAAGCACGGATATAGACAAGGACACATATGTGGACACAGGACACGGCGATTTCGAACGAATGGGGAAACGGACACGGCGGAGACACGACAGTAAAATATATTTTTATATATTTTTATTTATTATCTAGGTTAATATTACATTCACAAACAATTAACATTAAGAAAAACTAACTCTAATTCTATTTTTTTTTAAAAACACTTTTAAATTAATACTTACAGTTTATATATTTTTTTATGGATGATCTATTAAGTATTTAAATTTAAGAAAAAAAATAATAAACATTCAATGTTTATCAAAAGCACTAAATAAAATGGAAGAAAAGACAATTTGGCATGTCACTAGTGTGTCCCCGAAGTGTCTCCGGCGTGTCTCTTGAAAATAAATTACTTATAAGGGGACACGCCATGTGGTGTGTCCCATAAGTGTCCCCAAAGAATCCGCGTGTCCCCGAAGTGTCCGACACGGATACAACACTTGTTTTGAAGTGTTGGTGCTTCATAGGTTTCAATTTATTTGTTGGTTTGCTTTATAATTTTGAAAGTTGCTGATCTACAAATGCTCTGAAACAGATGGCTGTTTCAAATTTACAATTATTTGACCCCGCAGAAATTTCATTGTCACGTTAAATCATATATTAAGAGCTTCAAATGTTTCATTGAAAGTTCGTACGTTTCATATAGCACTTTTGTTGCAACTTGTTGACATGGCTATCAATTTATCTATAGGTATGGCTAACAACCTCAGCTTGTTAGACATCCCAAATAGTTGGATCTAGTTGGAAATTGTAATTCCTTTTTCCATCTCTGATTTATCCAATGATATTTCAAGCTATCCAGCCATGTAGTACCATGGTGGCTTCGACGGAAATTGTGTTAAGGGTGAGTTGATGTTGTGAGTTTGATTCTAAATTGATTTGTTTTTTAGATAATAATAATAATAATAATCCTGCTCTAATTTTAACCACTTTTGTGCCCAAAGGAAATAAAAGGCAGTCCCAGTGAATATTGGGATGAAACCGTATAGTAGGCATGAAGGATGCCTATGGTTGATAGCACCAGTCTTGATGTTCCAACACAAAATATGTTGGCATTCAAAAAGGAATATTGTTATTGATTCTCATTTGCATCCCAACCCAACATGGTTGTTTTGCATTTGGTCATTAATGTGCAATAATTAAGCTGCCTATCAGTACACTTTATAGATTTGATAACATTTTAGATTAAAGATGGTGACACGGGGAAACGCCTACCATGGGCTCTTATACCAGTTTTTAGGGAATCAGGGAATCCACAGGTGCGCAGCAATACCGACCCAATCCATTAGGGAGAAATTTTAGAGTGCACATGTGTGACACTAGGGCCCAACATATATTGTTTCGAACTTATACCCACTTAAAAGTTTAAGCTTGTAAGTGGAGAGCCCATTCAATATATATTAAGATCCACTCCTTTTATTCGTTATTCGATGAAGGACTCTATCTTTATACATGCTCCAATAGCAAAGAGACATACATAGAGACTAGAAAGAAGCATAATAAAGATGGGGAACGCATGCCAATGGAGTCACTTGAACCCAAGACCTGCTCAACATGAGCTCTGATACCATGTAAGTCACCAATTGTTCCAAAACCTTAAGCTGATTAAGCTGATAGGAAATAGGCTTAACAATGTATGTCATGCTATCCAACATATTTAACACTACATAAATGGCCTTCAGTTCAGTTGAAAGAATATCCAAATTTTAAGTGAGTATGACATAAA
Organism: Camellia sinensis; assembly: GCF_055761805.1. Taxonomy (NCBI): domain Eukaryota; kingdom Viridiplantae; phylum Streptophyta; class Magnoliopsida; order Ericales; family Theaceae; genus Camellia; species Camellia sinensis. The sequence goes on along the minus strand of NC_138961.1, from coordinate 158,608,740 downwards.
AAAGAAAATGGAAATTTCTAATGATGGTACACAGGAGATTGAAATTTGGAGCAACCCTATGGTTTGCTCACATATTCAGTTGGCAGGAAATTACGTCTTCGTAGAGTTTTGTTGTACATGTCTTTTAATTTAGATCCTATATTAATATACATTTGGGTGATGCTTAATCGAACATTTCACTGTCATAGTTTGCAAGTTGTAGATATTTTTTAACATTTGCTTACTGGTGGTCCCCTTCAATGAGTGCATTCAATAGTGTAGAGTGAGGCGAGGAAGGAGAAAACAAACTAGTTTTTCTTTCTTTTTTATTTTCTCTTGTTTTGTTAAAGTAGATAAAACAAATAAGTGTGGATCAGTGCAAGGGCTTACCTCAGCAATAACGTGGGAAAGCAACTTATGGGTTGTTTGGGGATGATCTAAAAGTGTAGACTTTTTGACTTTTTACGAAAAGATGCGCAAAGTGGTAGAGAGGTGATGTGACCCAAATAAGATAAAAAGATTTGCTAAAATAGATTGTGCCAAACAACACCTAATGTAGAAAGAAATTTTTTGGATTATTCTACAGAATGTAGAAGATTAGTTTTCAACTTTTTTTTTTTTTTTTTTTTCTTTCTGTATGTTCTTTGGACGTTCATAATCTTAGTTACAAAATATAAATCAACATTTAGTATAATGTGGCTGTCCTAGTCGTCAATTTTGCAAATTTGTGACATTTAGTATAATGTGGCTGTCCCAGTCGTCAAAAATCATTGATTAATTCTGTTCCTTTCTACTAGTATACGACATTTTTTTAAATGTCTATTCACAGTTCTCAGTTGTTTCAGAATAACAGATTGTGGTGTAGTAGAACAGCAATTATTCTCATATTCTGTACTCTCCTCTTGTAGTGGATCAAAGATCTTCTCCACCTTCATTGGTTTCCTTAAAAGCAAAGACCCCAATGATGGAACCAAGCAAGCATTACTCAGTGAGCTGGCCGCTTTCAATGATTATCTCAAAGAAAATGTGAGCCCTGTGTCTTATCACACCATCACCAGCATTATACTGGTTTATTATTATTATTACGTTGTTGTTGTTGTGTTTCCTTTTTACTTTGTTGTTAAGGTGAGGAAAGTTATTGATCTTGTGGTCTGGAAATAATTTTGGCTTTGAAATGATGAAGCCTAGGCATCTTGAAACCTGTCTGTCCCCATATATTTAAAATAGCACCTAAGGTTGTGGTATGTTTGGGCTTTTCAATTTCAGCTATTTTGGAACTTGTGCCATCTGTTTGAACATGAAGCTTGTTGAGGTGAATGTGATGGCCTGTCTGTAATATCATCACTTTTGTAGTGACATGCATGGAGAAATTGGGGACTTTGAATGGAATGGATAATATATTTTCTACAAAGAAATATAGAAAATAATTGCTCTTAACATATTTATGTTCTAAATCTCTTTTGTTGGTTGAAGGGCCCTTTTGTGGATGGGAAAAGAGTATCTGCTGCGGACTTGTCCCTTGGACCAAAGCTGTATCATTTAGAGATTTCACTGGGGCATTATAAAAACTGGTCAGTTCCAGATTCACTTCCCTGTGTGAAGTCCTACATGAAGGTATGTTAAGTATATGCTAGGCCTTTAGAATTATTTCTTTTATATATAAGGAACATTTGTCACAGAATATTTGTGGGAATTAATTTTGCATATATAATAAATGTCAGGTTTTTGGATTGCTGATTTTGTTAGATTATTATTTCTTTTAGCATGCAGGGAGTTTTGATTAATGTATCATGGAAAATGAGATTTTATTTACTGGATTTCCATGTCAAGTCATGGTTCTTCATGAGCTATGTGGGAGTGTCTAACCATTAATGTGTGAAAAATTACGTGGACAAATTCAAATTTTGGGTATGTGGAAAATTATGGAATGCTTCACAGCCTGATGAAGTAATTTAGGCTTATGATTGAAATATGGGAGTTTGGGACTAACTCGATAAGTTTGATTTAGGATTTTAGAATAAAGAGGGCAATCAATTAATTGTGGTTTAGAATAAAGAGGGCAATCAATTAATTGTGGAAAAAAGGTTGTTACGGAAAGTTCACCTCTTCTCTTGATAATAAATGTCATGCCCATCTTGCAAGTAGGCTTAATGAAGTTTTAGAATGAAAGTACATCTGAAATTAACCATGCTTTAGAAAGTTGCATACACTTTGTAAACTGCAAATGCATGCATAGATGAAGGCATTACCTAGTTGGGCAAGTAAGCTTAATCCAGTTGTAGAATGAAATGACATCTAAAATTCACCATGGTTCAGAAAATTGCATTTTCTTTGCACACAACACATGCATACATAGGTAAAGGCATTACCTAGGTGGTCCTTCAAGTACAGGTTGCTGGGAGGGTGAATTGATTACACTTAGCATTATTTGAACAACAGGACACTGATACGGCACAATACAAATATGTTGACTTGGTGATTTTCACAATAAAACCACATGGACATGGAATGGACACAACAAGAATTAAATATCTTTTATAGATGTATACATCTATACATAAACATGAAAATAATAGCTTGTTTATTTTTTACATTAAAAATTATTTATATTCTACTGTATCAAAATAATAAAAAATCAATTTTCTTAATGGATATTCTACTAATATCCATTTTAAAAGGCTTTATTCTAAAAACAAATTAAAAGGTTTAGATTTTAGTGTTCCTTAAATAAAACTAAAAAAACTTAAAGGATGAGGGATTAATTGGTATAAATATGCATTGTTTTAATTTTCTTTGGCTACGGACGTACTTTCTTTAAGCATGGGATGTCTTTATGTGTGTTTAACTGATGGAAACATGTGTTCCCCAAGTCTTCAAAGCGTGTTCAATTTTAAAGTTCTTTTTAAAAAAGGTCTAACTCATTGGGTGGTGCAGTTTGTAGTGTATTCTAAAGTTAGTTGTTGTTAGTTCTATTGTTGTATGAGCTAGCATGTGTCTAGAAATAGGTGGTTAGGCTTTTAATGTCTAGTTTTTTTTTTTATTTTTTTGAGATTGTAAACGTTAGAGCTTTTCTCTTGTACCCTAGATTTGGGAATTTATCTCTCTATACATTTCCCTTCTAGATTTGGTTGCATCAAGTTTGGTTTCAAAGCTTCTTGGCTCGGATCCTTCCTTCATGTTTCATTGTTCCAATTGCATGGTGTACGAGTGATTCATTTGGAGTTGAACTGGAATCTGATTGTGAGGAACCAAAATTGGGTTTCATGTTTCATTGTTCCAATTACAATATTTATGAGTGATTCACTTGGAGTTAAACCAGAATTTGATTGCAAAGAACCAAAATTTGGTGTGTGACAATTGTTTGCCCTAATTTGCAACTGGATTTTGTGCTGCCTACCTCGAATTCAGGTCGTGTGTACCTCTGAGTGAGGTCCGAAGCTTTGAGTAGCTCGTGTGTTGTTGTTCATCTGAATATGAAGTCATCAACAAGGATGAAGTGTTCGCTTAGAACTTAATCAATTAGTTAACGATTTCCAAAAATAGTTATCAATTGAGTGTTGATTTCGATTATCATTCCTCCATTGAACTTCGACTTCGATAGTTGTTTGTTGTTCGACTTTCGACTTAGATTCTTTTGACTTTGTAACAAGTTCGAGTTTGGTTTCAGTCTTCTAGTTTATCTTCAACTTTTGGCTTTGATCTTTCCACTTTGACTTTTGACTTTGCATCAAGTTCGACTTTGATTTCTGAAAACTTGACTTTGTTTTACATCGAGTTGCAATTTTGATTTCAAAACTGATCTTTGATAAAAAAAAATAATAATAAAATTATTCTGCTGAGCTGTCTCTGATAACAAACATAATAATCTCTATATTGAATAATTAATCAAAAGGGCTGAACACAATATATATACTAAACTAAGTAAACCCTAATATCCTAATTACAAGAGAAAGACTAAACTACCCTTGAGAGACAGAGCATAACAGAAATATAAAATACATATTCACACCCCCCCTCAAACTGAGGATGTGAGTGCAGAAAGTATCAAAAGTTTGCCAAGAAGAAAACGAAAACGAGCAGCAGTGTGAATCTTCATAAAAAAAAATCGGCCAACTGAAGAGAGGAGGGAACAAAAGAGAGAGTAATAGTGCCAGCCTGAAGATGCTGGCGAATAGAGTGACCATCTATCTCAATATGCTTTGTAAGCTCATGAAAAACGGAATTATGGACAATCTGTACAGCACTCTGATTATCACAATACATTGGAGTAGGGAAAGAGATAGAAACACCCATATTAGAAAGAAGCCAATGAAGCCAAACTATCTCAGAACTAGCATGAGCCGTAGCACAGTATTTGGCCTAAGTAGTGGAGCGAGCAATAACAGATTGTTTCTTACTTTTCTAAGAGATAAGAGAATCACCTAGAAAGACAAAGGCCAGAAGTAGATTTGCGATCGGGGTTGTCACCAGCTCAATCAGCATCAACATAGGCACGAAGAACCAAGTTTGAAGAGGAAGACAACAAGAGACACTGTAACAAAGTACCGCGAAGGTAGCGAAGGGTACGGAGCAAGGCAGCCCAATGAGTGGAACGAGGAGCAGAAACAAACTGACTGAGTATGTGCACAGCATAAGAAATGTCAGGACGAGTAACAGTGAGATAAACAAGACACCCAACCAACTCAACGATACATAGTAGGATCCTCAAGAGGAACTCCATCAGATGGAGAAAACTTGGCATGCAACTCAATAGGAGTGTCGACCGTTTTGTCATTAGTGAGATTTGCACGAGAAAGGATATCATGGGCATACTTAGTCTGAGACAAAAGATACCCAGTAGGAGAAGTAGGAACCTCAAATACTAAGAAAATACCAAAGAGACCCAAAATCCTTCATTTCAAACTCTTGAAACAACTCATGCTTAACCACCTGAATAGTGCCAGAATTAGAGCCAGTGATGATCATATCATCCACATACAAGAGAAGAAGAACAAGGCTAGCAGAAGTATGATGAACAAATAGAGCATAATCGTAAAGATTGGGACGAAATCCAAGCTGAAGGGCAACAGAGTGAAAACGCTCATACCAAGCACGAGGAGGCTGCTTGAGACCACAGAGAGCACGGCGAAGACAACAAACGACACCAGAAGGGTGAGAGAGGCCAAGGGGAGGACGCATATAAACTTCTTCAACAAGATGCCCATTAAGAAAAACATTCTTAACATCTAACTGAAACAAAGGCCATTGATGGGCAGCGGCAACAGAAATAAGAGTGCGAACAGTAGTCATCTTGGCAACGAGGGCAAAAGTCTCGTAATCAATGCCATATTCCTGAGAAAAATCCTGAGCAACCAAATGAGCTTTATACCGTTCCAAAGAACCATCAGAAAGAGTTTTGACCTTGTAAACCCATTTACATCCCACAATATTCTTGTTAGCAGGTAACTAAACCAAATCCCAAGTCTGAGTCTTAGCTAAAGCAGTTAACTCATCATTCATAGTAGCAATCCAATGCGGATCATAATAGGCTTCCTTGTAGGACCTGGGCTCAAAGTAAGTATGAAGACAAGAAAGAAAAGATTGATACGAAGAGGAGAAACAGGTATTACTAAAACCAAGTCTGTTTGGAGGATGTCGAGCTCACTTGGGAAAACAATGTGCAGAAGGAGTGAGATCCATAGAGCCAGTGGAAGAGGCAGTAGAACTAGCAACAGGTGGGCTCAAAAGTGCTTTGCGACGCTTGTAAACAAGAAGAGGAGCAGGGGCAATAGGAGTTGGGTAGGGGTCAGGAGTACTAGTAGGAGACAAAGTAGACACCTCAAGATCATAAACAAATGTGTCGGGAGGAACAACAGTAGGAAATGGATCAATATGAACCAATTCATCCTTGGCAATGGGGACATGTGGGGAAGAGATAGTGTAATAGGGTAGTTTTTCTAAAAATGTGACATGCCTAGAAACATATGACTTTTTGGTGACAGGATCATAACACCGATAACTTTTCTGATTAATACCATACCCTAAAAGCACGCACAGGACACAACGAGAACTAAGCTTAGAGCGTTCCCATTTGGGAAGGAGAGCAAAACATGCACAACCAAAAACACAAAGAAGGGAGTAATTAGAAATAGTACCAAGAAGACGCTTATACGGAGATGAACCTGAGAGAAGAGGAGTAGGCATCCGATTAAGAAGATATGCAGCAGTGAGCACAGTTTCTCCCCAAAACACAGAGGGAACAGAAGACGAAAGCAACAGAGAGCGAGTTGTATCAAGGAGATGTCGATGTTTGCGTTTAGCACGACCATTTTGAGCAGTAGTGCCAGAGTAGGAGGATTGATGAATAGTACCATTAGCAGCTAGAAACTCGGTAAACTCAGAAAAATAATACTCACCCCCCAAATTAGAACGAAGAATTTTAATGGTGGTAAAAAGCTGAGTGCGAATCATGGAGTGAAAGTTAGAATATATTTTGTAAAAAGTAGATTTGCGTGTCATCAAATATACCCATGTAAACTTGTTGTAATCATCAATAAAAGACACATAATATGTGGAACCCCTTTTTGTAATGATAGGGGAAGGTCCCCAGACATCAGTGTTAACTAAGTGAAAAGGAGAAGAAGAAATAGAATTACTTTTATTAAAAGGAAGAGCAGACATTTTAGCCAATTTACAACCACTACACTTAGAAATATAAGAAAGAGGGAAATTGCCTAAATATCCAGACTTAACTAACAACTTCAAGCGATCACTCGACAAATGACCTAATCTAGAATGCCATATATAGAATAACGAGGATTTATTGTTTAAACAAAAAGAAGATAAAGCAGTAGAAGACACAGCCAGAGGAACATGCAAGCTTTCCAAAATATATAGTTCGCCAACTCTACGTCCCGATCCCAATCTGCCTCTTGGATACTCGATCCTGCACGACATAATGAGAAAAAGAGAAAACAACATCAAAATCGGAATCAGATAATTGACTAATAAAGATAAGATTGATAGAGAGATGAGGCACATAAAATACATGAGAAATAGATAAATGGGGAGAGGAAATGAAACCAATAGATTGAATACTCATAGAAGAACCATTAGCTGTGGCAATATTGATAGGAGAAGAGGGAAACACACGATTACTAAGAAGAGGTGCAATAGGAGTCATATGATGCGAACAACCAGAATAAAAAATTCATGAAGTGGGTACACTACCTGAGGAGGATGAATTAGGCAAACCTGACTGAGTGGTAGTCATAACAGAGGCCTAAGATGAGAGATTCAGATTGGCCACCATGAAAGACTTGAACTACTTAAACATAGACTGCATAGGATCAGACATGGGAGTAGCATAGGCAGCAGGAGGAGCATGATGAGATGGTTGCTGATGAGATTGGGATGAGGCATAAGGGGGGCGGCGACTTTTGGGCTGCAAAAGCTTAGGACAAGCATGCTTCCAGTGACCCTTTTGATGGCAAAAACTACATTCATCCATGGAAACCTGAGGCTGAGGTTTCCCAATAACTTGAATCAAATGAGATGCAACAGGAGTTGGCAAGAGAGGTGCAGAAAAGATAGATTGAGAAGGGGAAGAAAAATGTGAGACCTTAAACCGGGTTTCTTCTGCAATAAGCTCGCGAATAGCTCCATCAACAGAAGGCAAAGGAGAGCGACGCAAAATAGCCCCCCAAAGAGCCATAAGAAACTGGACAAGCCGTTGTTTCTCCCGATATCTCACATCTATCAAGTGCCTGGAGCTCCGAAGGTTCCGTGAGGGCCAACTAATCCCAATGAGATGTCATCATGTTATAGAATTCTTGAACTGACTTATCACTCTGTGTGGCAGTGCGAATAGACATCTCAAGCTCATATTGATTGACAAAATTGGATTCCAGATACAGGCTTCAAATAATCCTAAACTTTCTGCGATGTGTCATATTTAGAAAAATTCTGACCAATGGTGAATGCCACAGCGTTGTGAAACCAAGTGAGAATCTGAGCATTCTTTTTATCCCATTGGGCAACTGCACCCTCTGTTTCTTTTGTTTCATCAGGTTGTCTTGTAACACCACTAACATAGCCTCACATGCCTTTGCCTATTACAAAATTCTTTATAACATGCGACCAATATGAATAGTTGGACCTTAGTTGAACGAAGCGGGAGCGGGAGCGGGGGCGGGGGCCGGGGCGGGGGCGGGAGCGGGAGCGGGAGTGGGGAAGCGTGAGCCGATAGAAGTTTCTTAGGTTGGGAGCGCCTCAGGAGCGGTAATATATATATATATATATATTTTTTAATAGTTATTTTTAAAATATGTTTATTATATAAAGGTGAGTTAAATAGTTATTTTTAAATATATTTATTATTTTTATCTTGGTATTATTTTTATTGATAATATTTTTAATTTATTTATATAATTATTTTTATTTTTAATTGATGTATATTATAAATAAAAAATATAACAAATAAAGAATAATAAAATAAGTTAAAGTAAATAGAAGTTAAAAATTGGATATTTATTTTATCGATTTGATTTGATATTTTTTATTATATTTGATTTAATTAGATTTATTCTTATATAACAAATTATATTATTTATTATATGTTAAAAATGGGAGGGGGGAGACAGAACAAAACATAAATCGACGAGAGAGAGAGAGAAGAAGAAGAAGAAGACGAAGAAGCAGATCGAAGAAGGCGATGGCGATGGCGATGGCGATGGCAATGGCGATGGCGATGGCGAAGGCGATGTTGAGAAGATCGAAGGCGAGAGCGATCGCGAGCAGATCGCAAGCAGATCGCGAGGCGAGAGCAGATCGAAGGTCCAGGTGATCTCGAAGGTCCAGATGATGTCGAAGGAGAAGGCGACAACGAGTTCAGGTTTCTCTCTCTCTCTTTCTCTCTCCCCCTTACGATCCCATCTTGGACTGGATCGCGTTTCTCTCTCCACAGAAACGTGATTCTTACACGTTTCTTTCTAGGAAGCGCGGAATCACGATTCTTACTTGGAATCACGATTCTTACTCAGAATCGCCACCTGGTTGCACGATTCCTGCAACTAAGAGTTGGACCCATCCAACTTAATGTTAATTGAATTGTGGAACTTATCATCATAGTTTCAAAATAGTTGAAGTATAATAGTACTGACAATAGCAATCAACTCAAACAATATGCAATATCAAGCAGCCTAAAAAAAAATATTATGCACTAATATGAAGCAAATTAAAGTACCCAGCAATGCAAAACAACCAGATAATGAACAGAGAGTTGATCAAACCTAGGAGAAGGCAAAAACAGAGGTTCGACTGATACCCACATCAACTTGATTGATCTAGATAAGTCGAAAGTGGCTAAAAAGGACTTTCATGAGAGCTGCAGGTTGCGCTGGGCTGGAACCACTCGCCTAAAGGTTGCGAAGTCTAGAGAAAAAAACAACTGCGGGAGTCGATATGCTTGGAACAAAAGCTGCAATGCCTAGAACAGATGTTCTAGAAGGATTCGTAGGTCGTATGTGGGAGGAGACCACCTACGATGCCTAGAACAGATGTTCCAGAATGATTAGCAAGTCGTATGGGAGGAGAGAACACCTGCGAAGGACGTATGCAAAGGGAGAAGATGACAAATGAGAGAAGGCTACATCAACGTTCTAAGTCTGCTACTGTGACCTAGCTCTGATACCATGATAACAAACATAATAATCTCTATATTGAATAATTAATCAAAAGGGCTGAATACAATATATATACTAAACTAACAAAACTCTAATATCCTAATTACAAGAGAAAGACTAAACTACCCTTAAGAGAGACAGAGCATAACAGAAATATAAAATACATATTCACAGTCTCAAGCAGAATTCAGTGATTAAGTTTCAGATTGATGCTTAACGGAGGTAGAGGTAGAAGAAGTGGTTCAGGTAGAGGCTTTTGTCACAAATTTGGGAGAAGAATCTGAGATGAATCCTTTGATTTGAAGAAACACTGTCAATCCAAGTCAACGAAATGAGATAAAAGAGTTGAGACTGAGATGGTGCAGCATTTTCCAGCTCCTACCGATGTTAGTGATGCTTTTGAGGATGCTCAAACTCAATTTGAGAATCCTTTTGGTGCTCCGCAATGGCTTTGAGCAACCTATGGTAGATTTGAGTACAAATTAGAGAACAATATCAGAATTGAGCCTTCCAAATTTCGTGGAAGTCTCAATCCGAATGAGTTTGTGATGTTGGTTGAACACTATTGAAAGAGTGTGATGCAGAATATAAGAAGCTCAAGGAAGAGTAAATTCAAAGAAGTGATGATATTTGGAAATTGGCATGATCTCAAAGAAAAAACCAATAAGAACCATTAATGATGTTTCTAGTATTATTATAGTCTTATTTTATGATTAGTTTATATTTTGTAGAATTTTAGGTTAGGGTAATTTTTACATTTACTGGCATGTGTTGTAGGAGTTGCCCATGGTTCATCTTGTGGGTCAAGTTATTTAATTAAGTTTTATTTATATTTTTTATTTGGTCTTCAATTGGTTTTGGCAGTGTTTTAAAAAGCGCGCTTAGGCGCGCGCCTAAGCTCGAGGCGCAGTGAGGCGCAGCCTTGCGCCTCGAACAGGTCGAGGCGAGGCGCAAGAGGCGAGGCGCAGCTTAGGCGCTGAGGCGAGGGCTTTTTTTTGAGGCGCGAGGCGCGGGCTTCATGGACTTTACCTTTTTTTTGTGGGCATGCCTATAGGGATTCAAAACTTTTCAATATAAAATGACCAAATGTGGTCAAAAGAGAGCAAAAAGTGATACCTATTATATAATATATAATATACTTATATATAATATATAATATATAATTGATTCACATATATATATATATATATATAATATTATATAATACCTATAATATCTATTATATAATATATAATATACTTATATAATATATAAAATAGAATATATGCTTATTTACAGTAATAAAAAAAATAAACATATGTATGTAAAATAAAATAAAAAAAATTAATTAAAACTCGTTATGTAAAAAATATAATAAATAAATAAAATAATATATATATTAAAAAAATTAATTATTTTTTTTCTTCTTCTCTTCTCTTCTTATTAAAAAAATTAATAATATATATATTAAATACTTTCTATGTTGAAAATTGTGTTATATTAATATTTTGCTTAACTTTTATAACTTGTGCCTCGCTTTGGTGAGGCGCGCGCCTCACCTCGCGCCTCGGCGCTCAGGCTCCAGGTGACCTTGGCGCCTTGATGCGCCTAGGGCTTTTTAAAACACTGGGTTTTGGAAATCAAAGATATTATAGTTGTTTACTTTTTTGGTTCTAGTTGGTTTAAGAAATCTCTAAAGTCTATATAAAATCATGTAATGCTTCTAATTCAAGGAAGTTAACATTTTAGAGAATTTCAAGAGTTTTTGAAGTTTCTTTATGGATTGTGTCAAGCAATCAAACCCTAGATGTGATGTTGAAGGAATTCTAGGAGTGATTCTTAGATCTATATTCTTCTTTTCTCTTCTTTCCATTTTTTTTAAATTCTGCACTTTAACAACCCAAAACACTGTTCACGGATACTGTTCACAGCACCCAAAACAGTCCCAAAATTTAATCTTCCTTCTTATTACATTAAGCCCTAACCCTAATTCTTCTATACACTAGTAGAAGTGCTAAATTGTCCATTACATTTTAGCTTGAAATCACAATAAAGACCTACTGAAATTCAGCTTTAAAAGTCCTCCCTACTTGTCCTACATCAGAGTGTTTGCATGTTGCAAAGTTTTGGAAGAGAAAATGGTGAAACTGGTGTCTATACGCCTCAAGGGAAAGATTAGAGGTTGGTAGAAAATGAAGAAGCTCAAAGTTTGAACTGTATGCAAACTTCGTACAAGAACTTGTATAACCTCAAGGAACTTGGGAGTGTTGAGGAATATATGGAAGCATTTTATCTACTTGTTGCAAGAGTTGATCTTAGTGAGAGTGAAGATCAAATGGTTGCAAGGTACATAAGTGGGTTGAGGCTCTCCATCCAAGAGGTATTTAGCCTTCAGATGTTGTGGTCCATTTTGGAGGCTTATAATAGAGCTTTGGTGGTTGAAAAGCAACAAAACTGAGGTGGTTATAGGCCTGGACAACAGTTCCCAGGTGGTTCTAGGCTGGGCCAACCTACTCCTAGCTTTGCCAAGGCTAATTCTTCAACAAAAAGTGTGGATAGATTCTGTCCAAATGCAAAATCAACACACTAACTGTGCTTTGGAAGGCCAAAATCAGTCCCAAACTGGTGGTTTTAATGCTCTATTTGGTTCATTGGAATAAGATGGAATGGAATGGTCAAGTCATTCCCTAAGTTTCCCCATGGAATGATCATTTCTTTATAATGGTAAATAATGATTCCATTTGCAATTTATTTTTCACAAAGTTTTTAGTCAATCAAACATGGGAATGGACATTGTAATGGCGTTCCACTCCATTCCAATGAACCAAACACTACCTAAGTGCTTCAAGAGTGGGGAATCGAGTTATAAGTCTTCGGATTGTTGGAAGGCTATGGGCAACCAAATTAAGGTATTTCTTCTTGAGGAAGTGATGGAACCTAAGAAGCATGGACATGGACACAGACACAAGACACGGTGTTAGTGTCCCATGTGTCCAACACGGACACAACATATATTTTGTGATGATGATATTCCAATATATTACCAGCCCCATAATAAGGAAATTATAGGTGATGTTGAGAAAGTAGGTCTTGCTCTCATGATTTAGAAGACTCCTCTTACGCTTAAACAAGGTGAAGAAGATTGGTTGCCAACCAAAATTTTCTAGACACGCAACAGTAGAAGCTGAGTTTGCAACATGATCATTAATAGTGGAAGTTGCGAGAATGTCGTATCTTAAGAGGTAGGTCATAAGTTGAGCCTCGATGTGGAAGACCACCTTGACCTTTATACACTTTTGGTTCAAGAAGGGTGTTAAGGTTAGATGAAGGGTAGTTGTGTAATCGTATACTTATCACTTAATGATATAAATATACCTAGTTAGAGAGGACAAACTGATTTTTGATTAGGTTTTGTGCCTTCTAACGTTGTTTTCTCTCATCTTCTCTGTTCTATCATCTTCTTCCTTCCTTCTTAGATTTCTTCTTTTATTTTTAACTTGGTATCAGAGCAGTACACAATCTGTGTTCGTTCAATTTCCTGGTCCATCCTTTCACTGTTCGATAATGTAAAAAAAAAAAAAAAAATCCCAGCATGCTCAACTATAGCTGGGGATTGCCGAGAAAAATTTTCAATTTTTTTGAGATCCTCTTTGCTTATTTTTTGATTTTTTCTTTATTTTTGAGAATAATAGATCATTTTTTTAGAATTGCAATTCTAGTATGTTTTTGTTTGATTCAAGGCTTGGGCTCCCTTCTCTAGGCAGCGACTAGGTTGTTTAGAGCCTTCCTTGGCTTCAGTTTTCACTTCTGCGGTATTTTTTTGTTGTTGGTCCTTTTGGTTCATTCGGGTGCTGTTTGAGCTTGTTTCTGGTGCTTCTTGGTTGTGTCTTTGGTGAGATTTATACTTCCAGATATAGTTTTGTTCTCTCTTCATCTCAATTTTCATTTGGTTGTGTGGTCTTAACCAATGGCTGCCGAAGGTGTCATTCCTGCCAACAATGAGACTAAGAGTTTAGGTCCTAGTGTGATGCTTGGTGATAACTCCTCTTCAACTTACTTCTATTAAGGTAGATGGCACCAATTACTTAGTATAGTCCCGTTCCTTTCAATTGGCTATTACTGCTCGTGGCTTGTTGGGATACATAGGCATTACTCAGGCTCCTACGGAGGATGGACTAGCACGTGACAAATGGAATAAGGAGAATGCCCTGGTTATGACCTGGTTACTCAGTTCTATTCATTCTAATATTAGTCGGTATTTTTTTTTTATGGACACTGCTTATGAGATTTGGACTGTTGCAAATCAGATGTATTCCCAACGAGGTAATGATGCTCTGGCCTATGAACTGCCTAAAAAGATTCGGGGTTTTGATTAGAAAGATAGGTCTCTCGTTGAGTATTATTTAGAGTTGAGTAGTTTGTGGTAGGAAGTTGACTATTATCAAAATTTCTAGGCTGTGTGTTCCCTAGATGCAACTATGTTTCAGCAGATGGTGTCCAAAGAGCATGTGTATGACTTCCTTGCTAGTCTCAACATGGAGTATGATCCAATTCGTGTTTAGGTCTTGGTCATGATTCGTTTCCTATCGTGCATAAGGCCTATGCTTATGTTCTGCAGGAAGAAAGTAGGTGGAGTGCTATGGTTCATCAGCCCTTCAGGATCGCTCTGCTCTAGCTGTCTTTTCTACTCCCACGGCTGATAAAGTTGATATGTCCAAGTCTGGAGGCAGAGGCTCCTCTAATGATCAGATCATTTGTGATTCTTGTGGGAAAGAATGACATGATCGGGACCATTGTTGGAAGTTGCATGGTCGTCCTATTCGAGGACAAGGTGGTGGTTGTGGCCAACGTGGTGGTACTGTTTGCTCTAATGCACATCTCTCGGAGTCATCTCCTAATACTTCAAGTGATCCTGCAGCACTTTCCCAAGGCGAGTTACATACTCTCCGGCGTCTGATGGCTCGACTTGATTCTTCTCCTGCCATTGCTTCTAATCCCCCTTCCTCTAACTTTGCTTCTAATCCCACTTCATCTCTTTGGATTATTGACTCTGGTGCTACCGATCATATGACAGGTTTGTCTAATCTTTTCCACTCTTACTCTCCTTGTTCTGGGAAGGATAAAGTGAGAGTTGCAGATGGGTCTTTATCCTTTGTCTCTAGGACAGGCTCTATTCATTGTTCTCCTTCTATTTCTCTATCATCAGTTTTACATGTCCCAAATTTCTCTGCTAACTTGCTCTCTGTTAGTCATCTTACCATTTCTTTAAATTGTTTCATAACCTTTTATCCTTCTCATTGTGTTTTTCAAGAACTGGATACGGGGAGAATGATTGGCAGTGGTAAAGCACATGAGGGCCTGTATGTTTTGGATGTTGGATCTTCCTCCTCTAGACAAGCTCTTCAGACTATCGGCATTCCTGGCCTCTCACTTTTACATCAGTGACATCTGCGTTTAGGGCATCCCCCCATTTTTGTTTTAGACAAACTTCTCCCTAGTTTAGTGAAGCATTGTGATAGGAATAATTTTTATTGTGATGCCTGTGAGTTTGCCAAGCATAAACATTCTTGTTATCCTCTAATTAATAAAAGAAGTTTATTTCCTTTTATGGTTATTCATTCTGATGTATGGGGTCCCTCTCGTGTAATGTCTGTGTCTGGCTATTGTTGGTTTGTCACTTTTATTGATTGTTATTCTCGTGTCACTTGGATTTACATGCTTCGTACCAAGAGTGAAGTTTTCTCTTGTTTTAAAACATTCCATAAGGTGGTCCATACTCAGTTTGCCACTCCCATTACAGTCCTTCGGAGTGACAATGGCACTGAATATATTGATGGTGACTTTTGTGCGTATCTCGAAGAACATGGTATCTTTTATCAAACCAATTGTATCGGTATTTCTGAATAGAATAGTGTTGCTGAATGGAAAAACCGTCATCTTCTTGAGGTTGCTCGTGCTCTTATGTTTACAATGCAAGTTCCCAAACCATTCTGAGGTGATGCGGTTCTTACCACTGCTTATCTTATTAACCGCATGTCTTCTAGTGTTCTTCAGTTTTAGTGCCCTCTTGATCTTCTCTCTCACACTACTGTGTCTCCCATCTCTCTTCCTCCTAAAGTGCATGTCTGTTTTGTTCATTCCTCCCGCCTCACTAATTAGATCCCAAGGCTATGCGCTGTGTTTTCGTTGGTTATTCCTCTACCTAGAAAGGCTATAAGTGTTATGATCCTTACTCTCGTAAATTCTATGTTATTATGGATGTTATCTTTTGTGAATCTGAGTCCTTTTTTTCAGGTCAAGGTCAGTCTCTTCAGGAGGAGGCTTCTACAAAAAAGATTGTTTCTTCTGATCTATCTGATCCTTTTTTTCTCATCATTTGTAGTGTGGGGGAGGTGCAAACTAAACATATTCAGGGTGAGTCTAGTGGGGAGGTGCAAACTGAACGTATTCAAGGGGAGTCTAGTAGGATGGATAGACCAGATCTCAAGACCTACACTTGGCGACAAAAAGAATAGCCATCTCACGTGCTTCCATGCCCAATGCCATCTCCGAATCCAGTTACTATTCCGTTTGTGGACCTTCAGGTAATGAGTCCTTGGCCACTACTCCCATTCCCGTTGATGATCTTAATCTTCCTATTGCTATTAGGAAAGGAGTTAGAACTTGTACTCAACATCCTATATCTAATGTTGTGTCCTATGACTCCTTTTCTCCATCATATCGTGCATTTGTTTTGTCTTTGTGTTCTGTATCTATTCCACAAGGTTGGAAGGAAGCACTTAATGATCCTAAGTGGAAAGAAGCTATGGCAGAAGAAATGAGAGCTTTGAGTAAGAATGGTACTTGAGAGTTAGTTTCTCTACCATCAAGGAAAAGGCTTGTGGACTGCAAATGGGTGTTCACCATTAAGCAACAAGCAGATGGAACCATTGAGAGATATAAGGTGAGACTAGTTGCTAAAGGGTTTACTCAAACTTATGGCATTGACTATCAAGAGACCTTTGCTCCGGTGGCTAAAATGAATTCTATTCGTGTCTTGCTTTCCTGTGCAGCAAATCTGGGGTGGCCATTGCAACAATTAGATGTAAAGAATGTTTTTCTCCATGGTGATTTAGAAGAAGAAGTGTATATGGATGTTCCTCCCGGTTTTTCCTCTCCAGCTATTGTTGAGAAGATCTATCGGTTAAAGAAAGCATTGTATGGTTTGAAGCAGTCTCCTAAAGCCTGGTTTGATAGATTTCTAAAGGCAATGATTAGATTTGGTTACAAGCGGAGTCATGCAGATCATACTATGTTCATCAAACAGCGGGCTGATAAGATTGCTATACTTATTGTCTATGTGGATGACATAGTTGTGACTGGAAATGATGTAGAGGAGATGTCTCAAATCAAAGCTCAACTTTCCAAGCTCATCTTAGGCCTTTACGGTACTTTCTTGGGATTGAGATCACTAGATCTGACAAGGGCATATTTATCTCTCAAAGAAAGTACATCTTAGATCTACTTGAGGAAATAGGAATGTTAGGATGTAGACCGGCAGATTCTCCTATTGAGGCCAATCACAAACTTAGCAGTAGTGATGGAGATTGTGTTGACAAGGAAGATATCAAAGACTTACAGGGAGATTAATATATCTTTCACATACTAGGCCTGATAGTGCATATGCTGTGGGTGTAGTAAGCCAATTTTTGCATGATCCACAAACAGGTCATTTGGATGCAATTAATCGGATCTTGAGGTATCTGAAATCAGTGCCAGGAAAAGGGATCTTGTTTTCTAATCATGGTCACTTGAGGTTGGAGGCCTTCACTAATGCAGATTGGGTTGGTGCAGTTGATGTCAGGAGATCTATTTTAGGTTAATGTACCTTTGTAGGCGGAAATCTAGTAACTTGGCACAGAGAAGCAAGCAATTGTAGCTAGATTGACTGCAGAAGCAGAATATCGGGGCATGGCTAGTGGCATTTGTGAATATGTGGCTTCAAGTTTTATTGGCAAACTTGGGATTGTTAAGTAGTGAGCCAATGAGATTGTATTGTGACGATAAGGCTGCTATTAACATTGCTCATAATGTAATTCAGTATGATAGAACAAAGCACATTGAGATTGACAGACATTTTATAAAATCATCAGTGGAGTGATTTGTATGCCTTTTGTGCAATTAGCAGAACAGTTGGCTGATATATTTACTAAAGGGTTGGGTAGTAAGGTTTTTCATCCCATTGTGTATAAGTTGGGCATGAGAGATATCTATGCACCAACTTGAAGGGGAGTGTTAAGATTAGATGAAAGGTAGTTGTGTAATTGTCTACTTATCACTTATTGATATAAATATACCTAGTTAGAGAGGACAAACTAATTTTTAATTAGGTTTTGTGCCTCCTAACGTTGTTTTTCTCTCATCATCTCTGTTCTATCATCATCTTCCTTCTTTCTTAGATTTCTTCTTTTATTTTTAGCTAAGGGTAATTAAGTTAAGGTCACCAAGAGATGTTTGGTTGTATTCTCTATTGAGAATAAGATTTTTGATAAAGTTTGGTGTGTCACCAGAGCCTCCTGTGCCAATCTATGGGCATTGGTTTTGGTTTGACCTTGCATATGGGGGTCTTAGTGGTCTAGGATATGTGGCATGGAGGCACTGTTGCAACTTGTGGACAATCAGTGATCTCATCTAACCTTCTCTTGTGTTGAGCATCTGAAGCTTGTTGTGCTAGTTGGTGTAATGCTTACCTGCGGGCTATGCATTGACATGTTGCCTTACTTGGGTGTCACATTAGTGCAACACTATAGGCACACAATGGCCAATGGTGGATGCATGCGTGTGCACAAGGATTGCGTTGTGGGACGCAAGTGACCCTCAGTGTTGTGCGGGGGTATCGATGACCCTGTGTCTATTTGAGATGCGCAACAAGGACCCAATATGCAATAGAAACTTGTTGGTTAGTTAAGGGCCTACACTAGCACCTGGTTGGGCAACGTGAGATGGCTTAGCCACATTTCCAGTGGACACTTTGTATTGTTGTGTGGAAAGGAGTGTCTTGATGACATTGGATCCTTCGGTGAGGCGAGCACCTTGCTCATGGCTGAGCTTGGGGCACTGAATCATCTGGTTGGTCGCACGGATGTGCAGCTTGGGACAAGCATGTCCCCTGTAGCCATTTGAAGTGCAGGACTTCCTTCGACGGAGTTGTTCTTGCTAGATAAGTTCAGGCCTACAAATGTCCAGACAGGTAAAGATTCAACACTCGAATGGTCAAAAGGTTGGGCAAGCTTTGACTAGGTGGAGTTTGAGTGCATCATGGAGAAACTTCCGATGTGAAAAAGAGTCACCCTGTGACACTATGCTATGTCATCATAGGCAGAAGCTTCAATTGAAGTTTTGAGTGACAGCAGGACTGTACGACTTTGACGCTGTAAGACCTAATCGATATTCAAAGATTTTCCACCTCACACTCCCTGTTAATTCGATACATGAAACTTAGAATAATGATGATAGTCATGCTTGAACTTCAGACTTTCCACCTCACAACTGTCTGCTGGCAAACCCATCAACTTCAGACTTTCCACCTCACAACTAGCTGCTGGAAAACCCATCAAGAATTTTATGGGACTCATTTAATGTTTCCTCGAGTTTCTTTTTTAAGAAAAAATGTTTAAACTCTTCGGTTGTCACTTTCTTGCTCTTGATCGGTTGATGCAGGAAGGCTTTGGGCCATGGGTGATCATTGTAATTTTCTTACACCCTCTCTCGGCTATATTACTTGGATTTGTGATTGTCTAGTTGCAAAATCTGCCAGAAATGTTGGCATTGCATAAAAAGTTAAATGCTCAATTCTATTTCATGCCTTCGTTTATGTGAACATCTAATGCTGAGATATTTTTAACCTATGGATAATGTTTGTTCCTGCATTCTAATCCATAATGCAGGCCATATTCTCCATGGAGTCATTTGTCAAAACACGAGCTTTGCCAGAGGATGTGATCGAGGGTTGGCGACCAAAAGTGATGGGTTAATCATTCTAGTTATTGTACCCTGCAACTTCTGCAGTCTATATTTCTCTGCAATTAGGTAAATATGAAATTGGCATAATCCTGTAAACAGTGTACAGTCATGGCTGATGTGTACGCTATCCTTGAAATGAAAATACAGTTTCTTGCTTCAATTGTATGCGATTGGTTTCATGCATTTTTACTGCCCAAATGTAAGGGCTTTCAATATGAAGCTTCCATTTTGAATAGATCATTCATATTAGTTTGATTGGATTTCATGGTCGAGGTTGGTAGCTCCTTGCCCTATAATCATGTGTCTGGATCCTGCGTTTGTAAAGGAAAAAGAAATGAAAAGGTGAAAATAAGTGAAGAATAATCTTTTTAAACATATATATATATATATATATAAGTATTTATTTTATTTTATTTTATTTTATTTTTTTTACGTTTTCATTTTTTGGGTAGGCTTTTGGGGTAATAGTCCTAAGCTCTAACCTTTTGGGGCTATAAGGATAATAAAATTTAAAAGACCATATTACTCATGTCTATTTGTCCACTATTCTATCTATCTATCTAATGTCACTAATTTGTTCACGTGCCAGCTTTCCATTCACATATTCTAGAAATTTGTCCATGTCATCACCACTACCCACTACTGGTAGCCTATTGCTGTCGCTACCAGTCAGATCCGACAATTTTTTTGATGCCGACAACTTTTCTAGCAACCAAAGGTTGTGTTTAAAAATTAAAAAAAAAATATATCATTAAATTTGTTCTTACTTTTTTTAAAAAATATTTTTTAAGAGCAGAGTTTGTTCTTCTTACTAAATAGTTTCATTAATCAGGCCTTATAACTAAAATAAAACAATCCTGGACTTAATGTCGTACACTCTTTTAAAATGAATGTCTCAACAATTTTTCTTCTTTTATTTTTATTATTTTGGGTACAAATTTAAGATCCAAATGAAGGTAGTTATATTGGTCCTGTACTTCTATTCTCTCTTCGTACTAACTTCTTTTTTTTTTTTTAAAAACGAAAGAAATTACAAGGCAAAGAAACAAAAACAGGGCTAGGCATCAGCTATATTATTAATAAAGTATATATGTGATAATATTAAAAACTATTAATTAATTTGATAATTTTTTTTATAAAAGAGATAATTTATTATGTGATTAGAAATTTGGAGGGGCGTGATATAATTTTTAGAATTACATGATACAATACGTATTTTAAACAAATCTTAAAAAAATATATTTATAATGTATCCAGTATTTTTTATATTTAACTCTGCATGACTTTATATACACTGTCCACATTAGTTTCATTTGTTCTATCCCTTAGTAAAAGAGAAATTAATGTAACTACGTCAAATTAGTAAGACTTAATTATATATTTTTAAAAGGTAAATGTAA
Source organism: Camellia sinensis (assembly GCF_055761805.1). Taxonomy (NCBI): domain Eukaryota; kingdom Viridiplantae; phylum Streptophyta; class Magnoliopsida; order Ericales; family Theaceae; genus Camellia; species Camellia sinensis. The sequence goes on along the minus strand of NC_138961.1, from coordinate 158,587,718 downwards.
TTTATCCAATTAAAATTTTGAAATTTAGTCATCAATTAAAATAAATGTTTTTCAAAAAATAAATTAAATTAAGGATTTAAAAAAATAGTTGAAATTGAATTATGGTATAAAATACTCTTTTACTTACAAATGTTATTCAAAATGAATTTAATTTACATATTTTATTTTTTAAATTATTCATAGCTTCCTAAAAGGTGATCATATATCTCAATACATGGGTAAAGAATGTATAAAATATGTAAAACAATATATACATATAAAAATGTATAATAAATCAAATTTTAATTTTTTAATTATTTTAATTTAAACTTTCAACTTTCGGAAGGATATCAATTCTAACCATCCGCTTTATATCCCTTAGTAATAACTAAAGAAGGGCAATTTAATTATTTATATATTTATTTTTTTCCTTCTTTTCATTGTTATTGATAGTCGGGAAAATTGGTCTAGGGTCCCTCTCTCACTTTTCGTAAGAGAAGAGATCCATAAAATTATTTTTTGATGTCTAAGGTCCTCTCATCTATCACAGAGAAATTCAGCCCCCTTCCTTTTGTCTACTCTCACTCGTCACCACGATCAAACACGCACAGAGAGAGAGAGAGCCTTGTCGCCGGAAGATGTGTCGGTGGAGAGGTTTAGGGAGGTTCTCGCGGAGCTTGATCGACGGAGAGAAGCTCCACGGCACAATCACAGTCACCGACGGACAAAGTTCTCAATCCATCTATAACCGAGATTGGGAAAATTTGCAAGGAATTGAATGTTCAGCTACACACAGATGCTACGCAGGCTTTAGGAAGATTGCAATCTCTCTCTCTCTCTTTCTCTCTCTCTATATATATATATATCTTCATCCTCAATCTCCATCTTCCTCTATTAACTGGTTCATTCCGTATCTTGTATAGTTCTTCATCAAGCTCAATTACTATATTTCCCATTTTGAAGAACTTTACTAGCAAATGCTTGCAAAGGCTTTATATTCATGATGTTTATCTGAAATATATATTCATGAAATTCTCTGGGAGAGAGAGAGAGAGAGCCAACCCATTTTCTTTGTAGAGAATTTTTGTCCAGAGAAATTCTCTGAGATTTTGGCCACTGTGTAAATTTTCTCTGAGAAATTCTCTGGGAGGTTCTAGAGAAATTCTCGGAAATTCTCAAAATTTCTCTAGACAAAATTGCTCTGGACAGAAAATTCTCTGGTCATATTTGCCACTTACCAAAGTGCTCTGGTGGTATGAAGCTTTTAAAAAATTACATAATTTAAAACACTTTTTGTCTATTGAATTGGTAGCTTGCTGTTGTTTTTTCTGGTTTTCTATGTACTAATGTCATGTATATTTGCTATAGGCAAGGGTGAGTCCTAGTGTTGTGGTCTATGCTCAACTTTCAAAGCTTGATGGGGTTCTGGGAAGGTTCCATGCCTTACACTGCTTGGAAATGTTTAGGGTGGCAAAATAGTTTTTCCACTGGTATGTATTAATGTGTTTCATGAAATTTCATATTGAATGTTCTGAGCTATGATATTGTTGCAGAAAATGTGTCGGTGGAAGCATATGGAAGGGAGAGAAATTTGAAATTTCTCTAGAGAGTCCATGAAAGACGAAGGAGGCCAGAGAAATTTTAAATTTCTCTGGAGAGGTAATTTTGTGGGAAGGCCAGTGAAGTCAGAGAAATTTTCAAATTTCTCTGGAGTGTTGAGTCCAGGAGAGCAGAGAAATTTACAGTGGGAGGTTTAGGGAAGGTCAACTGAGGCTTGAAAACGTTTCTGGAAAGTACTTGGCAGACTGCAACGAAGCTTCAACATCCAAATTGGGATCCAACTGTACCAAAGCTGCAAGGTTGTGGTCTGTCTTGGAGCTTATGCCCCAAGAATTTCTCAAATTTCTCTGGATTCAATCCAGAGAAATTTGAATTTTCTTTGGATTCAACCCAGAGAAAATTCAAATTTCTCTGGGTTCATTTTGATCGGTTTCTTTCGAGGCGAGCAAGGGGGTCCAACTCTAAATTGCCTCTTGTTGATCCAACTCTACCGAAGCTGCAAGGTTGTTGTCTATTATACATATAAAAATTAGGCTAGAGTGGCAATTTTTCTGATTACTCTCTCTCTCTCATGCTGTTGCTTGGTATATCTAACATGAAATTTTTGGTTTTTCAGGTGATGTTGAAGCTTCTTTGAGTTGGTGTCCCAGTGTTTTTTGAATTCATTGATCTTCTTTTCAATTGTTTGGGCTTGATTTTCTTGGCTGGTTTTGTTTTTTAATTTCTTCTTCATTCATCCGTGAATTAATAGTTGTAAATGCTACCGACACCGCCAATCTATAAATATAACTATCCTTTCTTGTTGCAGTACACAAAACATAAAGGTCAGAACGTTGAGTTCACAGGTTTCATTGAGTTTTCACAGGTTTGATCGTGTCTAAGATGAAAATATTGCACTGAAGAGAGGAAGAGAATTTCTCTGGATTGAATTTTCTCTGGTTGAATTTTCTCTGGATCGAATTTTCCCTGGACTGAAATTTCTCTGGATTGATGTTGAGGGACCTTAGACATCATGAAAATAGTTGATGTCCTTTATACTATAAAATCATAATATCAAGGACCTTAAAAAAAATACCCCTTGATAGTCACCTTCAAGAATAATTTTACTCACACCACAATTGGGTCTCCGTATACTCATTTTCTCATTACGATCATTTAAAAAATCAAAAATTTTACTTTATCGCTTTACACTCTTTAATATACCAATTTTATTTCTATCTTCAACCCCATTTTTTTTGCTTACACTCATTTTTCTCTCCCCGTCTCTCTCTTCCAATTTTTTTTTTCTTCTTCTTCCAAACCCAAGATCTTCTCTACAACGACTCACCTTGTAACCACTATCCACTGTTGCGACCACCACCTTCGTAGCCCTTCTACCCTTATGAACCAATCTCACCCCCACAAACCCACATCCCACCTCCCTCACCATTTTCCAACCACCGCAAACCCTCTCGTCCCCCACAATCACTTTTCCAACCCTTTATCTGCCACTACGACTCCTCTCTTATTTCAATTTCTTCACCGTGATCTATCTCTTCTGTAGTGAACCCCCGTTGCGAACTTCTTCTCATCTTTCCATCATCGCAAATGCCTCCAAAATTGCGAGCGAAAGAGTGCGAGAAAGAGAGTATATCTATTTTTTGGAATTTTTTGAATCTAGAAGAAGGAAAAAAAAAAAAAAAAAAAAAAACACATAGAAAGAGGAGAAAGAGGGTTGAGGGATGGAGCAACAATGGGTGGCGGGGTGGTGTCGACAATGGCAGTGGTCGGTGGAAATGATGGTGAAGGGCTAAATGGGTTGAGAAATTAGGGTTAGATGCTTTAGAATTTTATGTCTTTTTTTTTTTGTGTGTGGTAATTTTGGATAGGGTTTAGATTGTAAATAATAAAAAAAAATGCAATTAGAGAGTGTATTGAGATAAAAGTGTTGTACAAATAAAATTAGTCTTCATTACCACCCCAACTCCTTCTCAATCCATTGCTATTGCTTCATCCATTTTTCCGCATCCCTAGTTCTCAAGCACCCATCTCATTTCTTCTCTAGTCCATATACCACTAGCGCTAGGGTGTGCGTAGTGCGGTTTGAACGATTTGAGGGTAAAATTATAAACAAAATTGTAAATAGTAGATTGACAAATAACCCAAATCACGATTTAGACAGTTTTAATTTGCTAATTGATTGAAAAATAATCTTAAACAATTATCAAATATTTACATAATATATAATAGTAATTCACATAGTTTTTTTCATATATATATATATATATAGCCACTAATTTGTAATAAATTTCATATCTTAAATCTCTCTAACACTCATTTTTAGTTTAATAGTATTTCGTTAGAGATTAAATATATATATTAATTGTAATGGAACAAAACGATTTCGAAGGCGGATTATAAATTTCAAATTGTGAATCAAACCTGTACGGGAGAGAAATATCCTCTGTTCTCTGTATTCCTTGAACTCAAGCTCCACGTAACGTCGCCTGGCCTTGTACGGGGAGCAAACATTCCGGCAAGCCCGTACTTCTTTCTTCCGAGCTCCGTTTATGTCTGATCACCTGCGAGCAAATAACGGTGAGCTACCCGACGGTGTGTGGCCGGAAAGACTCTCCGACGATCAAGTTAGCACACACCTTAGGATAGAGAGAGAGAGAGAGAGGAGTGTTTGAGTGTAAGAATTCCTTACAAAGTGTTCGTCTATCTGCGTATGGGGGGCGCAGACATGCTTATATACCCTCTGCGCCCCATATCCACTCCCAGTCATCTCCTGACACGTGGCTCCGCTATCCCATCTGTCAGCATAAACCTTGCTGAACATCACCTAATCTCAACTGCCTGTCTTCTCAGCTGGAGCTCGGCAGCCGAGCTGCTCTATCCACTGCCGTGCTGTGCTTCATACCCAAGCACTTCACTGGCTAAGCCCAAGGAGGACCGGGCTAGGCGGCATCTCGGCAAAGCCTAGCCCGGGGCACCTCCTATGGCCGGCCTTCCTGCCGATCAAACGATTACCTCGGCTGACCAAGCCTTTCCGGGCGCCTGTCACTCAGTTTGACAGCCTCCACCATCGCCTAATCAAGCAGCTCAGTCCAACCGAGCACTGCCTTGCCGAGCAGCTTCTTTACGGTCTGGGGCAGCACATACTTGGCCCAACTCCTGTCCGGCCCAGGTCCTGGCAGCCCATCTCCGGGCGGATCGCCGGTCATCTCGGCCCCATGTACCATTAGGCTCTCAACTTGCTCGGCCGTTACCTCGGCCCAATTCCAGATCATAAATCTCCCTCTCAATTGCCCCTTAATTCTGTCCGCGCCAGCGTGGCTGGGATTACCTATACTTCGACCGGGGTAACATTTCTTCAGTTTTCAAAATGCTAAGGGGCGCCCGGGATAGTTAACGTCACTGTCTGCCAACTTGCCCGGTTATACTCCCCGGCTGACTTCCTTTTCTTTGAAAGTAGCCCGGTGGGCTCCTTGACTCTTCAACCTGTCTCTTCAGTTCTGACGTCGCCATAAATGGGGACACGTGGCGGGCTGCCATTGGTTCTCGAGCAGCCAACCCGCCGTTTTGCCAGAATTTGAATTTGGGCGGTTTCTTCGTCTATATATACAAGCCCCCTCTTCCTCAACTCGTTCCTACTGCTTCTCTGTAATCCGACGCTTTAGAGCTCAAGCAACTTTCTCCCAACCTCGTCTGCCATTCTTCGTGCTCGAAGGAACAGTTCCTGCCTTTCACTGGTAAGTCCTCCGACCCCTCTTTTGTTGCTATCTTCTTAAATATTTCTCACATTAGGGCACTAAAACATAGTTCTTAGGTCGTAGCCATAGAAATCGTCCAAAACCTGCCACTGTTCATGGCGTTCTTCGTTTTTCATGAAGAACACTGAAGAACTGGGGCGGACCGGGCTCCTGGTCTTCATTTGATCCAAAAAACCAATCTGACCGAGCAAATAATATGTTTGTCTCAACCCTAGCAGAAACCGAGATAACAAAAGGAATTGGTCGCTCAACCGGGCTAACAACTGGTCTGCTTGGGCGACCGAGCTCCTTAGTTAGCTTAGACGACCGAGCTCCTTAGTTAGCTTAGGCGACCGATGTGGTTTGGCACCCTTAATGACCGAGCTAAAGTCCAGCTCTTTTCGCGCGACCGCGCTCACACTTACACTTGCCCTCCTTTTCCTGCAGAGTCTAAGGGGACCACTGTCCAATCCTGAGGCTCCCAAAGACCAAGCAGCCACAAATCACCTGACGGTGCCAAACCAAAGCCGAGCTAATTTAGCCGATCGTCAATGGGGAAATTCCGCTTCCTCGTTGATACTCCGGGTGCCCTAACTGTGTTCAGGGAGGAGTACGGCATCCCGGCCGATGTCCACCTGAAGCTCGCAGAGGAAGAGACCACGCCTTGGGGTAGAACAGAACAATGCCCCTTCACTGTGCTATCAATCGTCGAAGGAGGCCTCCGCTTCCCACTAAACCCACTTATCACCGAGTTCCTCCGCTGCACCGGGCTGGCACCCACACAAGTGTCCACCAACACTTATCGAATTATCAACGGCGTCCATAAACTGAACAATCGGCTAGGCATCAACTTGGGTCTAGCCGAGATATTGAGGTAATACACGATGGGTCACACCGGTGACGGCCTAGCCTATTACTTGAAAATCAGACCGGGCAAGGAGAAAATTGTAACCGGCACCCCGGATAAAGATATGCACGACGACGATTTTTTCTGGGTGTCAGGCAATTATGAAACAGCCGAGGTACCGGGCTGGTTTATAAGCAAGAACTTCGGTTCCTCATGTAAGCCGCTCAGACTTGCTCGGTCAACTTAACTCTTTATACTGTAATTAACCGGTTTTCCTGTTTCTTTTGCAGCAATCCAAGCCTTGCAAGCCAACTATCAATTCCCCAACGTAGAGGCAATCAGGACCGTGCTCCGTTACCGTGACTGAGATTGCAACCAATTGCTCGGCTACAGTCCCACATACAGATACTCTGCTTCGCGCCGGAGTAGAGTAACAGACTTCCTCCGCGCTCCAATACCTCCACCGGATCCAACTCTGCCAGACATTCCACTCATTCGCTTGACCGAGGAGCAAGAGATGGCCAAACGAAGCAGAATCAAGAACCTGTTGACTGCCACGTCTGCCGAGATACCGAGCGTTGTCACTCGCTCGCCAGCCGCCGGTCAATCCAGCGGTGCCGTGGTCGCTTTTGCCTCTCAAGCAACCAGGCAGTCCAGCCGAGAACCTGCTCCACGCCGTGCTGGTAAGAGAGCTCGGGCAGACCCATCTGCCGAGCTTGTCGCCGAGCTGACTACCGAGCATCCATCTGATGCTCCCGTCCCAGTGCCGGCTTGGCGTCCACAGCTGAAGCACCAGGGTCAAGACATCCCGGCCACGGCTTCGATAAAGGGCGATAAAGAGCATTTGCTCGCCTTCGATCTTTCCAAAGCTCTTCTTCTACCGAGCGACGTGGTCGGCAGCGACTACGTCCCTGACACTCGGTTAGTAAAATCGTCAGTGAAGTCTATGGCTAGGGTAAGTCAATGTACCTCTGAAAATTTCACAAGTGTTTGCCCGATTCCTTTTCTAATCAACTTTGTTTCTTGCAGGCCATTCAGAAACAACACCTCGTATTGGAGCGCATCCATAGACTTCGGCAAAAGGCCAATGACACAGCCAGCCAAGTCAAGAGCCTCCAAGCTGAGCTCGGCCGGGCAAAGTCTTCGCTTGAGATGGCTAACGCAGACAACAACAGACTGCTCGGTCAGCTGGATGCGGCCGTGAAAAAATAGGATGAGCTCCAGACCGAGGTAAGCGCGCTCAAAAAGTCGCGAAAGAAAGATTGCCGGGCTGCTAACAACGCCGGCTTCAATGAAGCCGAGCAGAGCTACAAGAAACAAGTCTTTGCAACACAAGACATTTACTTCAAAGCTGGCTGGAAGTCCGCTTGCGAGCATCTCGGCCAGGGCTCTGACACCGACGTATTTGCCAATGCTCCTCCTGCTTCGCTGCCGGTCTACCTCGTGCCTTACGCAAACAACGTCTTCAGCGCTTTGCAAGCTGAGGCCGAGGAAGGGCTTGAAGAGGGAGATACCGAGACAGAGGAAGAGGAAGAGGATGCCGAGGTGCAGGAGCAGCCCGGCCATGACGAGCCCGGTGCCCAAGACAAAAGTCCAACCATCAACCTTGATGTCGCCGAGGACGAGTTTACCAATCTCTCCCCCTTGGTTTAGTTTTCTTTTCTTTTTGTATGTTTGCTTTCTGCGTTTCTGATGTAACCGGGCTCTATCCCCACCTTTTGTATTGACTTTCTTATCAATGAAAAACTCAAATTTTGCCAAGTGTTTGCACGGTTGTGATCAATTCCATCTTCAGCAAAACATCTCGGTATAAGTCATAGATTGAACAAAACACCTTGTCAACCGGAATACATAACTCGGTTGAAGTACTTAAGCAGAACAAAACAACAACTTCATAAACCGAAATAACCATCTTAGTTGGTAATAACAAAGTTGAACAAATCACCAGCTCTTCCAACCGGAGTAAATCATCTCGGTCGGGAATCCGAAGTTGGACAAAACACCAACTCTTCCAACCGGAGTAAATTATCTCGGTGGGGAATCCGAAGTTGGACAAAACACCAACTCTTCCAACCGGAGTAAATCATCTCAGTCGGGAATCCGAAGTTGGACAAAACACCAACTCTTCCAACCGGAGTAAATTATCTCGGTTGGGAATCCGAAGTTGGACAAAACACCAACTCTTCCAACCGGAGTAAATCATCTGGGTTTGGAATCCGAAGTTGGACAAAACACCAACTCTTCCAACCGGAGTAAATCATCTCGGTTGGGAATCCGAGGTTGGACAAAACACCAACTCTTCCAACCGGAGTAGAGCATCTCGGTTGGGAATCCGAAGTTGGACAAAACACCAACTCTTCCAACCGGAGTAAATCATCTCGGTTGGGAATCCGAAGTTGGACAAAACACCAACTCTTCCAACCGGAGTAAATCATCTCGGTTGGAAATCCGAAGTTGGACAAGACACCAACTCTTTCAACCGGAGTAAATCATCTCGGTTTTTACATAAAACACCAGTCCAAGTGCTAAAGCAAAATTACTTCTATATATTGACAAAAAGAATTACATTGTGAAATGCAAGCCAAAAAATTCCTTTGCACAAGAAAAGAAAGCAAAAACTTAGAAGTAATACAGTTTCAGGTTGGCCGCATTCCATGGCCGGGGTATTGCTCTTCCCTCTAGATCCTCCAAGTGGTAAGCCCCCTTGCCCACCAGATCGGTGATCTTGTAGGGTCCTTCCCAATTTGCCCCTAGTTTGCCTTCACCTAGCACCAGGGTGTTGCCCATAACCTTCCTCAAAATCCAATCACCAACTTTGAACGGTCTGGGGTGCACCGTCTTGTTGTATTTCTTTGAGAGCTCTTGTTGGTAGGCGGCCACATGGATGAGAGCCTTCTCCCGACGCTCTTCCACTAGGTCCAGCTCCAAGGCAATAGCCTCGGCGTTTAGTTCGGGCTCAAAACTCTCGCTTCTTAAGGTGGGCATGCCAACTTCCAAAGGTATGACCGCCCCCATGTCATAAGCCAAAGTAAATGGAGTTTCCCCGGTAGATCGCTGCGGGGTTGTTCGGTATGCCCAAAGGACGCTGGGTAACTCCTCAGCCCATTTTCCCTTTGCCTTCTCCAGCCGTTTCTTCAACCCATCCAGAATAGTCTTGTTCGATGCCTCGGCTTGACCATTGGACTGCGGGTAAGCCGGAGTGGAGTTGTAGAATTCAATCTTCAAATCTTTACAAAATCCTCGGAAAAGGCGTCCGTCAAACTGGGTGCAGTTGTCAGAGATCAAGATCTTGGGGACGCCAAACCGCGTGACCACGTTCTGCCAGACAAACCGCTTCACGTCTTTCTCTTTGATTGTTGCCAAGGGCTCAGCTTCAACCCATTTCGTGAAGTAATCTGTGGTCGCAATGAAGAATTTTCGGTTGCCCGGTGCTGTTGGCAATGGCCCCACTATATCTAGCCCCCATATGGGGAAGGGCCAAGGACTGGTGAGGAGAAGAAGTTCCCTAGTAGGCTGATGGATCTGATGGGCGAATTTCTGGCATTTTTCGCACTTGCGGACGTACTTTTGTGCGTCAGCCTGCATGCACGGCCACCAGTATCCCTGTGAAATAGCTCGGTAGGCTAAGGACCGGCCCCCTATGTGGCTGCCACAAATGCCTTCGTGAATTTCGTACAAGAAGGCCTCCACACTACTCGGGTGCACGCACTTGAGATAAGGACCGGTGAAGGACTTTTTATACAATGCACCAGATGGAGAGAGCCAAAACCGCTCTGACTTCACCCGGACTTTGTGTGCTTCTTTCTTGTCAGTTGGTAGAGTCCGGTCCCTGAGGAACGAGATTAAGGAGTCCATCTAGGAAGGACCTAGCGCGGCGCAGAGAACATCCGTCTGCCCGGCGTTTTCAATGCTTGGCCGTGGAAGAAAGTCAATTAACAGGGGGTTTGGAAACGTACTGTCTACCATCGAAGTGAGGCCGGCCAGCTCATCAGCTCGGCTGTTTTCTTCACGGCCAATCTGTTGGACTCTAATTGCCTGAAACTGCTTGATGTGTTCCCTGACCAGAGCTTGGTACTGCGCCATCCTGTCGTCCTTTGCTTCGTAAATCCCAAAGACTTGGTTAACCACAAGCTGGGAATCACTGTACACTAATAGCTCGGCAGCCTTCATTTGAATAGCGCTCTTGAGCCTGGCGAGAAGGGCCTCGTACTCAGCCTCGTTGTTAGACGCTGGGAAGCCAAGCGTGATAGAATGTTTAATGGTTAGGCCATCCGGGGAGATAAGAACGATACCTAGGCCGGCACCATGACGGTTGGACGCTCCATCAACAAAAAGCTTCCACATTTCCCCCACAAAAAGCTTCCAATAGTCTGATGGGTCCTGAGAGTTGCAAAGGGCAATGAGATCACGGTTTCTTGGCTGTCTGGTTTCGAATTCTGTGTTGGTTGGTTCCACTCCAGCCCCCCTTGGTGATTCGGCACCGGACTCAGCAAGTCGGTCTACAATGCTTAAGTCCGTAGGCGAATCATCAGGTTGCGGTGCTACGCCGGCCGCAGGTTCTGAGCTGTGTGGTTCCATTTCTTCCCCCTTTGGTGATGTGGGACCGGACAGAGCAGATGGATCGGTGATATTCAACTCCGTTATCGCATCACCGGGTGGTAAAACCGTGCAGACTGAGGGTGCTTCAATGGTGCTCGCAAACTCCGCGTCGCTACCTCCACCCACTTGTTGTATCTCGGATGGTCCTGCCTGCATCTCATCATCTGCCACGGTAATATCAACCGGGCATACCGGATGAGTGCTAGGTGAGAACTCGGCGACGAAGTCTGCCAAAGTCTGAGCTTTGATAGCAGTGCGCGGCTGGAACTTCACATCAAACTGTCCCAACTCGACCGCCCACTTAAGAATTCGGCCTGAAAAGTCCGCCCGTTCAAACAAGGCCTTGAGGGGAAACTCGGTCAGTACGACGATGGTATGGGCGTGAAAATAATGCGCCAACTTCCTTGAAGCCATCATCAATGCCAACGCAAGCTTTTCCAACGGCAAATATCTCGTCTCAGCCGGCAGCAAGGTCTTGCTGACATAAAAAATTGGGAGGTGCTTGATTCCTTCAGCGCGGACTAGCACCGCACTGACTGCGTGCTGGGAGACGGCAAGGTAAAGGTAGAGTTCCTCACCCGGCTTTGGTGTAACCAACAGTGGCGGAGAAGACAGATATTCCTTGAGCTCGGCCAAAGCTCGGTCACACTCTTCGTCCCACGAGAACTTTGACTTCAATGCTTGATAGAAAGGGTAGCAGCGATTTGATGACCGGCTTATAAACTGATTAAGCGCGGCGGCCATCCCGGCCAGATGTTGCACGTCCTTAGCCGAGCAGGGCTGCTGCAACTCTTGCACGGCTCTGATCTGAGTAGGGTCTGCTTCGATGCCTCGGTTCGTGACTAGGAACCCCAAAAATTTTCCGGATCCCACGCCAAAGGCACACTTTGATGCATTCAAGCGCAGCCTGTGCTTCTTGAGAATGGCAAACATCTCGGCTAAGTCGGACAAATGGTTTGCCTCATGTCGGCTTTTTACCACCATATCATCGATGTAAGCCTCCATTGTACGGCCAAGCAAAGGAGCAAACATTTTGGTCACCATCCTCTGAAAGGTTGCCCCGGCATTCTTCAAACCAAAAGGCATGACTCGGTAGCAGAAGAGTCCCCTTGGAGTCGTGAAAGAGGTGATCTCTCGGTCAGGCCCATGCATGGCGATCTGATGGTAGCCGCGGTAGGCATCCAAGAAGCTGAGCCTATTATGTCCAGCCGTCAAGTCCACAAGCTGGTCAATTCGCGGCAAAGGGAAGCTATCTTTGGGACAAGCTCGGTTGACTGTCTTATAGTCGACATAAACTCGCCACTTTCCATTCTTCTTGGGCACCACTACTGTGTTGGAAATCCACCGTGGGTAGTGCACTTCCTGAATTGCTCGTGCCTCAAGCAGGATCTTCACCTCCTCTGCAACTACCTCGGCATGATGCAGTGCCGATCTCCTTGTTCGCTGAATGACTGGCTTTGCTCCAGGGAAGACATTGAGGTGATGGCAGATAAAACTTGGATCGAGGCCAGGCATGTCGTAAGGCGACCACGCGAAGACTTCGATGTTGGCCATCAAAAACTCAACCATCTCGGTCCTCTCTATGGCCGTGAGACTTGAGCCGAGCAAGAAGAACTTGTCTGGCTGTTCTGTATCAATTCGCACCTCAACCAATTCCTCAACAGCCTTGTTTTCGGCCTTGGTGCCCACATCATCCAAGACACCCTGGTCCTCCGGTCCCTCAATCATTTGAACGAATCCTTTGGCAGCCCGGCTTCCGTTGACCGCCACGAAGCACTGTTTGGACATGACCTGATCGCCCCAAATCTCCTCGATTGCCCCCATAGCCGAGGGGAATCTCATCACCTGGTGGTAAGTTGACGCTACAGCTTGCATAGCGTGAAGCCATCCCCTTCCAAGGATAAGGTTGTACGTCGAAGGCACTTGTAGCACCCAAAACTCCACTTGCTTGACCACGGATCCTGATTTGACCGGCAGGATAATCTTTCCCAAGGGCCACTCTGGCTGCGAGTTGAAACCAACCAGTGGCGAAGTTGCCGGAGCCAAGTCTGTCTCCCGGAGTTTGAGCTGCTTGAACGTATCATAATACATGATCTCGACCGAGCTCCCCTGATCGATCAAGATCCGTTTAACATCAAATTCCTTGACGCGTAGTGTTACTACTAGGGCATCGTTGTGCGGCGTCTGAATACGCTCTAGATCCTTTGAGGTGAAACTAATTACGTCTTTTTCTTCTGTCTTTCCCCTTTTGATGGCAGGCTGTACTGACAAAGCCTCCCTCATATGCTCTGCCTTTTTTATCATGCCCCAGAGTTCACAAACACGCTCCGGTTCCACGATGCCGTGGATGACATTAATAGCTCCTTGTGGTGGTACGTCTCGGTCATCCTGTCCCCTAGGATCGACCGGAGCCTGATTCGGCTTTACGCCGCCATCAATGTAAAGGTCTAGATGCCCGGCGCGACCAACTCTTCTAAGTGTTGCCTCAAAGGCAAACAATCCTTAGTCCGGTGGCCCCTCTCCCGGTGGAATGTGCACCGATACCGCGGGTTGTAGCCCTTCTGTCTATCGCCCAACTTAGCAAGAAACCGGACATACTTCTCGTCTCGGATTTCACTAAGTATACGATAAATTAGAATCTTGAAGACCGTGGTGATGCCAATCCTTGCCTTCAATCTTCTGTTAGCATCCGCAACATCATCTCGGGCGTAGTCATCCCGGTCGTTCCGACGTCCTCTACCCCGGTTCTTACGATTCGAGCCACGGTCTGATTCCTCTGCTCTGTCACCTGAGCGGCTGGACTCTTGCCCAACTGCGTGCACTTTGCCTGCCGTCTTCTTGTCTATTGCTATCGGTGTTGACTTTACGGTAGATGCTAATGCATCATCCTCGACCCGGATATGCTCATTGATGCGCTGCATGAGCTGGTCCATGGACGTCGGTTGGTGCATGGTGAGCGAGTCCCGCAGTCTATGTCCGACCGGGAGACCACGCTTGTATTGAGTGATTGCAAGGTTAACCGAACAATCCAAGATCTCGTTGAAGGTCTCCCAATACCTGGAGTTATATGCCTTCAGTGTGTCGCTCGGTTCCATCTTGACACTAAGTAAATGATCGACCTCCTTTAGTGTTTTTGTGTTGGTTTTGAAGCGCGTCACAAAGGCTTCGACCAACTGATTCCACTGTTGTATGCTTCCTTCCGGAAACCTCTCGAACCACTTTAAGCCCAGCTCGCCTAAACTTGACGGGAAGATCAGGCACATAAGTCCATCATTTCGCCTATGTCCGGCCATAACCTGTCGGAAGTGGCTTACGTGTATCTAAGGATCAGTTTTTCCGTCATAGAGTGTGAACTTAGGCTGGTGGAAGCCTGTCGGAAGCGGTGTTGTTTCTATTTCCCGGAAAAAAGGGGTGGCGCTCAGCCTGGCCAGGTCCGTATCTACAAAGAGTGGCGCTGCTGGGCGGGGTGGAGGCATTCTGACCTCTTCGCTGGCGTGAACCCCGTAGGACAATCGCTGGAACGCCGGTATCCTCTGTGCTTCGCGCCGGCGGGCCCGCTCCTTCAAGACCGCCCGTAAATCCTCTAAATGAGCGGAGTAAGAGTACCTCGACGTCGTCACCGGACGTAAGGGTTTGTAGGTGCTGTCTTGCGCGCTAGACTTTTCTGCATGCGCGTCGGAATCACCAACTTGGTAACTTCTGGTAATAGAGATGGATGGGGTGCGTCGCTGGCTCTGACCGTCTGAACGGCGGGATGGGGTGCGCTCACTGTGGTCACCCACTCCAGCTACACCTTTCCCTTTGACATGCCGCTTCAGATCCTCCATCTCCGCCGCCATTCGCTGGATGACGGCGTCTTGGTCTCTTAACTTATTTTCCAGACGTCTGGCGTGTGAGTCTCTCCTCCGCCGGTGACTGTCTGGACTCCGTGAATGACCATGACTTCTTCCGCGCTTATCCCGCGCGTCTACTGACTGTCCTCCGGTGGGCGTCCCCAAGTCCGCCATTGGATGGATGGCGGGAGGTCCCTCTCTCCTTCGGGTGTATTCCGGGGTGGCTCCGTCTACGGCAGACAACGGAAACTCTTCGTTGTTCGCCATGAAGGGCGATCAGATGAACTAGGAAAACAAGGTTTTGTCTGTCAAGCTTCCCACAGACGGCACCAATTGTACGGGGAGCAAATATTTCGGCAAGCCCGTACCCCTTTCTTCCGAGCTCCATTTATGTCTGATCACCTGCGAGCAAATAACGGTGAGCTACCCGACGGTGTGTGGCCGGAAAGACCCTCCGACGATCAAGTTAGCACACACCTTAGGATAGAGAGAGAGAGAGAGAGAGGAGTGTTTGAGTGTAAGAATTCCTTACAAAGTGTTCGTCTATCTGCGTATGGGGGGCGCAGACATGCTTATATACCCTCTGCGCCCCATATCCACTCCCAGTCATCTCCTGACACGTGGCTCCGCTATCCCATCTGTCAGCATAAACCTTGCTGAACATCACCTAATCTCAACTGCCTGCCTTCTCAACTGGAGCTCGGCAGCCGAGCTGCTCTATCCACTGCCGTTGTCACGACCCAAACCCGGCCCTATGGGTTTAGCACCGTAACCGGCCAGTAATCCGAGATTACCGAAGGCCTGCAGAACAGTAGTACAGTAAAACAGAGTACAGGGCCTAGCGGAAGCCAATACAGTAAATAAACAATGCCCAATGAGCTGTGACAGTCTGTATGCAAAAAGACTTTTCATACATTCATACATAAACAGTACAGAACAGTATGCAATATTTACAATCATTCAGACTAGGGACTTAATCCCTGCATAACAGTACGATAAACATTCAGTCTATTCAGAACAGTAAGACGGTACAGAAGGGGAAAATCTAGAACACCCCTAAGCCTTAACAGTTAGGCTCGGAACCTCGCAGTGAGGCACAAAGGCTGGCTTGACAAAACTGGAGTAACCCTGACGCTCCTAGCTGCGGTCTGGTGCCTGAACACCTACATATATATATGAGCAGTGAGCTAAAGCCCAGTGAATAACATAAAGCGTAAAGGGGTTAAGAATGAATGTCCTTACAGTATGAAAACAGTTCATTTCAATCATTCATTCAGTTATTCAGCACAGTAAACAGTCATATGTGGTACATCCGTTAGCATAACAGTAAACAGTAGGTCTAGAAGACCGAACAGTAATGATGGCCATCAGTCAGTAGACAGTAGTGGTTCCAACAAGGGAACCGACAGAGATCTCTGTAACAGTAACAGTAAACAGTAGGTGCTAAGGATGCCAAAATACAGTTCAGAATATAGGACATACATTCATTCAGTAAACAATATCAGTTCAGTAAACAGTTCAGTTCAGTATTCAGAAGATAATCATTTTGAACATATCTTTACACAATTGTTACTCACAGAGTTTGGGCTACAGTATGCTAGAGCGTGTCTCTCCAGTCGCCAACCCTACACAGTTAACAGATTGAACACACTAAGCCACACAATTGGAAAAGATAATAACTTAACCCCTAATGCCTCGGTGTGTTCTACATCTATATCCTCAACAAAACGCCTTAAACTAGGCCTAAGAATGCCTAGAATGGGATGAGGATGCAAAGATGTACATAAAAAAGCATTTTCAGAAAAACAGAGTCCCGCTCGAGCGTAGGTTTCCCCGCTCGAGCGGTCATGCAACAAAGGTACACGCTCGAGCGTAAACTTTTCCGCTCGAGCGTACTGTAAAAGTACTGGATGGGTGAAATCTCCGCTCGACGCCCGCTCGAGCTTGAGACATGACTCCGCTCGAGCGCCCAATCCTCCGCTCGAGCGGACTGTAAAACAGTGCAGAGAGATGCTGGATGCTCGAATTCTCCGCTCGAGCGCCAAGTTCCCCGCTCGAGCGGAAGTGCAGAATCTGGGAATTCCAGATTGCACCTCCAAGCTCAAACTCAAGTTAAAATGCATCAGAACCGATCCTCTTGGGCTCATTTTCTGAAAAACATTTATAAACACATAGAATAACATGTTTTAAAGCTCAATTTGAGAAATCAAAGCCCAAGGGTGTTTAATCCAAACTTAATTTCAAACCATTTTCAAGAACAATATGAACATGCAAACATGCATGAATTCAAATCAATTCAAAGCTCCAATTTGTTGCTCTAATGAGCCAATTCTTTTTATAACAAGATGATTTCATGAACTATTCTCAAAACATGGACATGCATGTGAGAAATTATGCACTACAACCTCAAAACTTCAATATATGTACATGCATGTAACATTTTTGCCATGAAAACAACTCAAAACTCAACCAAGAACACATGCAAGCATGGAATGAGCTTCAATTCAACATGTATGCACCAAAACATGGCTTAACTCTACAATTAAAGCATGAATTGTGCAAGAAAGGATTCTAAGACAACAACAAGAAGATGAATGTCCTACCTTTGTCTTGTGTTCAAGGTCTAGGAGCTCAAAGTAGCAATCAACACTCCAATTCCAAGCAAGATCAAGCAAATCTCTCAAGAACAACTCAACTCTCTCTCACTCTCTAACTTGGGTCGGTTGAGGCAAGAAGAGGAGAAGAAAATGTTTGTTTGATCAATACGTGGAGTGTATACAAGGTTCAAGAGATAGTGGTCCACTAAGTGGCGGAACGGTAATTAAATCAAACTATGCGATTAATCGATATTTAATCTAATTTAATCATACCTAATCAATTTTCAGATAATTATAGTATAAAATCACATTAATTCTAAGGATCGTAGAACACTAATCGGTTTCGGATTCGGCCGCCGATAAGGCCTTCAATTAGCAGTTTAAACATATGAACATGAACAGATCAAATAATCAATCAACAGATAGAATGCAATTCAAACAGATGTACTATGCATTTAAACAGATACAGTCAGTCAATCACTTCCAGATTCCAGTCAGTCAGTTCAGTTCTTGATTCAGTTCAATTATTAGTCATAATCAGTTCAGTTTAACAGTAATCAATGGTTATCGGCAACCAATCAGTCGTTAATCGGTAAACAGTATGAGGGTTGTTACAGCCGTGCTGTGCTTCATACCCAAGCACTTCACTGGCTAAGCCCAAGGAGGACCGGGCTAGTCGGCATCTCGGCAAAGCCTAGCCCGGGGCACCTCCTATGGCCGGCCTTCCTGCCGATCAAACGATTACCTTGGCTGACCAAGCCTTTCCGGGCGCCGGTCACTCAGCTTGACAGGCTCCACCATCGCCTAATCAAGCAGCTCGGTCCAACCGAGCACTGCCTTGCCGAGCAGCTTCTTTACGGTCTGGGGCAGCACATACTTGGCCCAACTCCTGTCCGGCCCAGGTCTTGGCAGCCCATCTCCGGGCGGATCGCCGGTCATCTCGGCCCCATGTACCATTAGGCTCTCAACTTGCTCGGCCGTTACCTCGGCCCAATTCCAGATCATAAATCTCCCTCTCAGGCCTGAAAACAGAAAGACGGTGAGCTGCCCGGCGGTGTGTTGCCAGATAGTCCCTCTGACGATCAAGTTAGACCACTTGAAGAAGAAGAAAAGTGCACTTTTTAGAGAGAGAGAGAGAGAGAGAGTGAATTGTTTAGATTGCCAAATGAAGCCCCCGCCCCGTGCCTAGCACAATATTGTCTGCTTTGGCGTAAACCCGCCTCACGGTTTTGTTCCTCTCCCACTGGGAAAAAGGCCTTATGCTAGGTAGAGGAGGCAATTAGCTTATAAGGTGGGAAAGCAGTCCCTTATAAACCGATGTAGGATTTCCCCGCACATTAGCCCCCAGCTGACTGGATCCGATACGGGATTTTTCTATCACGTGTGCCGGAGGGAGTTCCCACAGACGGCACCAAATGATGCCCTCGCCCCATGCCTAGCACAATATTGTCCGCTTTGGTGTAAACTCGCCTCACGGTTTTGTTCCTCCCCCACTGGGGAAAAGGCCTTATGCTAGGTAGAGGAGGCAATCAGCTTATAAGATGGAAAAGTAGTCCCTCACAGACCGATGTGGGATTTCCCCGCACATTAGCCCCCAACTGACTTGCTCCGACACAGGATTTTTCTATCACGCGTGCCGGAGGGAGTTCCCACAGACGGCGCCAAATGAAGCCCCCGCCCCGTGCCTAGCAAAATATTGTCCGCTTTGGCGTAAATCCGCCTCACGGTTTTGTTCCTCCCCCACTGGGGAAAAGGCCTTATGCCAGGTAGAGGAGGCAATCAACTTATAAGGTGGGAAAGCAGGCCCTCACAGACCGATGTGGGATTTCCCCTCACATTAGTTACGGGATTTTTCTATCACGCGTGCCGGAGGGAGTTCCCACAGACGGCGCCAAATGAAGCCCCCGCCTTGTGCCTAGCACAATATTGTCCGCTTTGGCGTAAACCCGCCTCACAGTTTTGTTCCTCCCTCACTGGGGAAAAGGCCTTATGCTAGGTAGAGGAGGCAATCAACTTATAAGGTGGGAAAACAGTCCCTCACAGACCGATGTAGGATTTCCCCTTACATTAGCCCCCAGCTGACTGGCTCCGACACGGGATTTTTCTATCACGCGTGCCGGAGGGAGTTCCCACAGATGACGCCAAATGAAGCCCCCACCCTGTGCCTAACACAATATTATCCGCTTTGGTGTAAACCCGCCTCACGGTTTTGTTCTTCCTCCACTAGAGAAAAGGCCTTATGCTAGGTAGAGGAGGCAATCAACTTATAAGGTGGGAAAGCAGTCCCTCACAGACCGATGTGAGATTTTCCCGCACAAAACCAATTCACAGTTAGCATGCGGATCGATGTGAATTAGGCAATTTTAACAGATTGGACAATAATGGGGCCGAACAATTTCGAGGGTATATTATAAATTTCAAACCGCGAATCAAACCAATCCACAATTAATGTGCAAAACGGTACAAATTGAGAAATTTAAATGAATTTGACTATATTTTGCACAATTCTAACCGCACCATCTAACATTATCAACACACAAAAAAAAAAAAAATGACGAAAATGTCTAAATGTCATTGTTCCATTACATTTAACTAATAAATTATTAAAATAGATATTATTTTAAAAATTAAATATTTAAATTAAAATAATTAAAATAATTAAATATCAAACCTTAGTTTTAGTATAATTTAGTTTAGTTTTTTTTTTTTTTTTTTATGGTGTTGTTGTTGGTGGTAATTCTACTAAAAGTAACAACCAAATAAACAGAAACAGTAGACTCTGGTTGGTCCCAAAACACAAACAGAGAGACTCGAACACAGAGGCCTTTTTTCATAGCCATGGACTCCACCCCAAACCCTACCTTCATCTCCCAACCCAATCACAACCACCCCCACCACCTCTCCATTAAAGCCTCTGCTTCTAAGCTTCCCATCAAACGCAAAACCCCCGAAACCTCTTCTTCCTCTTCTAACCCTAACCCTAACCCTAACCCTAACCCTAATCTCTCCCCAATTCTACCCCCCAAACTCGAACCCGCCACCACCGATGACGGCGGCAGTGGCGGAGATGACAACGACGACGTCGGCGGCGCAGATCGGAATCCTCCGCCGTTCAAGTTCCACAGGATATGGACTGAGCCCGACGAGATTCGGTTCCTTCAAGGCCTCCTCGACTGTTCCTCTGAGAGACTATCTTTTCCGAGAGATCTCAATGTCTTCTTCGCAACTTTCTCCGATACGATGTCGCAACCCTACACCAAATCTCAGCTCTCCGAGAAGCTCCGTCGGCTGAGGAAGAAGTTCCGGGTGATCTCCTCGCGCCTCGCGCGGGGGCTCGACAAGGCCCTGCTTTCGCCGCACGATCGAGCGTTGTTTTATCTGTCGAAGCAGTTATGGCACCCGGAGTTCTCGTCTACGTCGCCATTCGGTGCCAGTAATAAGCAAAAGAAGTCGAATTTGGTTAGGGTTAAAGTTAGGTTCTCACCAACACTGCCCTCAGCTTTAATTCCCGCTTCTAATCAACCAATAACCTACGAATTGAACGATCACAGCGTCTTGAATTGTATCGGTAATGATCAAAATGACGAGGACGGTGGTGATGATCGTGTCTTCGTTGGAGGTTCTGATGTTAAATTGAGTGAGGTCAATGTTGAGTTTGATGGTGGTGTTCGAGAGCAGGAATTGCCAATGTCGAGTGGTTCTGGAGGAGGTGGCGATGGTGGTAGGTGTGATTCGGAAACTGGGTTGCGACAGGTTGTGGCGAAGACTGTGATCAATGTGTTTGATCAGTGTCTCAAAGAGGTTAAGATGGCTCTTGTTCGGCATCATGGGTCAGGAACTCAAGCTGGTTCTTCCAAGGATGACTTTGAGAAGCGGTGGAGGGAACAAAGAGTTGCGGAGTTGGATTTGTTGGCTCGCCGCTTAAGGTTGGTTCATGAGCATTCCCTGCACAGGCAATGACTAATAAATACCTACTTGTATACGGAATTGGCACAGCAAATTCTTATTTTGCTCTTTTTTTTTCTTTTTGCTTTAATAATTTGTTCAATATTATCTAGATGTCTGCTATGACACTAATGCTCTTCTTTACCTAAGTAACTTTGTACATCCATTATAGAGAATTTGCTGATTTTTTCATGGCTCCCCCTTTTTTGGTCCTCAAATAACATACAAAAGTGCATATAATTTACTTTTTTGTTAATCTTTTGAATTACAAGCATAATAATGTACTTGATGAATTGTTTCAATTGTGGTAATAAAGGGTATCCGATGAGAAAAATAATATATGGAACAGTGTCTGAACAATAGGATAATTGTATGGGAGGCTTGTGGTGTAGGGATTTGCTGTTGATTCTTGAATCTCTAACCCCTTAAAACGGAAATTTGAGCAATAGAAAAAGTAGAATTGCAATCGTGGTATTTGAAGGATTTTTTTTTTCATATTGGAATTGTGGCAGTGGCAGGATGGACAGTGCTGGGAAGGGAATGTTAGAAGTAAAAGCATGATATAGTAGTTTGGTGGTCTTAGCAATGGACGGTACTTTATCTAACTGGTTCTTCATGTCACCTAAGTAATATGGAGTCCTGTTCCACAAATAATATGATACGTGTAACGCCAAAGCCTACAGGCCCTACACTAATCTAATTTCTTCTTTCTCTACTTCATGCTTCTCTTAATGTATCACCGTGTTCTTCAAAGAAGATAGAGAGTTTGACCCAAACCCACCTTCCTTCCCTTTACCCCACGACCTTCATCCATTGCAAGGTCCAGCTGCCACTTCCACCTCTATATAACCCTAATTTTCCATTTCCTCTCAATCAACTCAACCCTAATGTTTTATCTGGAATCCCTTTTCTACTAACAGCGATACATCACATTCTTCTTCTACGAAGTTAGAGAACTCAACCCCAAACCCACTTTCTTCCTCCCTTCTACCCCATCCTCTGTCAACTGGACCGAATTGATGAGGAAAATCGAGTATGAATAATATATGTCTTCTTCCTGCAAAATGCAAAAAAAAAAAATCATTCTCTTAATGACTTTTATTAATTAATAGAGTAACACTAATAAAATGTTAAATTTGTAACAAGAATTTGATTCAGAACTATCAGATGCTTTCTACTCATTGTCGTCTTCCTTGTTCTTGTATATATGTATATAGATATATTATATGCTTGCATGTTCTGGTGTTAAAAATTAGACTCGAATACATAGATATACATGCGCATGTCTATGAGTGTAGAAATATGTGTGTTTTTCCATGGAGATTACCAGATGGGGCACTTGAGTTCTCTGTCCATTCTCTCAAGGTGAGAAAAGTTCACCATTTCTGGAGGAGCGTGTTTCTCTGCATGTCTCTGAGTTAGAGAGAGCTAGTTACACTTGTCATATTATTTGTGAAACATGACTCCAAATTACTTAGCTGACATGGAGAACCAGTTATATAAAATCCTTAGTAATAATGAATCACTAAAGTGATGTTAGGATATACTGTAGGTTTTGGCAATAGTTGCCAAAGGTTTGCCCATAATGTTGTTATGGAAGTTGGGACCATGTTGGTAAATGGCTTGCTTCTATGAAATGGGCCGTTTTATTAGCTTTATAGCATTTGTAGCTCTTGGCATAACCTGGCAAATTAATCCTGTTCCAAACTTGTATATGCTTCTCGACCTTACATTGGTATTATCTTTCTTGTCCTGGTGAGCCATCTCACTTGTCGCCTGTTGTTTCACACACTGCATTTCATGTTATGATTCTGAAAAGAACATTGCTTGGAGCTCTCTCTCTCTGTGGTTGCAGAAGCTGTCCAATTCAACTTTCCAATGCACCTTTCTTCTCCTCTGGTTTTATCACATCCAAGTGCACACGGACCTTGAACGTAGTAGGGGAAAATTGACTGGAAGTAGTACAGACTGTTTCCAAGTTCCTCATGTCCTGTAACTCTTTTCTTCTCTACTCTATCCAACCATTGTGCCATGATGGGTATACAATTTTTTTACCACTATGGAGGATTAATCAAGAGCTTTACAGGGGATTAACCCTTAGTAGACCTACTCTAATGATATCATAGATTCATAACAAATTGATTGGACTTTTCATATGAGCAATTTAGTGAGGGTCACAAAGCTCATGAAGTATTAGATTATGTAATTCAAATTTATGAGATTATCCCAAAAGTTAAGAAAAAAAAAATTTTTCTTATAAAAATATACATATATATACATATATTAAAGTTTTTGAGATTACTTAATACTAGTTATTTCAATTAACAAGTGTTTGCAATTTATCAAACTCATGAGATGGAAGTTCAAGCATTCTGCTGAGACACAAAAGCACTCAGATACGCTCTAATTGCTTGTTATCACACTCATGCTGTGATAGGTAAGTTTAATATATTGTTCCTTTGTTTCTGATATGTGCACGGCAGCATTTTCTGCTAAACTGCGCAGAGCATCCATAAATTCTTTCGGATGTCACTCATCATTACACCTCCCTCCCTGCTCCACAAAGGAAGTTGAGTTGCCTTCGGTTAGAAAAAAGTTTATACTAGGATTTTTCTGAAACTTTCAGCTAGAATTTAAGTAGGATCCGCCACAAGTCTTTTTTGATTTTTTCACACATGGTGATGCAAACGTTTCCATGTGGTGATCTAGAATATGTGGTCGGGTGTTTAAAATCATTTACGGATGAATGACAAATCAATGCCAAAGTGAGTGCCTAATGAATATGATGTTTATTTGGTGAGTTTCCTACAAGCTAGTATGTTCTCTTGTTCCACGTAGGAAAGTAATGAGAGCTTGTGTGTGCAAGTTTCAAGTTTGCATTCAAGTTTTGTAACAAGGGGAGTTTATGGACCAAAGTGGCCGCCCTGCCCCAAACCAGGCCAAATGCAGGTGTCGGTTGGGTTGATTCACATGTTTTTTGGACCGTATTTATTTGAATTTTGGTCTCAATTTTTTTGTGGAAATTTTTGAATT
This sequence comes from Camellia sinensis, assembly GCF_055761805.1. Taxonomy (NCBI): domain Eukaryota; kingdom Viridiplantae; phylum Streptophyta; class Magnoliopsida; order Ericales; family Theaceae; genus Camellia; species Camellia sinensis. Next base: position 158,563,591 of record NC_138961.1, on the reverse strand, counting down.
CGAATTTGAATTCTTTTGTGAACAGATGCGTCTTCTCTCTAGCCAGTTGAGATTTTCCAGCTATCTCTGTAATTTTCGGTGGCGTCTGTTCTGCTGCTCTCTGAACAGTCACCAACACCGCTATAACTAGGCTGTCCATTCTGGTTTGAATCATCCAATTGAGTCTAGGAAATTTCTTTCTTCGTTATTGTCCATTCGCATTTCATTTTTGCTATGAGTTCGAGTTTGTGAGTGCAAGCACAAGTCTGGTTTGCTATACTCACATATTTGCGTGGTATGTTAGAGACATGGCGTCTAGTAATTGCAAATAATAGAGGTAATGATGAATTTGTGTTGCAGACTTATTGTTCAAACACTAATCTCGACCATAATTCTTCTCTAATCTTCTGCAAAGATTTTGTAAGTTGATTCTATGTTGTGTTTTTCAGATTGTATTTTCTTATTTATTTGTTTTTACTATAAAAATAATAATAATAAATTTTCCGAGAATATTTTTTCAACACCTTTTACCTGTTGCTTTGGCAACTCATGCACGACTTTTTCATTAATCAAACTGGCATAATATCCATAGTATGCCTAATTGGTTGGCATGACTTTTTTAAAGGACTTGGATTAAAGGGACAAGTATTTATATTTTGTAATGGGTGAGGAGGCTAACTTTTATAAGTGTTAATATAATACTTAACAATTGACTTTTACCGATATATATATATATATATATATAAAACCATAGTATGCACAATTAAATTAATAATAAAAAATTAATTTCAAATTAAACAATAACATAAAATGTGTTAAAAATATAGTTGAAAAATGATTTAGAATAAAGTACATTTTAATTATTTTAAAGTGACTTATGTATTTATTTATTACGTTAGTATATTCTAAGTTCTTAATAACAAACACATGCCATAATTTTATCGTTAGGAATTAAAGAAAAAATTAGATTAATTACAAAAAATATGTTCATAATAAAATATAAATAAATTCCTTCCTATTAATTTTGTAATTTTAGGCCTCTTTTGGTATGGGACAGGCTTGTTTCTAGTCCACTTTGTAGACTAGACAGTTGTACGGGGAGCAAATATTCCGGCAAGCCCGTACTCATTTCTTCCGAGCTCCGTCGATGTCCGATCACTTGCGAGCAAGTAACGGTGAGCTACCCGGCGGTGTGTGGCCGGAAAAACCCTCCGACGATCAAGTTAGCACACACCTTAGGATGGATAGAGAGAAGGGAGAGAGTGTTTGAGTGTAAGAATTCCTTACAGAGATGTTCGTCTGTTGCGTATGGGGGGCGCAGACATGCTTATATACCTTCTGAGCCCCATATCCACTCCCAGTCATCTCCTGACACGTGGCTCTGCTATCCCATCTGTCAGCATAAACCATGCCATTCATCACCTAACCTCAACTGCCTGTCATCACAGCTGGAGCTCGGCAGCCGAGCTGCCCTATCCGTTGTTGTGCCATGCCGTGCTCCATACCCTAGCACTTCACTGGCCAAGACTGAGGAGGACCGGGCTAGGCGGCATCTCGGCAAAGCCTAGCCCGAGGTGCCTCCACTGGCCAAGACTGAGGAGGACCGGGCTAGGGGGCATCTCGGCAAAGCCTAGCCCGAGGTGCCTCCTGGGGTCGGCCTTTCTGCCGGTCAGACAACTTCCTCGGATGTCCGCGCCTTCCCGGGCGCCGGTCACTCGGCCTATTTGGCGTCGGCCATCCTCGGACCGAGCATCCTGGTCCGACCGAGCACTGCCTTGCCGAGCAGTTTCTGTCTGGTCCGGGGTGGCACACACAGCCCGAACTCTGCCCGGCCCAAGTTCTGGCAGCCCTTCTCTGGGCGAACAGTCGATCATCTCGGCCCAATGCACTGCTGGGCTTTCAACCTGCTCGGTTGATATCTCGGCCCAACTCTGTCCGGCCCAAATCTGTCCGGCACAACTCTGTCCGGCCCAACTCTGTTCGGCCCAAATCTGTCCGGCACAACTCTGTCCGGCCCAACTCTGTTCGGCCCAAATCTGTCCGGCACAACTCTGTCTGGCCCAACTCTGTCCGGCCCAAATCTGTCCGGCACAACTCTGTCCGGCCCAAATCTGTCTGGCACAAAGTCCATATCATTAATCTCCCTCTCAATTGCCCCTTAATTCCGTCCGCTGAAACGTGACTGGGATTACCTATCCTGACCGGGGTAATACTTCCTCGGTCCTCAATATGCAAGATGGTGACCGCACTAAGAAAGCGAGCAAGGTCCGCTCCACGACTTCCTTCTTGGCGAGCAACATCAGCTCGGTCAAGGAACTTCCAAGGTCGGCGAGCAAGGTCCGCTCCGTGACTTGCTTCTTGGCGAGCAACAATAGCTCGGCAAAGAACTTCCAAGGTCGGCGAGCAAGGTCCACTCCGCGACGTGCTTCTTGGCGAGCAACATCAACTCGGTCAAGGAACTTCCAAGGTCGGCGAGCAAGGTCCGCTCCGCGACTTGCTTCTTGGCGAGCAACAACAGCTCGGCAAAGAACTTCCAAGGTCGGCGAGCAAGGTCCACTCCGCGACGTGCTTCTTGGCGAGCAACAACAGCTCGGCAAAGAACTTCCAAGGTCGGCGAGCAAGGTCCACTCCGCGACGTGCTTCTTGGCGGACAAGATCAGCTCGGCCAAGGAACTCCAAAGAAGGGGAGCTAGGTCCGCTCCGCGACTTCCTTCTTGGCGGACAAGATCAGCTCGGCCAAGGAACTCCAAAGAAGGCGAGCTAGGTCCGCTCCGCGACTTCCTTCTTGGCGGACAAGATCAGCTCGGCCAAGGAACTCCAAAGAAGGGGAGCTAGGTCCGCTCCGCGACTTCCTTCTTGGCGGACAAGATCAGCTCGGCCAAGGAACTCCAAAGAAAGGGAGCAAGGTCCGCTCCGCGACTTCCTTCTTGGCGGACAAGATCAGCTCGGCCAAGGAACTCCAAAGAAAGGGAGCTAGGTCCGCTCCGCGACTTCCTTCTTGGCGGACAAGATCAGCTCGGCCAAGGAACTCCAAAGAAGGGGAGCTAGGTCTGCTCCGCGACTTCCTTCTTGGCGGACAAGATCAGCTCGGCCAAGGAACTCCAAAGAAGGGGAGCTAGGTCCGCTCCGCGACTTCCTTCTTGGCGGACAAGATCAGCTCGGCCAAGGAACTCCAAAGAAGGGGAGCTAGGTCCGCTCCGCGACTTCCTTCTTGGCGGACAAGATCAGCTCGGCCAAGGAACTCCAAAGAAGGGGAGCAAGGTCCGCTCCGCGACTTCCTTCTTGGCGGACAAGATCAGCTCGGCCAAGGAACTCCAAAGAAGGGGAGCTAGGTCCGCTCCGCGACTTCCTTCTTGGCGGACAAGATCAGCTCGCCCAAGGAACTCCAAAGAAGGCGAGCTAGGTCCGCTCCGCGACTTCCTTCTTGGCGGACAAGATCAGCTCGGCCAAGGAACTCCAAAGAAGGGGAGCTAGGTCCGCTCCGCGACTTCCTTCTTGGCGGACAAGATCAGCTCGGCCAAGGAACTCCAAAGAAGGGGAGCAAGGTCCGCTCCGCGACTTCCTTCTTGGCGGACAAGATCAGCTCGGCCAAGGAACTCCAAAGAAGGGGAGCTAGGTCCGCTCCGCTACTTCCTTCTTGGCGGACAAGATCAGCTCGGCCAAGGAACTCCAAAGAAGGCGAGCTAGGTCCGCTCCGCGACTTCCTTCTTGGCGGACAAGATCAGCTCGGCCAAGGAACTCCAAAGAAGGGGAGCTAGGTCCGCTCCGCGACTTCCTTCTTGGCGGACAAGATCAGCTCGGCCAAGGAACTCCAAAGAAGGGGAGCAAGGTCCGCTCCGCGACTTCCTTCTTGGCGGACAAGATCAGCTCGGCCAAGGAACTCCAAAGAAGGGGAGCTAGGTCCGCTCCGCGACTTCCTTCTTGGCGGACAAGATCAGCTCGGCCAAGGAACTCCAAAGAAGGGGAGCTAGGTCCGCTCCGCGACTTCCTTCTTGGCGGACAAGATCAGCTCGCCCAAGGAACTCCAAAGAAGGCGAGCTAGGTCCGCTCCGCGACTTCCTTCTTGGCGGACAAGATCAGCTCGGCCAAGGAACTCCAAAGAAGGGGAGCTAGGTCCGCTCCGCGACTTCCTTCTTGGCGGACAAGATCAGCTCGGCCAAGGAACTCCAAAGAAGGGGAGCTAGGTCCGCTCCGCGACTTCCTTCTTGGCGGACAAGATCAGCTCGGCCAAGGAACTCCAAAGAAGGGGAGCAAGGTCCGCTCCGCGACTTCCTTCTTGGCGGACAAGATCAGCTCGGCCAAGGAACTCCAAAGAAGGGGAGCTAGGTCTGCTCCGCGACTTCCTTCTTGGCGGACAAGATCAGCTCGGCCAAGGAACTCCAAAGAAGGGGAGCTAGGTCCGCTCCGCGACTTCCTTCTTGGCGGACAAGATCAGCTCGGCCAAGGAACTCCAAAGAAGGGGAGCTAGGTCCGCTCCGCGACTTCCTTCTTGGCGGACAAGATCAGCTCGGCCAAGGAACTCCAAAGAAGGGGAGCTAGGTCCGCTCCGCGACTTCCTTCTTGGCGGACAAGATCAGCTCGGCCAAGGAACTCTAAAGAAGGGGAGCTAGGTCCGCTCCACGACTTCCTTCTTGGCGGACAACATTAGCTCGACTGAAACTTCGGAGTTGAACAAATCATTAACCCGTCAGCCGGAGCAAATCATCTCGGCTGGAACCTCGGAGTTGAACAAATCATCAACTCGCCAGCCGGAGTAAAACATCTCGGCTGGAACCTCGCAGTCGAGCAAGTCATCAACTCTTCAGCCGGAGTAAATCATCTCGGCTGGAACCTCGGAGTTGAACAAATCATCAACCCGTCAGCCGGAGCAAATCATCTCGGCTGGAACCTCGGAGTTGAACAAATCATCGACTCGCCAGCCGGAATAAAACATCTCGGCTGGAACCTCGGAGTTGAACAAATCATCAACCCGTCAGCCGGAGCAAATCATCTCGGCTGGAACCTCGGAGTTGAACAAATCATCAACTCGCCAGCCGGAGTAAAACATCTCGGCTGGAACCTCGTAGTTGAGCAAATCATCAACTCTTCAGCCGGAGTAAAACATCTCGGCTGGAACCTCGTAGTTGAGCAAATCATCAACTCTTCCAACTGGGATAAACCATCTCGGTTAGGAATCCTAAGTTGGACAAAACGCCAACTCTTCCAACCGGAGTAAACCATCTCGGTTGGGAATCCGAAGTTGGACAAAACACCAACTCTTCCAACCGGAGTAAAGCATCTCGGTTGGGAATCCGAAGTTGGACAAAACACCAACTCTTCCAACCGGAGTAAACCATCTCGGTTGGGAATCCGAAGTTGGACAAAACGCCAACTCTTCCAACCGGAGTAAACCATCTCGGTTGGGAATCCGAAGTTGGACAAAACGCCAACTCTTCCAACCGGAGTAAACCATCTCGGTTGGGAATCCGAAGTTGGACAAAACGCCAACACTTCCAACCGGAGTAAATCATCTCGGCTGGAACAGAAGAGTAGGCCCCTCATCCACTATTATTTCGGACACAACAAAGCTCTTCAGCAAAAGTAATTCACTTCTATTATATTGACAAAAAGAGTATTTGCATTCAGAAGTGTAGGGAAAACAAGTCCCTCAAAAAATTACATAAGGCCGCATTCCATGGCCGGGGTACACCTTTGCCATCCAAATCCTCTTAGTGGTATGCCCCCTTGCCCGGTTATCTTGTAAGGCTCTTCCTAGTTTGCCCCTAGCTTGCCTTCACCCGGCACTAGTGCGTTGCCCATGACCTTCCTTAAAACCCAGTCGCCCACTTGCCCGTTGCCATCGAGGTTGTCTCCGCGGTGGACGTCGTTGCATCATCCTCTACTCGGATGTGCTCATTGATGCGCTGCATTAGGTGCCACATGGATGTCTGCTGGTTCATTGTAAGCGAATCCCTCAGCCTATGTCCGAGCGGGAGACCGCGCTTATATTGCGTGATTGCAAGGTTGACCGGGCAATCCAAGATCTCATTGAAGGTTTCCCAATACCTCAAGTTGTATGCCTTCAGTGTGTCGCTCGGTTCCATCTTGACACTAAGTAAATGATCGACTTCCTTTGGTGTTTTTGTGTTGGTTTTGAAGCGCGTCACAAAGGCTTCGGCCAACTGATGCCACCGTTGTATGCTCCCTTCTGGCAACCTCTCGAACCACTTCAAGCCCAGCTCGCCTAAACTTGACGGGAAGATCAGGCACATAAGTCCGTAATTTCGCCTATGTCCGGCCATAACCTGTCGGAAGTGGCTCACATGCATGTAAGGATCGGTTTTCCCATCGTAAAGCGCGAACTTTGGCTGGTGGAAGCCTGCCGGAAGCGGTGTAGTTTCTATTTCCAGGGAGAAAAGGGTGGCACTCAACCTGGCCAAATCTGAATCCACTAGGAGTGGCGCTGCTTGGCGGGGTGGAGGCATTCCGACCTCCTCGCTGGTGTGAACCCCGTAGGATAGCCGCTGGAACGCCGGTATCCTCTGAGCTTCGCACCGACGAGCCCGCTCCTTTAAGACCGCCTGTAAATCCTCTGAATGAGCGGAGTAAGAGTACCTCGACGTCGTCACCGGACGTGAGGGCCGGTAGGTGCTGTCTTGCGCGCTAGACTTCTCTGCATGCACGTCGGAATCACCAACCTGGTAACTTCTGGTAATAGAAATGGATGGAGTACGTCGCTGACTCTGACCGCCTGAACGGCGGGATGGGGTGCGCTCACTGTGGTCACCCACTCCCGCTACACCCTTCCCTTTGACATGCCGCTTGAGCTCCTCCATCTCTGCCGCCATTCGCCGGATGACAGCGTCTTGGTCCCTCAACTTACTTTCCAGTCGCCTGGCGTGTGAATCTCTCCTCCGCCGGTGACTATCTGGACTCCGTGAATGACCATGACTTCTTCCGCGCTTATCCCGCGCGTCTACTGACTGTCCACCAGTGGGCGTCCCCAAGTCAGCCATTGGATGGACAGCAAGAGGTCCCTCTCTCCTTCGGGTATACTCCGGGGTGGCTCCGTCGATGGCGGACAACGGAAACTCGTCGTTGTTCGCCATGGACGGCGATCAGATGAACTTGGAAGACAAGGTTTTGTCTGTCAAGCTTCCCACAGACGGCGCCAATTGTACGGGGAGCAAATATTCCGGCAAGCCCGTACTCCTTTCTTCCGAGCTCCGTCGATGTCCGATCACCTGCGAGCAAGTAACGGTGAGCTACCCGGCGGTGTGTGGCCGAAAAAACCCTCCGACGATCAAGTTAGCACACACCTTAGGATGGATAGAGAGAAGGGAGAGAGTGTTTGAGTGTAAGAATTCCTTACAGAGATGTTCGTCTGTTGCGTATGGGGGGCGCAGACATGCTTATATACCTTCTGAGCCCCATATCCACTCCCAGTCATCTCCTGACACGTGGCTCTGCTATCCCATCTGTCAGCATAAACCATGCCATTCATCACCTAACCTCAACTGCCTGTCATCACAGCTGGAGCTCGGCAGCCGAGCTCCCCTATCCGTTGTTGTGCCATGCCGTGCTCCATACCCTAGCACTTCACTGGCCAAGACTGAGGAGGACCGGGCTAGGCGGCATCTCGGCAAAGCCTAGCCCGAGGTGCCTCCACTGGCCAAGACTGAGGAGGACCGGGCTAGGGGGCATCTCGGCAAAGCCTAGCCCGAGGTGCCTCCTGGGGTCGGCCTTTCTGCCGGTCAGACAACTTCCTCGGATGTCCGCGCCTTCCCGGGCACCGGTCACTCGGCCTATCTGGCGTCGGCCATCCTCGGACCGAGCATCCTGGTCCGACCGAGCACTGCCTTGCCGAGCAGTTTCTGTCTGGTCCGGGGTGGCACACACAGCCCGAACTCTGCCCGGCCCAAGTTCTGGCAGCCCTTCTCTGGGCGAACAGTCGATCATCTCGGCCCAATGCACTGCTGGGCTTTCAACCTGCTCGGTTGATATCTCGGCCCAACTCTGTCCGGCCCAAATCTGTCCGGCACAACTCTGTCCGGCCCAACTCTGTTCGGCCCAAATCTGTCCGGCACAACTCTGTCCGGCCCAACTCTGTTCGGCCCAAATCTGTCCGGCACAACTCTGTCTGGCCCAACTCTGTCCGGCCCAAATCTGTCCGGCACAACTCTGTCCGGCCCAAATCTGTCTGGCACAAAGTCCATATCATTAATCTCCCTCTCAACAGTGTTGTTAGGCTTGTGAGGTCCACCACAAATTTTGTTTTGATAATTTAAATGGTTCAATGTGTAGACCTCGTTGAATATTTTATTCATATTAAAAATCACATTGATTGGATATCGATACCTACTTGATCGAATCAGATTTTTGTCAACAATTTATTTTGAAAATTATATTTATCGTTGACAGAAATTTGATTCGATCAAGTAGTTATCGATATCCAATCAACATGATTTTTTTACAGTGATAAAAATGCTCGACGAGCTCTACACATTGAACAATTTAGATTATCGAAATAGGACCTGTGGTGGACCCCCACGGGCCCAACAACACGTTTCAGTCCGATCTCGGACTAGAGAAAAGCTTGGCCCTTTTGGTATGTAGGTTAAAAGTCGACTTTTAACTTTTTTGAATCATATCATATCGTTACTTTTTGTACATTTTTTCAAAAAATAAAAAATAAAAAAACTAACTTTTAACCTACTTCTTAAAATAGGTCTCGATCGGTCATATATTAGGATTTATCTAATGAATAAATCACAATTGTCAATTTAATCTAATCACCTTTTTCATTATGTTAAATCAAATCAATCAATATTAGTTTAAATAAAGAGTGTTGTTATTAGCAATTTTATCAATTATTTTAGATTTTTCATTTCTTTGGACTTCCACTTATAAATTCTAAAACCTTTAAAAAAAAATTTCTTTCTCCAAATAATACCAAAATTATCCTTATAAAAACATTTTACACATTCAAATGCATACCTGCACACCGTAAAAAGGCTCTCTCCTAAAACTCTAACAAAACCCACGATAGTGGAACCTTCCAAAATTAGTGGAAAAAATTTGTGACGAGTAAGAAATTTTCTCTCTGCTTCAGTACGAGGTTTGTCAATTTGTTTGATTTTTTTTTTCTATTACCTATTTTCACACACACAACACAATCCACTTCTACGCTTCTCTGGTTGGTTTTCTGTGATTCATCCATGACCTTACTGTATTTATATGCTCTTTGTGTAAGCAAAACTAGGCAGGATATCACCCCTAGTCAACTGGTCGATCGACAACCCAAGGGTGGTCCGACCTCTTTTGTTTGCTTGTTTCTATTTCTGTTTTGGTTATTTGTTCCAAAACAAATAAGAAATGTTCGGTTACCTGTTCCTAAACAAACAAACAAACAATGTTCGAACATGTGTTCTTGAATTTTGGTCATATCTTTGGGAGTTTAATCTAAAAAAAATGACGAACAATTTTTTTTATTATTATTATTTTTTTTCAAGAAACTTACCCTTGCAAGACCAATCTCATTTGAACTAAGAATACCATAAAAGTTATGAATAGTTTTTGAGCTTTTATTGTTGTATTCCTTTTGTCTCACGGAGTTGTGGTTGCTGGAAAAACTTACTCAATGCCATTGTCGAAGAAGTATATATAATTAAATGGTTGTTACTATTGTCACCAAAGCAGTTTTCAAGGTTTTGAAGGTGAGTAGGTTTTGAAGGTGAGATTTGAAAAAAATGAGATAGGTGGTGATGGAGATGAGTGATCTTATAAACCCTAACTCATGATGTAGTGGGTGTGTGGACTTAATTGTGAGATGAGGTGTCTCAAAATTTTTAATATCTTTTTTAATAATTTTATTTAAGGTTATTATTGTAATAAAAAAAGAGTTAAAAAATAAAAGATTCAAAATAATTGATAAGGTGTTAATAGCAGTCTTCTAAATAAAAAATCAAATTAGAGAATGAAATGGAGAAGGAAAAAAAAAGGAAGTACTTTTTATGTATAATTTTTAGGGAATATGAATTATCATAAGCGTACTTTTTATATTATTAATAAATTTAAAAGAAAGACAAAATAAAAAATTTATATTATTTGTCTTTAATTTTTTTAAAAAATTAATTGTTTGAGATAATAAAAATAAAATAAGAAATTAACATTTCGAAACGAAAAGTGTATTAATAATGAGAAAATATTTGGGACATTTTTTGGAGATGATCTTTACAGTTTTAAAGTAATCCTGACCCTCTATATATGTGTGAGACAGACTCATATATACACGAGGTCTATATTATGAATGTTTTAAATTTACAAAGGGTTGGTTTGGGAAGTGGGTTGGCTTTTTGACCTTTTTAGCTATTTTAGCCTGGGCTAAAAAGCTTGGTTTGGAAAATTTTTTTTGACTTTTTGACTTTTTTGATTTTTTTGTGAGAGAAGAGTGTAATGATTATAGATTAAATTTGATATTTTATTTGTTGTGATTAAAATAACTTATTTTATCTTTTGTAACTAAAATAATAAAAAAAAAAAATTCACAAAAACTCTTCCCAAACGGTGCCAAAATTTTTGTGAAAATCTTGTGAGGTGAATGTTTCGATCATTGCTCTTAATAATGCGCCACAATGACGGAAGTAACACGCTACTCCTGAAGTGGAGTGCGCCATTCTTGAAGTGGCGCCATCAGTGGATGTGGCAACGAACGTAGGAAAGTGGCGTACACCTTGTGTGTAGCGCGTCAAGCCATGTCCATACCTGCTATTTTTTCATGTCCACCTAAAAGCAGTGTAGATTATTATAATTTATTTTGAAAAATAAGTTAAAAGATATTTTTTTGATTTTTTTTAAAGAAATATATATTAAAAAATAAAAAAAATAATGTAATTTAAAAAGGATAAATTACAAATATATTTTTTGAAATTTGTTTAAAGGACATATTACTCTTTGTAGTTTAAAAAATTACAAATATAGATACTTCATTGTTAAAATTTTTTATTTAATAGAATTAATTAAAAAAAATTCATAATTATTCTCTTATACAATAATAAAACTATTTAAATTATTAATTGAAGCATATTTATAATATCATTAAAAACTGTTAATTGACGTGATAATTTATTAATAAAAAAATAATTTGTTATGAAATAAAAAATCTTAAAGGATGGAATGTAATTTACAAAATCACAAACAACAATTTGTATTTTAATTAAATATCAAGAAATAAATTTATAATTTATCGTTTAAAAAAAATTAAAAAATTAACTTTTAATTCAATTATCACCTATATATATTTTGTCACTCTAAAAACTCCCATGCCACACTTTCACGACCATCCATTTGAAAAACTCTTTCCTGCCACTTATAAATCTTGTTATTGCTGTCAAAGCAACTATATATCTATTTTATCACTATTTCATTTTCCCCTCAATCTCTAGTGTCTCTATTTCGCTTTACTATTTTATATTTTATTGAAAATACTTAATACTGAATATTTCAGAGTAAGTATGAAAGGGAAAACGAAAATAGAAATAAAGGGAACTCATGTGATTTTGGCTTTACAAATTAAGGTTTTGTTTGAAAAGTGGGTTTATCTTTTGATATTTTAGTCTGCGGCTAAAAAAAATTTTGGGTTGATTTTTTTGATTTTTTTAACTTTTATGAGAGAAAAAATAAAATGATTATGATTTACATGTGATATCTTGTCTTATTAACTTTTTACCCTATTTTGTTTTTTGGTTAATTGTTAAAAAGTCCAATCTAAGGAAGTTTAAGGCATTAGGTCTAGTAAATATTTTTTTGTTGGTAAGAGATCATCATTTGTGAAATAATTTGGTAAAGATCCTTTTGTTTGTTTGAAATGACATTTTATTTTTAATTTTACCTCTTAATTTATTTGTTGACTTTTTTTTATTATATGTTCAAATTAATTTCTATTTGTTGAAATTATTTTCTATCTCTTCAAATTTTTCTTCTATCTACTCAAATTTTTAACGTTCTATTCAAATATTTTAATTATTTATTGAATTTTTTTGACTATCTATTCCAAATTTTTCCCTTATCTGTCTAAATTTTATTATGTATTCAATTTTTTTTTATCTAAATTCTATCTATTCACTTTTTATTTTTCTATCTGTTGAAATATGAAGCTAAACAAAATCCTATCTATTGAGCCGAACCAATCTATCTACTGCAATACCAAGCCCCAAACCTAACCAAACCAAACCTATCTATTTATTTTTTTTCTTTTTATATATGTTCAAATTTCTCTTCTCTCTTCCTATCTGTTGCAATCTTCATCTTCATCTCCATCTCCATCTTCTTCTTCTTCTTCTTCATTATCATTATCTTCATCATCATCATCATCATAGCAACAACAACAACAAATAATAATTTAAAAAAATTAAACATATTTTCAAATAAATCTTCTCTCTCTCTCTATATATATATATATATCAATTGCAATCTTCTTCTTCTCTATCATTATCATCATCAACAAAAACAACAACAACAACAACAAAAAATAAAAATAGAATAAAATCAAAATTGAAATATTCTTACAATCTGGTATTTTTAGCTCCCAAGTAGGGTTTGGATTGTAATGAAGAACAAGAAGAAGAGTGAGTAGAAGAGGGAATTAAGGCCATAAGAGTGGGTTAGGTTAGGGTTTCGTAGCCAAGCACCTCATCTCCATCACCAAATCGAGGTTAGGGTTAGGGTTTTCAACAGATCTGAGAGCATGATGTTCTTGAGCGAGATTTGTAGCATGATGTTCGCAGTCACTGATGATAAAACCCTGGGGCAGATCGAGTTTGAACTCTAGGATCTCTGATCGTCTTTCTTTACTCTCATCGAAGATGAACAAGTCGGACCCCTGTGACCTCGATCTCGCCGTAGATTCGTACCCTCAACAATGTCGGATGCGAAATCAGCATGGTGGCGCCACCTCTGATGGAAGAAAACAAACAGTGAGGGAGAAAGAGAGTGAGAGAGAGTTGTTGGAAGAGAGAGAGATGGCTAAGATTAGAAGAGAAAGATGCGAAACCACCGGCAGTGGCACTGATCGGCGGCGACGAACAGTGGAGTGTGATGAAAATGGAGATGCTGACAGCGTCTGTAGATCGCCCCGAACTCCACTCCGCGCGCGAGGGGGCGAATCATAGTTCATAGCTACTACAGTTCGGACTCCTGTCATGGTTCTGAATCTAATCTCACAAAGTGCAATATAAAATTGATAAATCACCAAAGAGTCCAAATTCGGCAAATTGTTTTAGAAAATCGATTTTAATCAAAAAGCGCCAAACATGAACTGCTTTGCCAGATTACAGAGTCGCCACCTAAGTATTTTGTTTTGGAAAATTTAGGAAACCTTGACTCTTGCCTAAGGCCATGTATCCATCATCACCAAAGTTATCTCGGCTCGGGAACTTGGGTACGAGAGGGGAAGGTCCTGAAATGAGCACCCCCGCTCGCCCGATCAAAGGATTGGCCTTTACTAATATAATATGTTGTTTTTGAAAACACATGTGTTCTTATTCCGGTTATTAATCTAACCTTGCTATGTGAAGCGCACAGCATACAAGTATAGACTAAATCGCCTAAATTGGGACAAAATAATTCAATGTTTGTTTTCAAAAATGGTTTGAAAGTGCTACTCGCAAGTAGACTAAAACGCGGATTTGCCACCCTCAAGTGGGCTTAGAAAACATGGTGATTTGCCACTTTAAGTGGGCTTAAAACGTACATTTTGATAAATTGTTCCAATTCAAGCAATGAAGCCTTCATCTACAGGCATTCATGCAGTTAATCAATAAAGCAGTTAGCCTCATGGCAAGCATGCTATCATGGCAATCACTTACACTCATGCAAGGATGCTAAAGCGAAAAAACTCACAGTGTACTCCGAGCCAAAAAAAGAAGCTAGTTAGTAATCAATACATGATCCTAGCTATGCTAAGATGTCTAATGCAACACATGCAAAAATGTAACTAAAATAGGCTCGGCTATCATAAGATGTCATGTGAATGCAACTTGATAACATGTATTCAAATTGGAATTGAAATACAATGCAGTTTGTATGATGCGCCGAGCCCGGTGCATGCAAAACAAATGAATGATGCACGCATGCGAACATAAGTATGCTAATTGAAATATGCCCTAAAACTAACCATCGAAAGCGGTTAAGTAAAATGGAGAAAGAAATGGGGGTTGGAAGATATGCATCACACACACGCACACTTATTACAAAATTCGCCCTCTCGACGGAGGGTCCGAATAATAAGCTAACTAGCTAATCTAAGCTAATTAAACTAATTATTACAAAACGAAACTAATTAACTAATCCTAGTTAACTAATTAGTTATTACAACACAAATTGATTAGCTAAGTGCATCAATTAATTAAGTACAAAACCAAAGCATTAGTTAGCTAAGCAAAGCAGCAAAGTAAAGCAGTAAGAAAAGGTCCTCAGGGCGAGAAGTCCATGCATGCTCGGTCGGCTTGTTCGAAAATCCATTACAATGCCCCAACTTGCCTCTGTTTGCATTTGATCTCAGAACACTGCACAAGCTTCCAGATAGCTTCTACTCCAACATGGAGACCTCCAGGAAGGCTGCCAACCACCTAGGGGTGGTGTAGACCACCTGTAGACCACCTAAGTTTTCTACAGACCAGAAAAAGTGGTCGGCCAGCCACTTTTACTGGTCTGTCGACCAGAAAATGCTGCCCAACTCCAGTTTGCTGCAGCAGAGAACAAGAAGGGGCACGACAGTGTATTTGCAAGGTATGTGTACACAACCACTCTCCCTATCATTTCTTAAGCTCAAGGGAGTACGGTACTCGACTCTCGGGTCACCAACCAAGCATCGCAATGCATGATGGCCGAGAAGCCAAGTTTGCACAATTCAATGTCAATGAATGCACAAATAATACATAAGGGCCTTAACCTCTATCATGCATGATCAAGAGCGTCGGCGATCGAGAAATGAGGCACGTTTCATCACTTCAAGTATGAAACGTTCCTCGTTTCTCGTGTTTAGATTAACATTCGATCCCAACACAATGCAATGCAACATGATCAACTTATCAATGCTAATGGCATGCAAACAAAATGTAATGCATGCACATGCAAACAACATGCAAACAACATGAAAACACAATGGAATACAACAACATACAAACAACATGCTATTTTACTAATGCTAGGATGACATGCCCAAGGTTCCAACATGCAAACAATGCATGCATGGCAAGTTTAGAAGCTAAGGCATCAAAGCTAATGAAGAGCATCTCACAAGAGGCAGGTTATACAATGCTCAATGGACTTAAACCGAATATGGGCAGACCTAAATCATGCCAAAACAGTGGCCAAAATACTCTGAAATGATGACATGAAATGCAAGATAATGCATGCTCATGCATTGACCCATCAATTAAGCATAAGAGCACAACTCTCAAACATGATGAAAAAGTAATAAATGTGAGAGTGTAGCTACACTATATGCACTGAAATCAAGTATGAAATGATGCCAAATTATCCAAACAACACAAGCATAGCATGCAAGAGGGCCTAAAGCACAAGGCTACCAAAAGGGACTACACAAGCGGCATGCAACACATGGCACAAATGATTGAACTAACCATGGACAGAGCTCAATTAGGTCAAAACAAGGACCAAAACATGCTGAGAAGGGAGCTCAAAAGTCTAGGCATGCATGCATACACACACATTAGGCCATAAGCAAGGCACAAAGGCATAACGCTTGAAGGCACTCAAAGGGTGAAAGAAGTGAGAGTATGGAAATGCTATATGCTCTGAAATAACATGTAAAATGATGCCAAATCATGCACATGTCACAAATGAAGTATGCTAGAGGCATGAAAACATAAGGCTAGCAAGGCCAATTGCACTACAGCTATGCAGTACATGAACCATATGGCCAAGACAACTCAAAACAGTCCTAGAGCATGTCAAATCAAGGCTAAAACATGCATGAAGTATTGCCAAAATGAGATAGCATGAAGGGCATGTGCATGGAATATACAAGGCCAATAAGGAGGACTACACTACACCTACCAAAACCAAGCATGAGATGACTTCACCAACAAAAATCAGAGTTGTATCATGGAAAAATAGGACCAAATACACACTAAAATGGTGGCCCAAAAAGCTAGGCAAGATGGCATACATATTGGCTCATACTTAAGGTATAAAGTACAAACCCTCCAAAGCATTGAAAGAGTGACACATGTGAGTGTATGACAATGAAACATACTCTGAAATCACATATCAAATGATGCTAAATCATGTGAATGGCCCAAGTAATGCATGCTAGTGGACTCAGAACACAAAGCTAGTGAACAATAATGTACTATGGCTATACAAAGCAAGGCATGCATGACCCAAAACATTTAAATCAAACCTAGAGCATGCTAAAACATGACCAAAAGCTTGCTGGAGTGAAGCCAAAAACATGCTAGAATGATGCTCCAAAGCATGATGCATGTTAGGCTAGATTGCAAGATTACACTACAAGTGTAGAATGCATGCATGAGGTAACCAAACCAAGCCAAAATAGAGATATGCCATGCTGAAATAAGGCCTGAGACTTGCTAAGATGGAGCCAAAACAAGCTAGAAAGGCATATTACCTTGAAAAGCATTAAGTAGGATTACACTACACATACAAGAAGCATGCAAGGGGTGACCAAGACAACCAAAAACAGAGTCATGGTAGGTCTAAAAGGTCACAAAAAGTGCTCAAACAAAGCTTCAAGAAGACAGAGCTACATGCTCCTTTGATGAGCCATCAACACAAACAAACAAGAGAAGAGGAGGGGGGACAACCCCCTCCTATTTAAGACCTCAAAACACACTTTCCACCACTGAAATTCCTTTGGAATTCAGTGGTGAAGAGGCCAAATAAAGGTGATCACAAAGGCCTAAAGTGATGGCTCAAAAGCCTAGTAAACAAGGCATGCAAGGGAGTAGACCGCTCCCAACACCAAAGAAGCCTTAAACAAACATTACAAATACTTAAAAAAGAAGCTTTTTACAGTAGAAAGTCAAGCCAAAATAAGCATACAAGGATGGCCTAGTAAGCAACTACAACAAGGCTTTAAGAGGATTAGAGACTCACCCTTGAAGAATCAAAGCAAGGCAGCAACTTCTGAGGCAAAAACCAAACCTTGAGCTCCAAACAAACCTCCAAGAACCTCATTCCAAGATTGAAGGTGTTTCACTATGCGTTTGTGTGTAAAAGTGTGAAAAAAAGGCACTTTCAAGCACAAATATAGAAAGAATGAGCAAATATAGAGATAGAGATATATGTATATGCCCTAAGCAATTTTTTGAACCTGAGACAAGAGGGAGGAGGCTCTCTTTTATAGAAAAACAAGCATCAAGCTTGTTGAGCAAGCTTGAAGGCTCCAAGCCATCCCTCCATAGATGTGTATGGAGGATGCTTTCTGTGCCCAACAGCTGGCACAGTTGGCAAGAAAATATCTACAGGAAAATACAGGAAAGCTGTTGACCAGTTGAAGTGGTCGGCCAGCTACTTGCACTGGTCGGCCGACCAGTGAAAGTGGTCTGCAAGGAGACAAAGTGGTCGGTAAGGGGGAGGAGTGGTCTGCACAAAGAAAGCAAGGTGGTGGCATGGCTGCCGACCACTTTTGGTGGTCCAAAGACCACCAAGACCAGCTGGCCAACCAGAAAACTGGCTGGCAGGGTAGAAAAGTGGTCTTCAAGGGGTGAAACTAGTCTACACCCCTTATTCCACGCTCCAAGCAAGGAAAACAAGGTTTGTGCCAAAAACAAACCAAAAAGGATGAAAGACAAAAGTCCGCGGGACAAGGCGAGCAGTCGGAAGCCTCGAAAACTAGTCTACGAACATAGAAAGTGGTCTATGAGGGAAAGGTGGTCTACGGCCACAAAAAGTGGTCTACAAACCTCAATGTCCCTCTAGGCAGAGGCAACAAGGCATGGTTCAAAAACCAAGCCAAGAGGAGAACGTTAAGAGGTCCCGAGATAAGGCGCTCGGCCGAAGGCTCTGGAAACCGGAAACTAGTCTACAAGAGGAAAAAGTGGTCTACGACCACAAAAAGTGGTCTACAGACCTCTCCCTCCCTCTAGGCAAGGTCAACAAGGCATGGTCCACAAACCAAGCCAAAACACAAAGAGTTCAGAGGCCCGGAGGCAGAGCACCCAGTCGAAAACTCTAGAAACCCGAAACGAGCACAAACATGCACAATCATCGAGCGCTGAAATGATGACGTCTGAGTCTTAAGGTCGATCAGAAATTGGGTGTCTACAGCGTCAGAGGCGACTGTGAGCTTGATGGAGTAGAAGTCCATCGGAGGAGGCGAATAGAGAGAGAGAGAGAAGGAGGTGACCAGTTTTGATTGTTTGGCGGTGTATATAATATATATACAGGGTATTTTGGTCATTTAACTTGAATTTGTCCTTATGAACAAGTTAATTCAACGCCTAAATCTCTCACTAAACAAAATTCAAAATTAAATTTTTGAAATGAACACCTTTATTTTTTTTGTGATTAAAAAAGCCATAAACATTAAAAAAATTACTTGCCAAACGAAAGCTAAAAGTCAAGCTTCAGCTAGCCTAATTCAACGTTTGGTCCACCTAAAGTCATTTTCTTAGTTCGGCCCTAATATTATAAAAGGCTAATCGTAATTTGCCTCGTACTTCTTCTGCCCCTTTATTGACAAAAACAATGCTTTACAGAGCAAGGATCCTCTAGAGTGATTTTTCCCTAAAGTTTCCTAGAGTGCTACATTGTGTGGTTGAGATTTACTGACAAGTCACATCAATTTTTTTTGATGTGACTTGTCAGTAAATCTCAACCACACAATGTAGCACTCTAGGAAACTTTAGGAAAATTTCACTCTAGAGGATCTTTGGTGTGCTTTACAAGCCCATTGGAATCAATTGCTAAGGATACCAAGGCTATACGGGAAAAGGTTGCCTTATATAGAAGCACCTAATTTTGTAATATTTATGTTGGATTATAAGGCCAACAATTCACTTTGAACTCAGGATACCACCTGTATAGGTAGGAATTGGGGATGTTATTATGCGGGTTATGTAGGCGTTGTTTTAGGTGCTCCAACTCTTGACCTCTCCAAAAGAGAGGCACAACACTAACCATTGTGCCACTTGGTATCCTTATTAATATTAACGACATATATATTATTTATACCTTATAATTTTTATATAGTATCTAATTACAAATTGTGGCACAGGTATAATAACTTGAAAACTTAAGTTGTTCCTTAAATTTTATATTATTATAAATGATTTCAAAAAAATAATTTAACTTTATATTATTATTCGATATTATTTTCAGAGTATTATGATATTTTTATTATATTTTTCCTGAACTAAAATATACTAAAACATAATATTTTGTGTACAACAAAAGTACGTGCGCCCCCGTTGCCTTGCGGTCCACGCGTCCTGCGGCCCACGCTTCTCCTCTATACATATAGATGGATATGGATGCCAATCTCATCATTAGTAGTCTCTCTATGCTCTCTAAGTGTTTTTTTTTTTATATAAAAGACTTTGAGTTTAGTTTGAAGTATTTTGTGAGTCGCAGTGAACGAAAGGTAAAAGTTAAAATTAACATTAAGGTGAGTTATATTATATTTTGAGTCACCATAATATATTTTAAGGTAAATTACAAGCACATCCCTTGAGGTTTACTTAAATTAAAAATTACCCCTATGGTTTTAGAAATTACATTATGCTTTCTAAGGTTTTTAATTTCATAATAAATAGGTCTTTTTATTAATAAATTATCGAGTTAATTAAAAGTTTTTAATAAAGTTAAAATTTTATTTCAATTAATAATTCAAATAATTTTATTATTGTATAGATGAATAGTTAGAAATTTCACTTTTTCAATTAATTCTATTAAATAAAATTTTTTGACAAGGAGATATTTGTAATTTTCCAAACCACAAGGGGAATTCGTATTTTAAGCAAACCTCAGGAGGTGTATTTGTAATTTACCATATATTTTATGTATATTTTGAGTTACCATAATTAATTTTACACAACTCATATTTTATAAATTATATTGATATTCTAATTACGTTAATTATTTTCTAAACTCTATTTACTTAAAATGAAACCCATAGATATTTATGTTTAAATTTTAGAAAGTATTTGACAATTGTCTTGTAAACAATTATTTTCTGTATGTACCACCACTACTACAGGAGTCCCACGTCTTGGAGAACTTAAATAAACCATTGGCTTCTGATTGGTCACCTTGTGACCCTCTGTTTGTCATGGATCTATTGACCTCTGTTCTGTGCGAAACTAAGTGCTACACTATTGTGAGAGCAACCTCTAGAATCCGTACGAATCACCTCTTGAATCCTCACTTCTGTATTGTCATAAATCCATTAACCTCTGTTTTATTCTGCACCGTGGTTATGGTTATATATTTTCGTATAATATCATATGATTTCTGAAACAGATTTCTCTTATAATATAAGCAACTTATTTACTCTAATAGAAAATTATTCTATTTTATATATTTTAAGCCTAAAGCTTATCCATGGTAATTATGCTTTTACTATAATATTTTTCATTCTGCCATGTGCTTGTAGCTATTTACCAATTTTTAGGAAACAATGCAATTCAGAAATAGCTTTTGGAGAGTCTTTGATGCAAGGCTGCGGAATAGACACACATAGCACTTTTATAGTTTTTGTAATTCTATTCTTCATATGTAAATATCGGCCTTTTTGGTCAATAAATTTTGTTATAAAAATAAAAGCCCCAATGATTATTTTGGTATCCTTACTTAAATATTATTTCCACTCGCATTTATTTATTTGTTCAAGAATTGGCCGTAGGCAACATCAGTTACTGGCCATCACGATACTTAACCCTTGGGTACGGGGAGCGGGTTGACAACAACAGTTTTGTTTTGGAATTTTTTTAGCAATTTCGTTTTGGAATTTTTTTAAAAAGAAATCTTAAAAATCAAAACTACACCATTTAAGATCTTACCATTAATTTTACTCTGATTTCTTTTTATAATATCAAACAAACTCTCAACTATCAGTGTCTCAAAACCCTAAAAAGTTTGTTCTCATTGGCCAACCATCTATCTACCTTCGCTGGACACTTTTTATTACCTTCATCGGAGACTTTCTATCGCTTGCACCATACTATTCAAGTTTGTACGAATACAACATATTTTCTCTTTGACTGTTGGCAGGCCTCAAGAAAAAATATATAATTTTCTTCACTATTGTAATTGTGATTGGTTGGTTTTTTTTCCTTGCAGAATGTTACGAGTTATTTTTTTTTCTTTTTTTTAGAAATATTACTTTGGTTATTAATACTAGATGCTAGATGTGTCTAGCTGTATTGTTGAGTCTCTACAATTCATTTATTATTATTTTTGACATCAATAAAGTGAACAATAAAATATATAAATAAATTAATATAAAATATTCTAAAATTAATGAATGACTAGATTTAAGATTTTTATTATTTAACTTTTACTTCATATTTTCAAAACTAAGAACAATAATGTTACATCTATCATATTGTTATATCGTATTATGTTTATTATTTTATTTAACAACAAAATATTGTTATAATGATGAACTTTGTGGAATAAAAAAGGTGAATCTTAATTCTTTCAATTGGTCAATTGGTTATTGGTCTTTGTCAATTTTTTCTCCATCTTTGAATGTTAAGTTATTTTGATGTTAGAAACATTGTTTTTTTAATCAGAAGGAAATATAGTTAGGTTAGGAAGCCCCAATCTTTTGGAAGGCCTTGTCCATTTTATAGTTTTTGCTGGATAATTGCTCTACTAAAAATTTTAATAGTAAAACTTGGGCACTTTATTAGATAAGTAGAATAAAAAATAATAAAAATTATAAACAAAGACTAATATTTTATTTTACTTTTATGCTTGTTCTCAATTTTTTAGATTTGTTAGTGTTAGAATGGAAAATGGTGGACATGAGGGTTGTAGCAAAGATATGAGGGAGTTGAAAAAAAGATAAAACACTATGTCTTGGCATGGAATTTCATTCAGAGGAAGTCGCATATCAATTCTATAATGAATATGGAAGGATTATGGGGTTTGGTATTGGAAGAGATTACCATAGTAAAAGTAGAAAAAATGGTGTTATGATTAACAAGAAGCTTGTTTGTTGTAAGGAGGGAGAAAAAGAAAAAGATAAACGGTACATGATTGTAAATCATCCTAAACATGAAACAAGAACAAAGTGCAATGCATTTATGTATTCATCTTTGGATCGAGACTTGTCGAAGTGAATATTGAAAAAGTTTGACAACAACCACAACCATCATTTACATCTTTCTCAGTGCACACATTTGATATCATCTCGAAGAAAGTTATGTCAGGCTCAGGCTTTGAATGTTGATATAGCTGATGACACTAGTATCTCTCTTAACGCATCACATGATCTCATTAGTGCCTTAGCAGGGAGAAAAGAAAATTTGAGATTCACGAGAAAGGACCAAAAAAGCTACTTGCGTGGAAAAAGACAACGAAATTTGCAAAACGGGAAAGCTTGGAGTTTATTAAGATATTTCAGCAACAAGCGGCTAAAAATCTATATTTCTACTACGCAATTCAATTGGATGTGGATGAGATGATTGTCAGAAATGGTTTTGGAAAATCAGATTTTTCCTCAACTTTGGTCTAATTTTTAGGTGGGATCCATGCGTCAAAGTTGACGGATCTAAGTGGTAACGCATTCTATGTCGCGTTGTGATTCACGTAGTATATTTGGTTGCTCAAAACCATTATTGAGTGAATGAAAAGTTGAAGCCAAAGTGAGCTCCATGAAAATGGTGTTTTGGTGGAATTTCCATAAAGGTTTGAGTTAAAGCTAGTCGCACATTGGTTTGATGGGCAAACTTTGTATGGGTTTATAAATGTTACGTTTGGAACTTGGGATAGGCCCCAAGGGGCATTCAAATTTTGTAGAGGGGAGGTTATGGGCAAAGTGGACTAGACCCATTGGGCCCAAAACATACACACACGCGTGCATTGCCGCCGCCGACTTGTCGGGCGGGCTGGGCCTAGGCTTGGGCGCGGGTGCGTGGTGTGAGGTTGGGTTGGACTTGTCCTGCCCAATACTAATTCTTTTTGGGCCAAAAACATTTAAATTTATTTTTATTTTTTGGAAAAATAAATCTGTCCAGTTTTGATTTCACATTTCGGTTGGAATAAATTCAATTTTGGTTAGCACCTCTTTAGAATTTCTCTGCAGGTTTCTATCTGTCCGAAAAGATTCAGTTTCAAACCCATATCTGTTCAAAATTAAAACTGAACAGGTTTGTATCTGTTCATTCAAAACCGAACCGGTCTTGTACTTGTTCAAAGAGGTCTGCTACCTGTTGGATTCAAACAGAACATCCACTATTTCATCTATAAATAAGCAGTCCCTCATTTAGATTTTCACATGAATTTTTGTCCTCAATTTTGCTATTGTTCTCTTTGCATTTTGCTGCATTATTTTCCTATAAGAAATAGTGTAAACACAAAGTGTGTTCGGTATGTGAATATTTATAGTGCTGCTACTATTCACTATTGATCATTTTATTCTAGGAGATAGACATCTACAATCTGAAAGCACCATGGAGAGGACGAATCTATTTTAAGGACACAGTATTAAATACTGGACTTAATCAAAAATTTGTTCGACAGATTAATAAGGTAAGTAATTAATTTACTTTCTATTTTATTTATTTTTTATCAGATTTTGATTTTGTTTTTGTAACAAAATAAGAATCTGTTGTTTTATTTATTTTTATACTATTTTGATTTTTGTAATCAAACAGTTTCTCTCATTTCTTTAATTCTTCGAATACAGTGAAGATTGTCCAACAATTTTAAGACAGATCTATATTTTGTATCTTCATTGTATTAATTTTCTGTGCTTTTACAAAGTGATATTCTGGTTGGAAAATACAAGTAATAGTCATATACTGTTTGATAAATAGTAGCAATATATTGTTTATTTTCTTTGGCATATAGTAGTAATATACTGTTTGCCATTAACTATTTTAGAATATTAATTTGTGTAGTAGTATTACAAAAAATTATTTTGTGTTATAATTTATTTTCTGGTTTTAGTAACTAGAAAATTAATTTGTGTTTTGGTTTTTCTGATTTTTCTAATCAGATATTATGGCTCCTGCAACTGAAGGTGGTACTCCAATTGTTACAACAACTCTGGTCCCTATCCAGAACCATGTTCAAGTTCCAATAAATCATGGAGAAAAATCGAAAAAATTTAATGGCACTGAGTTTAAGAGATGGCAGTAGAAAATGTTGTTCTATCTTACAACTCTAAATCTGGCCCGGTTTCTCCATGAAGAGGCTCCAGTACTGAAAAAGGATGAAAGTGATCAGGAAATTGTTACCACTGTAGATGCTTGGAAACATTCTGATTTTCTGTGTAGAAACTACATTCTTAATGGCCTTGACAACGTACTGTATAATATTTATAGCCCTTTGAAAACAGCAAAAGAATTGTGGGATTCTTTGGTGAAAAAATACAAGACAAAGGATGCCGGCATAAAGAAATTTGTTGTCGGCAATTTTCTGGACTTTGTTATGGTAGACTCCTAAACGGTAATTTCTCAAGTTCAGAGTTTTCAATTAATTTTGCATGGCATTCATGCCGGAGGTATATCTTTTAGCTAGTCTTTCCAAGTTGTTGCTTTAATGGAAAAATTACCACCGGCTTGGAAAGATTTCAAAAATTATTTAAAACGTAAACACAAAGAGATGACCATGGATGAATTGATAGTAAGACTAAGAATTGAGGAAGATAACCATAAGGCTGAAAAGATGAATGGTAAAAATCTCACTGAGTCCAAGGCTAATGTAGTTGAACATGTACCCAAACCACATAACAAAAAGAGAAAGTTTGTTGGAAATAGTCCTAAACAAGGCGACAACAATGACAATGAAAAGTTCAAAGGTAAATGCTATAACTGTGGCAAGACTGGACATCGTGCCTCTGATTGCCGATGCCCAAAGAAAGATCGCGAAAGTATAAGCAAGAAGACTACCAATCAAGCCAATGTGACAAAATTAGATTACATCTCTAACGGGGTAAATGACGTCAATCTTCTGCTGTATTGTCTGAGGCTAATTTGGTTAGAAATCCCAAGAAATTGTGGGTTGACACTGGGGCAATTCGTCACATTTAAGAAGATGTTCACTACTTACAATGAGGTTGCAAATGGTGAACAACTTTTAAAGGGAAATTCTTCTACTTCTACTGTGGTTGGACAAGGAAAGGTAATCTTGAAGATGACATCGAGGAAGGAACTTTCCCTCAACAACGTACTGCATGTACCAGACATCTGAAAGAATTTAGTTTCTGGTTCTTTGCTAAGTAAAAATGGTTTTAGGCTTGTATTTGAGTCTGATAAGTTTGTATTAACAAAGAGTGGTATGTATATTGGTAAGAGATACATCAGTGATGGTCTCTTTAAGTTGAATGTAATGATTGTTGTATCAAATCTTTCTATTAATAAGAATAACACATCTTTTGCTTATATTTTTTAGTCAAATTTATAGCATGGTAGATTAGAACATGTAAATTTTGATACTTTACGTAGATTAATTGGTTTGGATTATATACCAAAGTTTGAAATTGATCCTAATCACAAATGTGAGATTTGTGTAGAAGCGAAATTAACTAAGGCTCTATTTAAATCGGTTGAAAGAAAAACTGAACCTCTAGAATTAATTCATACTAATGTATGTGATCTTAAATTTGTTCAAACTAGAGAAGGCAAAAAGTATTTCATAATATTTATCGATGATTACACAAGGTATTGTTATGTATATTTACTTAGAAGTAAATATGAAGCCTTGGAAATGTTTAAACTCTACAAAATTGAAGTTGAAAATCAACTTGGTAAAACCATTAAAATGGTTAGAAGTGATAGGGGTGGTGAATATGATACACCATTAAATGAATTTTGTGCACAACATGGCATTATTCAACAAATTACAACACCCTATTCTCCACAGGAAAATGGAATTGCTGAAAGGAAGAATATAACTCTTAAAGAAATGATGAATGCCATGTTACTAAGTTCAGGCTTATTGTAGAACTTGTGGGGGGATGCAATGTTGTCTGCTAATTATGTTCTTAACAGAATACCCCACAAGAAAACCAATAGCTGTGGAAAGGTCGACCACCTTTCTACAAATACTTAAAAGTGTAGGGGTGTTTGGCAAAGGTAGAAGTTCCTATTCCGAAAAAGACTAAAATAGGACAAAAAATAGTAGATTATGTGTTTATTGGTTTTGCTCAGAATAGTAGTGCATACCGGTTTCTGACTTATAAATCAGAAATACCTGATATACATGTGAACACTATTATAGAGTTAAGAAATGCTGTGTTTTTTGAACATATTTTTCCTTACAAGAAATGACAGGAATTAAGTTTACGTAAAAGAACTTATAATTGTACACAAAGTCAAAAGACTAATGACAATCAAACATAGGAGACTAGTAATGGTCTCAACCAACAGGATTTAATTGATGATGAACCAAGACAAAGTAAGAAAGCAAGAACATCAAAATCCTTTGGTCTAGATTTTTTGACATACCTGTTAGAAAATGAAACTCAAAACTTTAAAGAAGCAATGACAGTCCTGAAGCACCTTTGTGAAAGAGGCTGTTAATAGAGAAATTGAATTCATTATGCAAAATCGTACTTGGGAATTGGTGGATTTTCCACCTGGTTCTAAACCTCTTGGATATAAATGGATATTCAAGAGAAAAATGAAAGTAGATGCTTCAGTAGACAAGTATAAAGCAAGACTTGTGGTAAAAGGTTACAGACAAAAGGAAGGTCTGGATTATTTTGACACATATTCCCCTATGACAAAAATAACATCCATTCGTATGCTTATTGCTATAGCAACATTGTATAATCTAGAGATACATCAAATGGATGTCAAGACAGCTTTCTTAAACGGTGATCTAAATGAAGAGATCTATATGGAGCAACCCGAAGGGATTGTAGTACCAGGGCAAGAAAAGAAAGTTTGTCGGCTTATAAAATCTCTTTATGGATTAAAACAAGCACCTAAGCAATGGCATGAAAAATTTGGTCACGCTATGCTTACTAATGGGTTTAAGATAAATGAATGTGACAAGTGTGTCTATATTAAAAACACTAACAAAGGTCATGTCATCGTTTGTCTTTATGTGGATGACATGCTTATCGTTGGAAGCAGTTAAAACATGATCAAATCAACTAAGAAAATGCTGAACAAAAGATTTCATATGAAAGATATGAGGGTCGCAGATGTAATATTAGAAATGAAAATTACTAAAACGTCTGATGGATATGCATTATCTCAATCTCATTATATTGAGAAAATTCTTGGTAAATATATCTAGGATGATATAAATGTAGCAAGAACACCTGTAGACATCAGTCTTTATTTATCAAAAAATAAAAGTGATGCGGTGTCTCAGCTAAAATACTCCCAAATCATTGGAAGCCTAATGTACCTAATCAATTGCACTCGTCTTGATATAGCTTATGCTGTCAGTAAATTGAGTAGGTGCATTAGTTACCCTGGAGAAGACCATTGGAAAGCGATCATTCGGGTTCTTAGATATCCAAGATTTATCCGGGATCATGGTTTGAACTTTACTCGATATCCTACAGTATTGGAAGGCTATTGTGATGCAAATTGGATATTGGATACTAAAGATTTAAAATTCACTAGTGGATATGTCTTTACTCTGGATAGCGCTATTGTTTCTTGAAAATCCACGAAACAATCATGCATTGCACGATCCACAATAGAATCTGAGTTCATTGCTTTAGACAAAGCAGGAGAAGAAACAAAATGGCTTCGCCACTTCCTAGAAGACATTCCAATATGGCCAAAACTTGTGCCTGCTATTTACATTCATTATGATAGTCAATCTGTAGTAGGCAGGGCACCGAGTCATATGTATAATGGTAAGTCAAGACACATTCGTCATCGACATAATACCTTAAGGAAATTGCTTTCAAATGAAATAATCTTAATAGATTAAATAAAATCTAAAGAGAATATTGTGGATCCGTTAACAAAAGGTTTGATAAAAGAGCAAGTGTATAGTTCATCAAAGGGGATGAGATTAAAGCCTATTACATAAGAGTCATTATAATGGTAACCCTACTTAAATGAATGTAGATCCCTAGAATTAAGTTCAAAGGTGCAACTAAGTTACGTGTGGCTTACCAAAAATCACCAAGGGATTAAAATTCCCTACCAATTCCTATGGTGAGAGTGATGTCTGTAACATATGTTGTATGCAGGGGTTTAAGGATAAGTGTTGCTTTTAATGATTACTTATATCTTGATTTAGGCATAAAAATCAAGACAAGTATAAGAGATACTCACAATAAGAATCACCTATATGAGTGTCGAATTGGGGCCGGTTCTATGAGAATGAAGAGGCTAAATTCTCTAGAAGCACTCATGAACAACCAAGAGCGTTCAAGGCCAAAATGAACACAACCGTGAGAACCACGATGTGTCAAAAGATATTTTGTGTGAAATCTATTGTCTTGGATTACACAAACGGTTGAACAATTCAAGGCATCGCGTCTAGTGGTTAGCTAATAAGTCTAATAGGTTATCACTAGGGAAGGTTCAAGGTTGAAAATCTACCTATCATGATACAAGATATTTTCGATTTACACTTTTTTGACAAATTCTGCATATTGTTGCATTTCCGTTGTCATCAAATTCCATTCATGTGGGGATTATTAGAAATGGTTTTGGAAAATTTAGATTTTTCCTCAACTTTGGTCTAATTTTTAGGTGGGACCCATGTGCCAAAGTTGACAGGTCTGAGTGGTAGCGCGTTCTATGCCGCATTGTGATTTACGTAGTATATTTGGTTGCTCAAAACCATTATCGAGTGAATTGAAAATTGATGCCAAAGTGAGCTCCATGAAAATGGTGTTTTGGTGGAATTTCCATAAAGGTTTGAGTTAAAACTTGTCCCACGTTGGTTTGGTGGGGCAAACTTTGTGTGGATTTATAAGGCTTAGGTTTGGAACTTAGGGTAGGTCCTAAGGAGCACTCAATTTTTGTAGAGGGGCAAGTTATGGGTAAAGTAGGCTAGACCCATTGGGCTCAAAACAAACATACATGTGCGCACCGCCGTCCGTCCGTCCGTCCGTCCGATCAGTCGAGTGGGCTGGGCTGGGCTCGGCCTGGGCTTGGGCGCGTGTGCGTGGTGTGAGGTTCCGGCCCAATACTAATTCTTTTTGGGCCAAAAACATTTGAATTTATTTTTATTTTTTGAAAAAATAAATCTGTCCAGTTTTGATTTCACATTTCGGTTAGAATAAATTCAATTTTGGTTAGCACCTCTTCAAAATTTCTCTACAGGTTTCTACCTGTCTGAACAGATTCAGTTCAAACCCATATCTAGTTAAAATTCAAACTGAGCAGGTTTGTATTTATTCATTCAAAACCGAACAGGTCTGCTACCTGTTGGATTCAAACCGAACAACCACTATTCCATTTATAAATAGGTAGTCCCTTATTTGGATTTTCACTTGATTTTTCGTCCTCAATTCTACTGTTGTTCTCTCTGCATTTTGCTACATTATTTTTCTATGAGAAAGAGTGTCAGCGTAAAGTGTGTTCGCTGCGTGAATAGTTTGTAGTGTTGCTACTATTCACTGTTGATCATTTTATCCTGGGAGATAGACGTCCACAATCTGAAAACACTGTGGAGAGGATGAATCTGTCTTAAGGACACAGTGTTAAACATTGGACTTGAACAAAAATTTGTTCGACATATTAATAAGGTAAGTAATTAATTTACTTTCTATTTTATTTATTTTTTATCAGATTCTGATTTTGTTTTTGTAACAAAATAAGAGTCTGTTGTTTTATTTTATTTTTATACTGTTTTGATTTTTGTATTTAAACAGTTTCTCTCATTCCTTTAATTCTTCGAATACAGTGAAAATTGTCCATCAATGATTAATAAGGTCTAGAAAAGACTAATCAAATAATTTATCAAAATCTTAAGAGAGGTGTAGACGCGCCCGAACGTCCCGGGAGAAATCCCGTTTTGTTCATTGGGGCTTACTACAGTTTGGACTCAATGTCACGGTCCTGTATCTAATCTCGCGGAGTGCAATGCAAGACCGATGAATTATCAAAGAGTTCAAATCCGGCAAATCGTTTTGAAAAACTGATTTTTAGAAAGAAGTGCCAAACATGGATTGCTTTGCCAGATACAAATTCGCCACTTAAATATTTTATTTTGAGAGAATTTAGGAAACCCTAACTCGTGCCTAAGGCCACGTGTCCGTCATCACCAAAGTTGCCTCAGCTCGGGAACTTGGGTACGATTGGGGAAGGTCATTTCGTGAGCACCCCCGCTCGCCTGATCAAAGATCCGCCTCTACTAACCATGATATCGAGTTTTGAA
This sequence comes from Camellia sinensis, assembly GCF_055761805.1. NCBI lineage: Eukaryota > Viridiplantae > Streptophyta > Magnoliopsida > Ericales > Theaceae > Camellia > Camellia sinensis. The sequence continues at coordinate 158,533,111 of NC_138961.1, read as the reverse complement.
AACATTATGTGCTCTTATTCTGGTTATTAGCCTAGAATTACTATGTGATGCACACAACATACAAGTATAGACTGGATCGTTTGAGTTGGAACAAAACATTTCATGTTTGTTTATTTGAAAGATGGTTTGATGGTGCTACTCGCAGTAGGCTAAGACGTGGATTTGCCACCCTCAAGTGGGCTTAAGAAAACATGATTTTGCCACTCTCAAGTGGGCTTAAAACTCTCAATTGGTGAATTGTTCCAATTCAAATAACCCAACCTTCACCCACAGGCATTTAGGTAGTTATATCACATAAGCAAATAGCTTCATAGTAAGCATGCTATCATGGCAGTCACTCACACGCATGCAAGGATGCTAAAGCATAAATACTTACCGAGTACTCCAAGCCAAAGAAAGAAGCTAATTAGAAATCATGCATGAATCCTAACTATGCTGAAATGCCTAATGCAACACATGCAAAAATACAACTAAGATAGGCTCGGCTATTCTAAAATGGCATATGAAATGCAACAGCTGATACACATATTCAACTCGGAATTGAAATACAATGCAGTTAGTATGATGCGCCAACCCCGGTGCATGCAAGACAGATAAATTGATGCAAACATGTGAGCATAAGTATGTTAATTGAAACGTGCCCTAAACTAACCATCATAAGCTGGTAAATAAAAGGGAGAAAGGCGTGGCGTTGGAAGGCATGCATCACACACACACGCACACTTATTACAACATTGCCCTCCTCGGAGGGTCCGAATGAATAGTACAGAATAAACTAGCTAATCTAAGCTAATTAAACTAATTATTACATAACATTAATTAATTAACGAATTAACGAAGTAAGTAAGGAAACTAGCATGCAAATTAAACAAAATGGACTGCCTCAGCTCTGTTCCGAATGATAGGGATGCATGCATGCTCAAGTCGCCTTGTCGGAAAATCCATCGCAATGCCCCGATTTGCCTCTGTTTGCAACTGGTCCCAGAATACTGTACAAAGCTCCAGAAGGTTGCTGACCAGTTTTTGCTGCTGGTTTCTGATTTGCTGCAACAGAGAGCGAGAAAGGGGCATGGCAAAGTATTTTCAACATATGTATGCATGATCACCCTTTCCATCATTACACAAGCTCCAGGGAGTGTAGTCCTCGATCCTCGTGCCACCAATCACGCATCTCGATGCATGATGGCCGAGGAGTCGGATTGCACGACTCAATGTAAAATGAATGTACATATAAACACAACAAGGCCTAAACTTCATCATGGGTAATCCGGAGTGTCGGCGACCGAGAATCGAGGCACGTTTCGTCACTTGGAGTACAAAATGTCCCTCGTTTCCCGTGTTTGGACTAAACCCTATTCCAAACACAATGCAATATACATGGCATAGACAATATGACTAGCATGCAACCCTAAACGCAATGCAACCTAATCATGCTAGCATGCGAGGGATGATATGCAAACATGCAACTAGCATACACAATGCTATGAACTAAGAATGGCATACTCAATGCACATGAACTATATGGCATACGCAATGCACATACGAAGATGGATATGCACGAAGACATGAACATGGCATACACAATGCGACGATCAAGCATGCGACAACATGGATATGGCATACATAATGCAAGATGGACTTAAACTAAAATGAATGGGCCTCAGCCACACTCAAATCAGTGGCCGTACATGATAAAAATGAAGTAACAACACACATGCAAACATGCACAAATGCAAGGGACCAAACCTAAGGCACAAAGTGCAACTCCACCAAAGCATGGTAAGCATGAAATATGGCTTACAATCACATATTTTTCAACTCTGAAATGACATGCAAGATGGTTCCGAATCATGCAAACACCTCACACAATGCATGCTAGATGGCCCAAATATCGAAACTAGTGAAATGGATTATACTATAGGCATGCAAAGCAATACTCAAATGGCTAAAACAGCCCCAAATAGTCCCTATGCAGGCCAAAATAGTAGCAAATATGGACTAAAATGATGGCTCGTAAAGCATGAAAATGAAGCTCATGCAATGGTCCAAAAATGAGGTATTCATGCATAACTCTCAAACACATTCAAAGAATGGAAAACATGGGAATATGGCACAAGTATAGGCTCTGAAATGACATGCTCAATGGCCCCAAAACACGAAAACACCTCAGTACAAGCATGCAATAGGCTTCAAAACTCAAGGCTAGGCAAGGATATTACATTACAACCATGCATAGCAAGCATCATTCGACCATGAGGCATAAAAACAGAGCTAAGGCAGTCCAAAACATGCATAAAGTCAGTCTAAGGCATGGCCAAAAAGTGCTAGAATCAAGGACCAAAATAATATGCAATACAAGCTAGTGAAGAGGGTTTACACTACAAGTATATGAAGCATTCAAGTGGTCACTAAACCAGCAAAAGTAAGAGGTATGACATGCCAAATAAATTCCAAAAACTCATTGAAACATGGTCAATGCATGCAAGAATGACATGCTCCTTTGATAGGCTATGAAAAAGGTTATTCTACACATGCAAGATGGACACCCAATATGGAAAAACAAGCTATGAACAAAGCCTATGCAGGTCCTAAAACTCATCAAAAATGGCCTGAAACATGGCTTGGAAGTATGCAAATAAGGGCTCCTTTGTTAGGCCAAATATGCTAGAAATCAAAGCAAGGAGAGAGAGTCACCCCTCTATGATTTTGGCTCTCAAAAATACATAATATCCACTGAAAATCCGCTGGATTTCAGTGATCAAAAGGGCAAACAAAACTCAAAACAAAGGCCTTAATGCATGGCTCAAAACAAGGTGAAATGAAACATGCGAGGGGGTAGATGACCCCCAACAGAAAAATGATCTTAAACAAACATGTTAAGGACCTCAAAATAAGACTTTTTTCAGTTTACACTAAAGCTCAAAAATGCTTGCAAGTATGGCTAAAAGATGAAGCAAAATAAAACTCAAAAGAGGGAATAGGGTATTACCCTTGTAGCTCAGCAACTCCAGCAGCTTATAGACCAAAAATGCAGCTCCTTAGGACCTCTCAAGACCCTCCAAGAAGCTTAGGTTGGTGTTGGAGGTGTTAGGCTAAGAGGTAGTGTGCAAAGGGGCATGAACTTAGCACTTTTGAACACAAAATATAGAGACAATGGGGAGATGTATGTGTGTATGCTTCAGCCAAATTCAGAACCTTTACCAATGAGGGAGAGGGTCTCTCTTATAGCCAAAGGGGTCCAAAGCTTCCTAAAGAAGCTAAAAAACAAGTTTGAAGATCCTTCCTACACATGTATGGAGGATTCATTCTGTGCCTTCCAGCTGGCACAACTGGCAACAACTCACAGAGACAGAACTGAGGGAGGCAGGCCGACCAGTTTAGGTGGTCGGCCGACCACTTCCCCTGGTCAACCGACCAGTTCAAAAGGTTCAAGTTAGCAAAAAGTGGTCAGCCATCCCATTTGGTGGTCTCCACATTGAATGCAAACTAGTGGTGTGGTGGGAGACCAGCAATTGTGGCCTAAAAATGAGGGAGACCAGTTACCAGTCAAGAAAATTGGTCGGCCGTAGAAAAGTGGTCTCCAAGGAGAAAAGGTGGTCTCCCACTCTTGTACCACCTTCCAAACAATGAAAGTAGGGTCCATGCAAAAAATGAACCAAGATGGATGCAAAACGAGGGTTCAGGGGCCAAAACGCGCAGTCGGGTGCCCCGAAAACTGACTGTTAAGCATCGAAAGTGGTGTGTGACCACGAAGGTGGTCTCCCGGGCCACAATGTCCCTCTCGAGAGAGGAAATATGGTGTGTGCCAAAAATCGGAGCAAACGGAGAAAGTTAAGCGGTCCCGAACCGAAGTGCAAGGCCGACGGCTCCGAAAACTGAAAACTGGTCTCCAAACGGGAACAGTGGTCTACGACCACAAAAAGTAGCCTACGGCCACTAAGAGATGGTCTACGAGACCTCTCCCTCCTTTTGGGAAGAGAAAAACAGAACCTGGTTCGCAAACCGAGGCAAAGCACAAAAGAGTCCCGAAGTCTGGAGGCAAGGCTCTCAATCAAGACTCCGTAACCTCAGAACGAGCACAACATGCGCAATCACCAAGCACTCAATCGATGACGTTTGAGTCTTAAGGTTGGTCAAAAATGGGTTGTCTACAAGAGGTATTTGTAATTCTTCCTCGTATTTAATGTTTTTGTATGGAGTAGAACCTCTTCATTATGACATGATATGATGAAATTATGACAACAACTATATGGAATTGTGAAATAGTGGTTATGGAATACTCTTTCATTCCAAATAAGCCCTTATAGGATCTTCCTAGTTGTCACCTGAAATATAAATAAAACTCCGGTCGGTGGTGCCGGAATTAGCACTGCGACGGACAAGTTAATCTCTGTAGAAAGATTGGTATTTTATGATTTCTTAAGGTTCAAGGTTCTTGTTAGGACCCTACCTATTGTCAATTTCGTGAACAAACTTGGGTTTCGTTGAGTTGTAATTTTCTTCTATTTTTGGTCTTCCCGCTTGAGCTGGGATTATGGCGCTCGAGCGAAGTTTCCACTATCGCAGTACTTTGGTTTGTCTGAAAAAAATATTGCATGGTGTGATTTTATGCTTGAGCATAAATTCTTACGTTCAAGCTTGAACCCTGGTTTGGAACACGAGTATTAGCATTCCCGCTCGAGCGTCCATTCCTACGCTCGAGCAGACTTCGCGATTTCAGCAGCTATAAAACTACAAGTTGCTCCAAATCTAGGGTACGTTTTTTAGATCTTCTTTAAGGGTTTTAGGGTTTTCTTTTTGGGTTGTTTTGATAGTTTTCCTTGAGGTTTGATTGAGCATTAAACTCATGTTTTGATAAACACACATCAAGGAGTTGTTTGTTCATCTTTAAGAGTGTTCGTCTTCGGTGGAATCTGAAGATTCAAGCGCAGAGTAATCGAAGGAGTTTGATGCTATGTGCAGTCGTTGATTCAACAATGTATGTTGTGGATTCAACATCAATATGATTAATTCTGAGACAAAGGTTACGGTGAAAGATATACAGATTGTTAAAGACAAATTGACAACGTTTGGATAATTTGTTTGGTATATTTGTAATATTTCTTTCTTCAGTAGTGGATTGATTTGTGATGTTTTGCCCATGATTTTTTAATCACAATTGGAAGTGCTCTAATAGTGATTGTTTCTACGTAAAAATCATTTGTGTCTATTTAGTGTTTCTGAAACAACAATCTAAATCACTTTCTTACGTGACTGATGATTTAGATTGTTAGTTTTAATTGGTTGGGAATTAGCACAATTAAATCTTGATCTAATCACGAATCACTTAGGTTTTTCAATTAGTATCAGAGCAGGTCACTCTTTATTTTTATCAAAACTATAGGAGTGTGATTTTGTGTGATTAGTGATATGGATTCAATTTGCGAAGGTAACTCGATCCATAGACCTCTGTTACTTGATGGTACAAACTATTCTTATTCATATAAAAGTGTTTTTAAAATCTATCGATGAGAAAGTTTGGCACTGCGTGATTTATGGGTGCAGTGAACCTGTTGTCACCATTGATGGTGTTGATATTCCCAAACCTCTTGATAAATGGGACACATTCGACTATCAAAACTCGAGTTGGAACAGTAAGGCTCTCAACTCCTTCTTTTGCTTCGTTACACCTGAAGAGTTTCGTCATATTTGCACGTGTGAGGTAGCAAAAGAAGCTTGGGACATTATTGAAACAATTTACGAGGGTACTACTTCTGTTAAAAGGTCAAAACTTCAACGTCTCACCTCCGCCTTTGAAACTCTTTTTATGCGTGATGATGAGACGTTTGATGATTTTTATACTAACCTTAGTGACATTGTGAATTCGTGTTTCACACTCAGTGAAAAAAATCCCTAAAGCTAAGGTTGTTGGAAAAATTTCGAGGTCTTTACTCGAGAGGTTCCCATCAAAAGCAAAAGCTATTAAGGAGGCTCAGGATGTTGACACCCTCAAACTTGATCAGTTGGTTGGAAGCTTGCAAACTTATGAAGCGCACCAGATTTTTAGAAAAAACAAAAAGATAGTGTATCTTTCACTAGTGCTCATGAGACTGCAAAACTCTTGAGATTGAGTTTGATCTAGAGTCTAAGATGACGGCTATGTTTACTAAACAGTTCATAAAAAATTTAAAGAAAAAGAAGCCTAATTTTAAGGACCCTACTTCAAAAGATAAGAATCATGAAAAACCCAAAACCTTTTCACCAAAAATTGCTCAAAAAACTGAAAAGAAGATTATAAAGGGGCAAGGGGTCAAGTGTTACGAATGTCAAGGGTTTGGACATATTGCTCTTGAATGTCCTTCGACAAAGAACCGAAAAAAAGTCTACACAGTAACTTGGGATGATGAAAGCGGGTTAGAGCAAGAACCTGATGAAACTGAATCCAGTGAAGATAGAGATAGTACTTACATAGCATTCTGGTCTACTGTCACTCAACCTCCTCTAAAGCTAGTGGAATTTGCTCGTGGTCAGAATCTGCACCGTGCTCTTACCTTTGATGGGAGTAATTACTTGTTCTGGAAGATTAGAATGAGGATGTTTTTGAGAGCTTACGACCTTGAGGACTAGCAAGCCATTGAAGAGGATGTTGAAAGCGTTGACAATCCGAGCAATCGAAGAGTTCTGACTACCATTCATGAAGTAATTTCTAACAAAGAATAGCAACGGATTGCTCACTGCACAAAGGCCAAAGATGTATGGGACATTCTGAGTCAATTTCATGAAAGAGGAGAGTCATCTTCACTATCATCTATCAATTTTCATGCTTTAGTTACTCGACTGGATGAGGTCCAGGAGAAAGAGGAGCAAAAAGAAGACGATAAGACCTCGGAAGACAATGATGAGATTGATGGTGATGACCTACAAAAAGCTTATGAAAAACTTTACGATGAATCTCTGAATTTGTCTGAGATAAATAATAAACTCACTCATGTGAAAGCGAGAATGTCAAGCTAAAAGAAGAAATTTTTACAGCAAAGCAGAATGTCATCAAGATCTCTAATGACAAGCAAGACCTATGTGCAAAACTTCTATCTTGTGAGACCAAAAGGAATGAGTTTCTAAAAATATATGCCACATATGAAGAGAAGATTGAAAACCTTGAAATGGCACAAGCTGCATTGGAAGAGATGGTTGGTCAAAAAGATGAAGAACTCAAAGATGCTAGAGCCACAATTGCCATGTGGAACAAAGGTTCCAAGACATTAGAAGACATCCTCGGGTCTCAAAAAATGGGTTGTGACAGAAGTGGGCTAGGCTATGGTAATGTGACAGTTCACAAGGAACATGCCTCTACATCACATGACCTGAAAACTCAAACAAAGGGAAAACTGAAGGTACAACAGGGTGATCCCTCTCTTCAAATACCTAACGGGGGTAAGATTAACAAAAGGGAGGTAAAACCTATTTTTATTTGTCATCATTGTGGTAGGTATGGCCACATTGGCCCTTATTGTTTTGAGTTGTTTGGTAAGGTGTCTCAAAAGGGTAGAAATTATAATACTTTTTTGGTCAGGAGATAAACTTACATGTCTAAGCGGAACACCAAAATTCATGAGGGTGTTCACAACACTAAGACATTTACCAAAGACTGCCAGTCCTAATTTTCTTAAGACTAAAAAGATATGGATAAGAAAAGGTGACTTGACTTGTTTTGTTGTTCACACTGTTCTAAAAGCACGTGACTCACACATGTGATACCTTGATAGTGGGTGCTCTCGTCACATGTCAGGTGACAAATCCTACTTCACCTCTATTGAAAAATATGAAGGAGGAATTGTTACTTTTGGAGATGGTGGCACTTCTAGAGTCATTGGTAAGGGCTCTATAAGTGTGGCTAGTCTTCCCAAGCTCGAAAATGCATTACTTATTAATGGGCTTAAAGCAAATCTTTTGAGCATCAGTCAAATGTGTAATTCCCACCATGAAATATTATTTGCAAAAAATAAATGTGAGATTTTAGATAAGAAGGGAAATACTGTCATGCATGGGGGTTCACATATCTGATAACTGCCATGGGATTGTTACCACTAATAATCTCACTTGCCACTTAGCCATCATAAGCAATATTGATCTATGGCATCAAAGATTAGGTCACATGAATTTCAAAGACCTAACTAAGATAGCCAACAAAGAGCTTGTGAGAGGAATACCTAAACTGGGTAAGATTATGAACCATGTGTGTGGATCATGTCAACTTGGGAAGCAAACCCATGTCCCTCATAAAAAGGTGAACAGCTCATAACCAAACATCCTCTTGAACTAGTTTATATGGATCTTATGGGACCCACTCGCACTGAAAGCATTGGAGGTAGATATATTTTTTTGACCGTTGATGATTATACTCGTTTTTCATGGATAAATTTATTAAGAGAAAAATTTGATACGTTTAATGCTTTCCAAGCCTTAGTTCTTAAAATCCAAAATGAACAGGGTGTTTCTATTGGGTGTATCATAAGAATTCGAACTGATCATGGTCGTGAGTTTGGAAATAGTTCGTTTTCAAATTTTTGTGATATGCATAGAATTAAGCATGAATTTTCTGCACCGATTACTCCACAACAAAATGGAGTTGTTGAGAAGAAGAACAGGGTTGTTCAAGAGATGGCTAGGGTCATGCTCCTAAGTAGGAAAGTTCTTCTAAAGTTTTGGGCTGAAGCCTTAAATACTACCGTTTATGTTGTGAATCATGTGTATTTAAGGCCCGACACTTTACAAACTCCACATGAATTGTGGAAATGATTGAAACCTAATGTAAAATATTTCAAAACTTTTGGGAGTAAATGTTACATTTTCAAAGATAGAGAGCTTTTGGACAAATTTGACTCTCGAAGTGATGAAGGTATCTTTCTAGGGTATTCAACCACTGGTAGAGCTTTTCGTGTCTATAACCTGCGAACTTTATCTTTAATGGAATCGATCAATGTGGTTATAGACGATACAGGTTCCCCTACTTCAGCCATAAATGAGGAAGAAAATGGTGAGTCTCCAATCCTGGATACTGAACCACAAAGTCAAAGAGAAGCTGAGGTCCAAGCACAAGAAAGTGAGCCAGCACTAACTTCTAAAGCAAGTCTCTAAAAAGTGCACAGAGAGACACCACTTCTGATGCCTCTGTCACCACAAGTCCAAGTTCAAACCATCAACAAGGGTGAAACTGAATCATCCGGCTCAATAGGTGATTGGAAGTGTCTCAGATCGAATGAAAACCCGAAGAAAAATTCGGGAGGGGGTATCTCATATGTGTTATGTTTCATTAATTGAACCTATGAATATAAAAGAGGCCTTACTAGATGATAGTTGGGTCAATGCTATGCATAAAGAATTAGGTTAATTTGAACGTAACAATGTTTGGACTCTTGTCCCCAGACCTAGAGACATGAATGTGATAGGTACCAAGTGGATCTTTAAGAATAAATCTGATGAGAATGGTACTGTAGTCAGAAAGAAAGTTAGGTTGGTTGCTCAAGGCTATACTCAAGTAGAGGGTGTTGACTATGATGAGACGTTTGCCCAAGTTGCACGTCTCGAATCTATTCGTATTTTATTTGGTGTTGCATGCTTTCTTAGTTTCAAATTGTTTCAAATGGATGTGAAAAGTGCCTTTCTGAATGGGTATTTCAAAGAAGAGGCTTATGTTGAGTAACCAAAAGGGTTTGAGGACCCTAAATGTCTAAACCATGTCTACAAGTTAGACACGGCTTTGTATGGCTATAAACAAGCCCCTCGGGCTTGGTATAATAGACTTACTACTTTTCTTCTTGATAATGATTTTCAAAGGGGTAGTATGGATAAGACTTTATTTGTGAAATATACTAAGTCTCATATACTTGTTGCTCAGATTTATGTTGATGATATTGTGTTTGGATCCACTGCTGATCATCTTGTGAAATATTTTTCAGATTGCATGATACATGAGTTTGAGATGAGCATGATTGAAGAGTTATCTTATTTCTTGGGTCTTCAAATTAAATAGTCTCCTTTGGGTATGTTTGTTTCCCAGACAAAGTATGCCAAAAACCTTGTGTCAAAGTTCGGTCTCGAGTCGGCCAAACATGCACGCACTCCTATGAGCACCAGTCTTCACCTTTCTAAAGATTCCTCTGGTACTGATGTTGATCCTACCCTTTATAAGAGTATGATAGGAAGTCTCTTGTACCTCACAGCCAGTCGTTTTAACATTGCATTTAGTGTAGGTGTTTGTGCCCGTTACCAAGAATGTCTTAAAGACTCTCATCTTATTACAGTCAAATGCATCATTAAGTATGTTAATGGGACATTAGGTTATGGGATTTGGTTCTCAACCGACACTACATCTGAACTAGTTTTTCTGATGCCGACTGGGTAGGGTGTGCTAATGATTGTAAGAGCACATCTGGGGGGTGTTTTGTGACAACCCTCACCTCTAATTAGTGCTAATCTGTGATTAAGCATGATAAGTAACTGATAAGAATGAAATTCTGATCTGTTTATGTGAATGTGTTGCACTAGTTGCATTTCTATCTGTTTGCCGTTAAATGATCTGTTCGTGTTTTAATTTCGAATTGCGAATTGAAGGCCTTATCAGCGGCCGAATCAGAAATTGATTAGTGTTATATGCTAATTAGGATTTATGTGATTTTATGGTAGGTTTAATTAAAATTCAATTTGGAATGGTTAAATTAGATTAAATAATGCTAAATTACAATAGTTTGAATTTACTACCAAATTGCCATTGTAGTGGGCCACTTTGTTGAAAACATCGTTTAGAGCTTAGTTTTGCATCTTTTCTACATCCCTTTTTCTTGACCAAACCGTGAGAGAGAGGGAGGTAGGAGAAGTTTGGTTTCAACAAGAATTAGCTTGGAGACTTATTGAAGAGATTTTGCAAATTTGAACTTCCATACCTAGAATTTAAGACCTGAGGTAGGAATTCATCGTCTTAATTGTGAATTTAAGTTATTTCTTGCATGGTTCATGGAAATATTGGTGATTAGAGTCTAGAATTGGCTCAAAGTGTTGTATTGAGTAGCTATGGTTGCATGCATGTCCATGTCATTGAGTTTTAAGGTCTTTTCTTTGAAAATTTCTACATGCATGTTCATGTTTTTGTTATAGTCCATGAATTCACCATGTTTTGGAGTTCAAACTTGCATTTGGTTATGCTTTGGAGCATTGGAATTCAAATGAACACATGCATGTTATATTTACATCATATTCTTGAAGTTTCTTTGAAATTGTGTTCAATTGCTTCACCTTTGGGCTTGATTTTACAAATTGATCTTCTAAACATGTTGTAGTATGAGTTTTCAAGTGTTTTCTAGAAAATTAGCCTAAAAGGATCGAGTTTGAAGCTTTAAAAGTTGAGTTTTGTGCTTGAGGATCAATCTGGAAATTCCAGATTTTGGATCCACGCTCGAGCGAAGGACTTCACGCTCAAGCGTACACTCTGAGTACATGCACTTCCGCTCGAGCGTGGGAAATTACACTCGAGCGTGAAATGCATATGCCCAGAAGTTCATACGTTTTGCAGTTCGCTCGAGTGAAAGAATTCACGCTTGAGCGAGGACCTGAGTCTCAAGCTCGAGCGAAGGTCAAGCGTCCGTCAAGCATGATTTTCATGCATCCAGTACTTTTCATGAGTTTGCATCTCACTCGAGCGAAGGAAGTTACGCTCTAGCGGAGATCCTTTGTCTGCATGTCCGCTCGAGCATAGAAAGCCATGCTCGAGCGAGACCCTTGTTTCAGTAAAAGTTTGAAAAGTGTTTTAAGGTGCATTTTTGCATCCTCATTCCATCCTAGGCATTCCTAGGCCATGTTTAAGGCATCTTAATGAGGATAATGTTATAGAACCACACCAGTATAGTTAGGGGCTAAGTTATTAATCCTAAGTGTGTGTTCGTTCTGCAACTGTAGGGTTGGCATCCGAGGACGCTCATTAGCTGCCTGTAGCCCAGTACTCTGTGAGTAACAATGTCGTAAAGATATGTTCAATTATGATTATTTTCTGAATGATCAACTGTACTGCTTACTGAAATGTGATTGTTTAATGAATGAATGTTTGTCCTATTTGTAAACTGTACTCGTAGCATCCATGGCAACCTACTGTTACTGTTACTGCTACTGTTATAGAGATCTCTGTTGGTTCTAATGTTGGGACCACTACTATTCACTGTTTGATGGCCATCAATTGACTGTTCGGTCTACTAAGACCTACTGTACTGTTTTGCTATTGGATGTACCACATATGACTACTATGGTTCTAAATGACTGATTTACTGATGTAATTGACTGTTTTAAATACTGAAAGGACATTCATCCTTAACCCCTTTATGCATATGTTATTCACTAGGCTTTAGCTCACTGTTTATATTTATATGTAGGTGTCCAATCATCGGACCGGAGCTAGGAGTGTTGAGTTAAGCTTTTGTTTTGTCAAGCCAACCACTGTGCCTCACTTCGAGGTTCCAAATCCGTTAAGCCAAGGCTGTCTTTGGGGTGTTTTAGACTCGCCCTTTTCTGTCCCTATTTTGTAATAAATTGAATAAGACGTGATTGTACAGTTATGTTGAAGGGATTAGGTCCCTAACCTGGATGTTATGTATGTCTGAGATGTATATATGCTTGTGGTTATGTATGTGACTTGTTCATAGAAGTCTTTTTGCATACAGAATGTCACAGCTCATTGGACATCTTTCTATTATTGTTTGGCTTTCGCCAGCCCCTTACTCTGTATTACTGTCATTACTGTTAAACAGGCCTTCGGTAATCACGGATTACTGGCCGGTTGCGATGCTAAACCCATAGGGGCGGGTGCGGGTCGTGACATGTTTTTACCTTGGGAGTAATTTGGTTTCCTGGCATAGCAAAAAGCGAAATGCCATCTCTCTTTCAACCGCTGAGGCTGAGTACATTGGTGTAGGGAGTTGTTGTGCCCAAATGTTGTGGGTGAAGCAAATGCTTCATGATTATGGTATAGACCAGAACACTCTCACCCTTTTCTGTGATAACACAAGTGCCATTAACATTTCTAAAAATTCTTTCCAACACTCTCGCACCAAACACATTAACATTCGTCATCATTTCATTCGAGAGTTTGTGGAAGAGAGCCTTGTTGTTCTTGAACATGTACCCATTGAGCATCAAAAAGCTAATATTTTTACAAAACCCCTTGATCTTCTTAGGTTTGAGTTCCTTAGAAAGACCTTGGGTGTAGTGCTTAGTCACTAGGGTGTTACCTGTTACTTGAGTGGGTGTGAGTGATTGCTTTTATGTGTACTTGGATGATATAATCTCATTTTCATTTATTCTTGTCATCTCTGTATTTAGACTCATATGAACACCTTTTATGCTGCTTGCAAGATTTCATTCTTCTTTGTTCATAGCTCATTCTAAGTGCACATGCTCATTGTCTTCATGGTCTCATTCTATACACATTCTTGAGATAAGCTGTTGTAGAGGTTTCCGCACAAGTGATCAAAGTTCTTTATGGATCTCTTGCAGTGTCACTTGTACATTTTTAGAGGAATTGACCTATACTGGCAAATCTTGGGCAATGTTGAGTCTCTTAACCATCTACCATCGTTTTTTCACTTCCACAGTTCCTTTCTCAGTTCATTGAAGTCCGGACATTAGGAAAAGGCTACCTCAGAGGCACCAACCAGGCCATCCTTATTGATTTCATCCTTTTCTAGTTTGGTCTCCATACTCTTGAGCGTGCATGCCACCAGTGAGTCCCCACAGAAAAGAAAAGTCACAGAGGGAAAAAAATATATAAAAAAAAAGGATTCATTGATTAAGGGGGAGCCTCTACGTTTACTCAACAAATATCCCTTGATTCCTAGTGGTTTGACTTTTCTCTATGATGTTTCGTTACTCTTGCTAGAGGTCCAACCATCTGATCACTACGAGGATTAACTCTAGCTTTGTGGCCTCTCAAGGATTGCACACACACACATTTATTTTGTGAGCGCTTATGATTGCATTTGAGTTGTGTATTTTCATGTAGCTTATGATCATTGATTAATTTTTTTTTTTTTGCTCATGATTTTGTGCTTCATAATGTCAGATTTACAAGTTTGCGTGTTTCATGGTTTATGGATTATACCATCTTAGTGTCACATTCTTGCTATTATGCTCCCTTTTGTTTGTTTCATGTCACACTTCCCGGTACGAGTTGGTTTTAATTGCTCAAAAAAGATGGTTTTTGGTCATTGTTGCTTTTCTTTCCCGCTCAAGCGAAAACTCTCACGCTCGAGTGTATATTTCCTTCTTCTAGCATTTTTCCAGAGTTAACAAACTTCTGAGATGGTGCTTTTGGCGCTCGAGTGCATGATTCCTTACTCGAGCGTATCTACGCGTGTTCAGGCTCACGCTTGAGCGTTCAAACCCTCACTCAAGCGGACTGGTTCACTTTAAAAACCCAACCCTCGACTCTTCAGTCCATTTATTTCCCCAAAATCTCTTCCTCTCTTCTAGGGATTTCATTGTGGTGCCGTTCCTTCCTCTTGCGACTTGGATTGCCTTGCATGCGTGCATTTCCTTGCATTTGTGTGCTCTTCTGCCATCTCTGGTTTGTCTCTGTCTTCCTCTTTGTTTTTTTATTTATTTGTTTATTTGCTTGTCTTGTTTTTTTTTTCCTTTCTTTTCAACTGAATGAGGTATTTGGTGAGGTATTTTCACCTCTGTGGTTAGATGTTGTTCTCCACTTGTTCACAAACTTTCACAGTGGGTTGTACCTGTTAAGTTTCTTATGGGGATGGTTCGGGCATTTCTATATGCAAAATGATTATAGTCTGTCATTCTCTTAGATCTTTAGTTTGGTGCTCTAATGGGTTATGGGTTATTGGGTTTTGTTGTTGATATTATCACTGCTTTCTGTGCTTTTGTGATTTTCATTATGCTTATTTGAATTTTGTTACTAAATATTACTCATTGGTTGTGTTTCTGCTCAGTTTTGCTCCAAATGGATTATGTCTGCTGGATATTTGACATTTGCCTTTGATCACTAATGATTTGGTTCCTGATCTTGTCTATTTGTTTTTTTTAATCTATTTGACCTCTGCTACTAATGGTTTGTTTGTGTTTTTTTTTTTTTTTTTGGTTTTGATTTTTGTCTTGGGTTAAGGGGTTTGTGGTTTTCTCTTTTGGGTATCCTTTGTTTAGTCGTGTCCACCTCTAAATGTAAGAAGTCAACTGCCACTCACCCTTCTTATAATACCGACCGGTTTCCCTCAGCAAAAAAAGCCAAGTTGTTTAGAGAGTCTTACCCCTCTAGGACAGTTCATTTAGAGTGTCATGTATAGCCAAACACCTTTGAGTCCATCCACATTCGACCATTGTTTGATCCTTTGGGGGGAGATTTCATCATTTCTTTTTCTATGACGATATTGGCCTTACTTTCAAGACTTGGGCCAGGTCTAAGTCCCTCACCATTACCCTTGACCTTATTCATGAGCTATTAGGCATCAGCCAGGTCTTTCCTTGTCACTATCCTTTTCCTGTCTGACGCACCTGTGACTTTGACGAGATGGGCATTACATTGTGTGGCACACCCCGTTCTTGGATCAAGGGTACCTTGATCAAACAGAATGAGCTTCTTCTGCAGTTCCATTTGCTCAACCTCATTGTTTGTGCCAACATTATAGTTACACTCATAACTCCAAAATCAATCAAGAACAAGGTTTTGTCTTTTTTTTGCATTGCTCACTCCGTTCTATCGACCTTGCCACCCTCATTATTCAAAAAATGATAGCTGCCTTTGAGCGCAACAACTTAGGTCTTCCTTATGGTTGTCTTATTAACCGTCTTTTCACCAAATTCGAGGTTCCTTCTTTTGATGAGGATGACTTTGCTTTTCTTCCCCGCCCATTCGCAAAAAAGACTGTCTCTTAGAGTCAGTCTCATGTTAAGGAGGTCCCTTTTGGAGTGGGTAGTTCTGGTGCAGGTGTACGGGATGCTCCTTTTGCCGAGAAGGCCAATTATGACGATGCTGCTGTTGCTGCAGGTGAGGCTACCGATAAGGGGGAGTAGCTTTCTCCGGTTTGTTCTATTAGAGGCCAACTGCATTAGTTTGAGCAGTCCATGGTTTCACGTTTTGATCGCTTGGAGGGTCGAATGGATATCTTTGAGGCTCAGCTTGCTGATCTTGAGACTACCACCGATGCCTGGCTCACTGCATTGGAGGCTTCTTTTAGCTGCATTGAGAAGTCAATTGCTCAGTTCTCCTTTCATCTTTCCTAGATCTTGTCCCTCCTTCAGATGCAGCCACCTCCACAGCCATCGGCTTCGTGATGTTTGTTTTCTTGGCTAGTATATTCTTTGCACAGTTTTTTTTCTCTTCTTTTCTGTTTCTTTTTCAATTGTGTTTTCCTTCCTGAAAAAAAAAAAGGGGAGTAGATATTTTTGGCTTTGTAGTTATTTGGAATTTGAGGTTTGTGTTGGGTTTTGATGCATGGAAATTGAGATTTGTTTGAAATAGATCATGTTAGATATATATTTGGCTATTGTGCTTATTTTGATCTATTTGTCTTATCTAGTTCTACAGTTTTGGTTTGTATGGTTATTTCCACAGGTGGATTGCTCAAAATGTTCCCAAGTGTTTCTTTTTCGAATTCGACTCTTGTGGTTTTGCAGTGGTTTTGCTGTTTTTTGTGTTTGTTAAAGTCGAGGCTTTTAATTGTGTGTGTTAGTGTGTTTAGTGGGTTTGTTTAATAGGAAAAATTGTTAGAAAAGTTTTGTTTGGGAATTGACAAGGGGGGAGATTGTTAGGATCCTACTTATTGTCAATTTTGTGAACAAACTTGGGTTTCGTTGAGTTGTAATTTTCTTCTATTTTTGGTCTTCCTGCTCGAGCGAAGAACAAGGTGCTCGAGCAAAGTTTCCACTATCGCAGTACTTTGGCTTGTTTGAAAAAAATATTGCGTGGTGTGATTTTACGCTCGAGCATAAACCCTGGTTTGGAACATGCGTATTAGCGTCCCTGCTCAAGCGTCCATTCCTATGCTCGAGCGGACTTCGCGATTTCAGCAGCTATAAAACTTCAAGTTGCTCCAAATCTAGGGTATGTTTTTGAGATCTTCTTAAGGGTTTTAGGGTTTTCTTTTGGGACTGTTTTGCTAGTTTTCCTTGAGGTTTGATTGAGTATTAAACTTATATTTTGATAAGCACACATCAAAGAGCTTGTTTGTTCATCTTTAAGAGTGTTTGTCTTTGGTGGAATCCGAAGATTCAAGCGTAGAGTAATCGAAAGAGTTTGATGCTATGTGCAGTCGTTGATTCAACAATGGATGTTGTGGATTCAACATCAATCTGATCAATTCCGAGACAAAGGTTGTTGAAGAAAAATTGACAACATTTGGATAATTTGTTTGGTATAGTTGTAATATTTCTTTCTTTAGTAGTGGATTGATTTGTGGCGTTTCGCCCGTGGTTTTTTAATCACAATTAGAGGTGCTCCAATAGTGATTTTTTCCATGTAAAAATCATTTGTGTCTACTTAGTGTTTCTGAAACAACAATCTAAATCACTTTCGTACGTGCTTGATGATTTAGATTATTAGTTTTAATTGGTTGGGAATTGGCACAATTAAATTTGATCTAATCACGAGTCACTTAGATTTTTTAATTCTTAACACATACCTGCTCCTCCAGCCTCCCTCCTCTTTCAGTGACGAACCTACACTAAGACAATATGGGGCCATGGCGCCCCAGCTTTGACAAGAAGTCTTTAATACATTATTACACTAACTAACATAATTTCTGATATATATCACATGATCCCTCCCTCAAAACTATTTACCAAAAATAAGACCAATTTACTTCATTTCGCCTCTATCCTCATTTTATATATTGATATTATATTATATTAAGGTAGAAACAACCAATTCGCTGCACTAAGGAAAAAAAAAAGCTCACCCATATGAATATTGTTAAAAATAAGTTTTGAAACAAAATAGAGGATGATTTTCTCACAGAGTATTTGTTTGTGTATATTGTAAAAGAAATTACCTAAAATTTTAATCTAGAATCAATTACAAAAGACTTTCGATTTTTAAAAGAATATTAACTTCTGCTTTGATTAATGATTGAGTTGAAATGTATCAAGAAGGAAATAATTTTTTGTAATTTTTTGTTAAGGCCCGATACTAGTTTTAATTTGTATGTATTAATTTGGCATTTAGTCTTAGAATATTTCTCATTTTTTATTGTAGAAAAATCTAATAATTTATATTTTGGATACACTAGATGGGAGGGATGAATCTAACTGCCGACTTCTTAGTAAGATTTACAACTCTAAATAATTGACTATAGTTATGTCCAATAGCCAAAACTTTTTTTATCTATATTTTAGTCCCACAAATGGAATTCCCATTCCGTCTGTAATTATGGCATAATATTATTGAATTATAGCTTCCAACATATTAAAATATAACTTCGAACACTTCTTATAACCGGGAGATGTGTGTATCGAGGGCATAACCATTACAATTTTTGTATGGATGGGAATTGTGTCGTATCATCATCGTGGGTTAGTGTGTAACACACTTCAATACTGGTATGATTTATTTAACTAGGTGGATATTTGAGATGGGTTAAAATAGTCAGTTCCAACTTACAGTTGTCACAGGGTGGGTCTCTCCCTTGGTGGGGATTAATTCTTGACCGGTAACCGGTTATCCCGGAGTCAGGGCCCACAGGGGCCGTGATGACACCTTAAAACCCCTTTTTTTCTTGTTCAAAAAAATAAAAAAAACCTTACAGTAGCCAAAAAAATAAAATAATTCATTACATCACTCTCTTTACTTTTTTTATACATTTTGTCGTAAAAAGTTAAATAGCCAATTAAATTACATATTCCCAAACGGAAGCTAAATGTGTCAATTGTCTTGACACTGATCTAATGCCTAATACGGTTAGCATAACTATAAGTAGATTGTACAACACATTTCAAGTAAATTTGTTTCACATCATATGCATAAATGGGGTTGTACAAAATATCACCAAATCTGTTAAAATCACACCAAATTGCACCGATTTATCCTCTAATCGCGGATTAAATTTTAAAATTTATAATTTACCTTCAAAATCGCTTTGCTCCGCTATAATTAATACATATATATATATATATATATATAACCTCTAATGGCATATCAAAGTAAAAATAAATGCGAGAGAGATTTAAGAAGTGAAATTTATTACAAATTAATAGTTATATATATGAAAATATTATGTAAAATTAGTTGGTGTTACATATATATGAAAAATATTATGTAAATTAGTATTATATATTATACAAATACTTGATAAATGTTTAAGGATATTCTTCAATTAACTAGCAAATTAAAACTATCCCAAGCCACCCAAACCATGGCTTTGTAATTTGTCAATCCGTTATCCACGATTTGATTTATCATCTTACTTTCAAACTTTTCGAACCGCACCGCATACACCCATACATATATGTATTGAATATGATCCAAGGATTCAAACTATTTTAACATTATCCAACAACTAATGATTTATATATATATTTAATATTTATAAAGACAATTCATATTTTTTAATTTTTTTCCACAAACTCTCACCAAATTTTAAAATATCTTTCCTGAGTCTTAAAAAATTTCTAGTTAAGCTCGGTTGAGCCTGTTAAAGTTTCACCCCCACATTGATGCTCAGATATTCATAAATAAATAAATAAAATTCATTTAATGATCGTATTTATATAATTTTATCATATTTATTTTAAAAATAAATAATTTATATTCAAATTTATTAAATAGGATAAATTACAAATGCATCTCCTGAGATTTGTCAAAAATACAAATTCCCTTCCAACGTTTTAGAAATTACAAAAACCTCATCAAAAAAATTTCTACAATTCATCTAACAAAAATAAATAAATAAAAATACCCCAATGCTCTTGTAACAACCCCCATACTGTTTACTGATTAATGACGGATTGATTACTGATAATCACCGATTACTGTTAAACGGAACTGATAATGACTGATAACTGACTGATAATTGAACTGATTAAAAGTACTGAACTGACTGACTGAAATTGGAAACCGAATTGATTGAGTATATGTTAGTTAAATTACATCCTATCTGTTTGATTGTAAGAATATCTGTTCGTGCTTATATGTTTAAACTGAAAATTGAAGGCCTTATCGGCGGCCGAATCCAAAATTGATTGATGTTTAATGATTAACATAATTTATGTGATTTTATAGTATAATGATCTGAAAACTGATTAGGTATGATTAAATTAGATTAAAATAAGCTAATTAAAGAGTTGGACTTAATTACCGTTTTGCCCTTGAGTGGGCCACTATCTCATACACACACTTGAGCCTTATACTTGAATCAAAACATTTCCATCAGCCATTTCTCTTGAGCTTAGCCGACCAAGAGAGGGAGAGAGTGAGAGAACTTGTCTTCCATCTTGGGTTTGCTTGCTAATTGAAGAACTTGAAGTGTAGGTTGCTTAATTGAACCTCTAGACTTGCATTCAAGGAACCTAGGTATGAATTTCATCTTTTGATTTCGTCTTTAAGTTGATTCATGCATGGTTCATGTTAAATTGTAGAGCTAAGTCATGATTTGGTTCATTAATGATCTGAAAACTGATTAGGTATGATTAAATTAGATTAAAATAAGCTAATTAAAGAGTTGGACTTAATTACCGTTTTGCCCTTGAGTGGGCCACTATCTCATACACACACTTGAGCCTTATACTTGAATCAAAACATTTCCATCAGCCATTTCTCTTGAGCTTAGCCGACCAAGAGAGGGAGAGAGTGAGAGAACTTGTCTTCCATCTTGGGTTTGCTTGCTAATTGAAGAACTTGAAGTGTAGGTTGCTTAATTGAACCTCTAGACTTGCATTCAAGGAACCTAGGTATGAATTTCATCTTTTGATTTCGTCTTTAAGTTGATTCATGCATGGTTCATGTTAAATTGTAGAGCTAAGTCATGATTTGGTTCATTAATGGTGGATTGAAGCTCATTTCTTGCATGCATGTTAGTATTGTTGCATTTTGAGGTTGATTACATGGACATTAGTACATGCATGCTCATATTGTTGTTATAGACCATGTTTTCATCTGGTTTTAAAAAAGAAATGAGCTCATTTGAACAAGCTTTGGAGCTTTAATTTGGTTTAAAACTCATGCACGCATGTTTGAATGTTGTTCTTGAAAATGGGTTTGAATATGGTTTTAAATTGACTCACCTTTGGGGCTTGAATTCAAAAATTGAGCTTTGAAACTTGTTATACATTGAATTTAGTTATGTTTTCCAGAATTTGGGCCCAAGAGGTCGAGTTTGGAGTGGTAGAATGCTTGGTTTGAGCTTGGGAGGCAGATCTGGAAATTCCAGATTTGGCTTCCTCGCTCGAGCGAAGGATTCCCCGCTCGAGTGAGCACCTTTGTCCAGGAATCCGCTCGAGCGACCATTGAGCGACCATCGCGCGTAAAATCACAGCATCCAGTATTTTTACTGTTTCGACAGACTGCTTGAGCGAAGGATTACTCGCTCGAGCGAAGCCTTTGATTTTGGAAGCCCGCTCGAGCGAAGAAAGTCCCGCTCGAGCGAGGCTCCTATTTTCAGCAAGTTTGCAAAATGTTTTCTAAGTGTATTCTTGCATCCTCATCCCATCCTAGGCATTCTTAGGCCTAGTTTAAGGCATCTTAATGAGGATATAGATGTAGAACACACCGAGGCAAATTAGGGATTTAGTTATGAGATTTCCCAACTGTGTAGCTTAGTGTGTTCAACCTGTGAACTGTGTAGGGTTGGCGACTGGGGAGACACGCTCTAGCATACTGTAGCCCAAACTCTGTGAGTAACAATTGTGTAAAGATATGTTCAACTGATTATCTTTGAATACTGAACTGTTTACTGAACTGATATTGTTTACTGAATGAATGTATGTCCTTTATTTCTGAACTGTACTGTGGCATCCTTAGTACCTACTGTTTACTGTTACTGTTACTGTTACAGAGATCTCTGTCGGTTCCCTCGTGGAGCCACTACTGTTTACTGACTGATGGCCATCATTACTGTTCGGTCTTTTAAGACCTACTGTTACTGAAATGCTAATGGATGTACCACATATGACTGTTTACTGTACTGAGTAACTGAAATACTGATTGAAATGAACTGTTTTCATTACTGTAAGGACATTCATTCTAAACCCCTTTACGCTTTATGTTATTCACTGGGCTTTAGCTCACTGCTCATATATATATATGTAGGTGTTCAGGCACCAGACCGCAGCTAGGAGCGTCAGGCTTACTCCAGTTTTGTCAAGCCAGCCTTTGTGCCTCACTGCGAGGTTCCGAGCCTATCGTGCTGAGGGTTTAGGGGTGTTTTAGAAGTCCCCCTTCTGTACTGTCTTACCGTTTTGTAATAACTGGATGAATTGTATAGACTGACTGTTCACTACCGTTAACTAGGGTAGAGTCCCTAGTTTAAATGAATGTGAATATTGTGCATACTGTTCTGTACTGTTTATGTATGAATGCATGGAAAATCTTTTTGGCATACAGACTGTCACAGCTCATTGGACATTGTTTAATTACTGTATTGGCTTCCGCCAGGCCCTGTACTCTGTTTTACTGTATTACTGTTAAGCAGGCATTCGGTAATCCCAGATTACTGGCCGGTTACGGTGCTAAACCCATAGGGCCGGGTTTGGGTCGTGACAGAGTGGTATCAGAGCGATACTTAACCACGAGTTATACCGCACACACGTGTCCAAACGAGCTATAGGGTGTCCTAGGAAGTAATTAGGGCATCTCATGAACATGAAAAGTGTGTGGCTATGTTATGACTGAATATCTGCTAATGTGTTAAACTGTTAAACAAATGACTGCTTATGTATAAAACTGTTATAACTGCTTATAGTGAAATGGACAATGCAAATGAACCTGAATCCTCGTCTACCGAGGCAAGAATGGAAAGAATGGAAAGAATGATAGAACTGATAACTACTAGACTGGAACAACAGAACCAACAGCCCCCACCTCCTCCTCCGGTACAGCCGGAACCTAATGTGAATGATGGGGATATTATTGCTCTGACCCAGAAGTTCAGCAAAATGAAACCGCCATCCTTTCAGGGAGGCCTCGAACCATTAAAGGCTGAAGCTTGGGTGCTTGAAACAGAAAAGCTATTTGAAGTGTTTCCGTGCTCGGAAGCGAACAAGGTACTGTTAGCCACCTTTACATTGCAAGAAGAAGCTAGAAGGTGGTGGATGTTGATCCGTGATGAAAATACCGTTTTGACTTGGGCTCAATTCAAGGGAGCCTTCTTTGAAAAGTACTTCCCTCAGTGTGTTAGGGACAGGAAAGTGACTGAGTTTGAACAACTGAGACAGGGCACCACATCTGTTGCCGAATATGAAACGAGATTCACCGAGCTTGCTAGATATGCACCGCATATGGTAGATACGGAATATAAGAAGGCCAGAAAATTTGAAGGTGGCCTTAATGTTGCAATTCTTGACCGAATAAATGTTTTGAAACTACCGACTTTTGTGGGTGTTCTCGATCGAGCCTTGATGGCTGAATCAAACATTGAAGCACTGAAAACAGAAACACCAGCGTCGGAATGGCGTGGTAAAAGACAGGGTTTTAAATTCAAAAAAAGCAAGCACAACCCGTTGAACAAAAAGAAAAACACAGGGTCAATGACTACTTCTAGTCAAGGAAACCGTACAATACCGCCCTGTTCTGAATGTGGGAAAAATCATAAGGGAGTTTGTTACAAACTATCTGGAGCTTGTTACAGGTGTGACAAGGTGGGCCACATGGTTAAAGATTGTCCTTCTGCTCCTCAGGGCAACAGCAAAGCTGCAGCCAGCGGCGCAGCATCAAACGCTCCACCAAAACCGAACCCTAAAGCTACCGGGAAAGAGCCCATGAGGCAGGGCCGAGTGTTCGCCCTAGTACCGGGAGATGTCCAGAATACCGAGACCGTTGTGTCAGGTATTCTCTCTATTTGTACTCAGAATGCTTATGTACTAATTGATTCGGGGTTTACGCATTCTTATGTATCGCATGCTTTTTCGCGTAAATTGAATAGACCCTTGGAACCTTTGAACTATCTGTTAGCAGTATCATCACCCGTAGGAGGATCTATGACCTGTGCATATATGTATCCTGCTTGTGAAATTATTGTTGAAGATGCACATCTGTTTATTGATTTACTGCCACTGAACATAGACCATTTTGATGTTATATTGGGGATGGATTGGTTACAAAAATATCATGCCACTATTGATTGTGTGACCAAGCAAGTTATTTTCCGTCCACCTGGTTTGCCTGAATTTGTGTTTAATGGGAGTGGAGTAGTACCTCCTCCGTATCTGATTTCATCTGTGAAAGCTGTTAAATTGATTAGAAAGGGCTGTAAGGGATATTTGTGTTCTGTACTGACTGTATCTACTGATGATAATGCTAATATGAACTGTATTCCTATAGTCAGAGAATTCCCAGATGTTTTTCCAGACAATTTGCCAGGGGATTTGATTGACAGGGAGATTGAATTTACCGTTGATGTGATTCCCGGAACACAGCCGGTTTCTAAAGCTCCTTACCGAATGGCTCCAACCGAACTGAAAGAGTTGAAAGTGCAATTGCAAGAACTGTTAGACAAGAAGTTTATCAGGCCCAGTACTTCACCGTGGGGTGCACCTGTTTTGTTTGTAAAGAAGAAAGATGGCTCATTGAGACTGTGTATAGACTATCGTAAACTGAATAAGGTAACTGTAAAGAACAAATACCCATTACCGCGTATTGATGACCTGTTTGATCAGTTACAGGGTGCTCAAGTATTTTCAAAGATTGATCTCAAATCGGGGTATCATCAACTGAAGGTTAAACCGGAAGACATTGATAAAACTGCTTTCAGAACGAGGTATGGACATTACGAATTTTTAGTTATGCCTTTTGGAGTCACGAATGCACCAGCTGCATTTATGGACCTCATGAACAGAATTTTTAAACCGTACCTTGACAATTTTATTGTTGTATTTATTGATGACATACTGATTTACTCCAAGAATATAGAAGAACATGAACATCATCTGAGACTTGCCCTACAAACTTTAAGAGAACAGAAACTGTATGGTAAACTGTCTAAATGTGAATTTTGGCTTGACCATGTTATGTTTTTGGGGCATGTTGTTAGCAAGGATGGGATTTCTGTTGATCCGCAGAAAATTGAAGCTGTAGTGAACTGGCCTCGACCAACAAATGTGACCGAAGTCCGAAGCTTTCTGGGGTTGGCTGGATACTACAGAAGGTTTGTCAAAGATTTCTCCAAGATTGCTTTGCCGTTGACTCAGTTGACTCAGAAAGGGATATCATTTGATTGGACTGATCAAAGAGAATCTGCCTTCCAAGAGTTGAAAACTCGACTTGTAACTGCACCTGTTTTAACCTTACCTTCAGGTACGGATGGTTATATTATATTTAGTGATGCTTCTTATAAGGGTTTGGGGTGTGTTTTAATGCAGAATGGGAGAGTTATTGCTTATGCTTCCCGACAGCTGAGACCGCATGAAAAGAACTACCCGACCCATGATCTGGAACTTGCTGCAGTGGTATTCGCACTGAAAATCTGGCGTCACTACCTGTACGGGGTAACATGTGAAGTATATACCGCCCACAAGAGTTTGAAATATTTCTTCACACAGAAAGAACTGAACATGAGACAGCGGAGATGGCTAGAACTGATAAAGGACTATGATCTACAGATTCTGTACCATCCGGGAAAAGCCAATACCGTTGCCGATGCATTGAGTCGGAAATCGATTGGAAACCTAGCATGTTTGCTTACTGGCCAGGAAGAGTTGCTTTGTGACCTTGAAAAATCTGAAATTGAAATTGTTTTGAGAGAACAAGGTGGAACCTTAGCTGCTATTTCTGCTCAACCGGCACTGATTGAAGAAATTAAAGAGAAACAGCAACTGGATGACTTCTTGAAAAAGATCATCGAAGAAAGAGAATCTAAACCAAGATCGGGATTCAAATTTGAGAACAATGTACTGAAATTTCAGGAAAGACTGTGTGTACCGAATGACATTGAACTGAAATGAAGAGTTCTGCAAGAAGGCCACAATTCGAAATTGTCTATCCACCCGGGGAATACGAAAATGTACCAAGATCTGAAACAGAATTTCTGGTGGCCAGGAATGAAGAAAGAAATTGCCGACTTTGTGTCCAAATGTCTTCATTGCCAACAGGTCAAAGCTGAACATCAACGACCTGCCGGACTATTGCAACCCCTACCCATACCAGAGTGGAAGTGGGAGCATATCACGATGGATTTTATCGTTGGATTGCCTCGCTCCAGAAAAGGTATGGATTCTATTTGGGTTATTGTTGATAGACTAACCAAATCTGCTCACTTCTTACCTGTCAAGACAATCTATAATGCGGACAAATTGGCCGTTATCTATATTGATGAGATTGTAAGACTGGATGGAGTACCTGTGTCTATTGTTTCTGACAGGGATTCGAAGTTTACATCGAGATTTTGGCAAAGTCTACAGACTGCATTGGGTACTGAACTAAGACTGAGTAGTGCCTACCATCCTCAGACAGATGGACAGTCAGAAAGGACCATCCAAACTTTGGAGGATTTACTGAGAATGTGTGTCCTTGATTTTCAGGAAGATTGGGAAAGCCATTTACCTTTGGCTGAATTCGCCTACAACAACAGCTACCATTCGAGTATTGGTATGGCGCCTTTCGAGGCATTATATGGCAGAAAATGTAGATCTCCGATCTGCTGGGCAGAAGTTGGAGATGGGCCGTTGCTTGGGCCCGAGATTGTGTATGAAACAACTGAAAAAGTGAAACTGATACAGCAGAGACTGGAAACTGCACAGAGTAGACAGAAAAGTTATGCAGATGTCAGAAGACGGGACAGAGAGTATGAAGTGGGTGATCACATTTTTGTGAAAGTGACACCAATGAAAGGCCAGACTCGTTTTGGAGTCAAAGGCAAGTTAGCGTCGAGATATGTCGGACCGTATGAGATCATTGAGAAAATCAATCCGGTGGCGTATCAAGTTGCGCTTCCTCCCGAAATGGAGCATATGCATAATGTTTTCCATATTTCGATGTTAAGAGACTATCTCCGGGATCCCTTCCATGTAATAGAGCCTACCCACGTAGTGTTGAGTGATGACTACACTTACGAGGAACGGCCTATACAGATTGTAAACAGAAGAATCAAGAAACTGAGGAACAAAGAGATCCCGCTAGTGAAAGTTGACTGGCAAAACCATGGTGGTGAGTATGCCACTTGGGAAAGGGAAGATGACATGGCCAAACGATATCCTGAACTGTTTCCACTGAATCCTGTTCTCTTCCAGAATGAAGGTAACTCGAGTTTAGAGGACTAAAATCTTTATAAGGAGGGGAGACTGTAACAACCCCCATACTGTTTACTGATTAATGACGGATTGATTACTGATAATCACCGATTACTGTTAAACGGAACTGATAATGACTGATAACTGACTGATAATTGAACTGATTAAAAGTACTGAACTGACTGACTGAAATTGGAAACCGAATTGATTGAGTATATGTTAGTTAAATTACATCCTATCTGTTTGATTGTAAGAATATCTGTTCGTGCTTATATGTTTAAACTGAAAATTGAAGGCCTTATCGGCGGCCGAATCCAAAATTGATTGATGTTTAATGATTAACATAATTTATGTGATTTTATAGTATAATGATCTGAAAACTGATTAGGTATGATTAAATTAGATTAAAATAAGCTAATTAAAGAGTTGGACTTAATTACCGTTTTGCCCTTGAGTGGGCCACTATCTCATACACACACTTGAGCCTTATACTTGAATCAAAACATTTCCATCAGCCATTTCTCTTGAGCTTAGCCGACCAAGAGAGGGAGAGAGTGAGAGAACTTGTCTTCCATCTTGGGTTTGCTTGCTAATTGAAGAACTTGAAGTGTAGGTTGCTTAATTGAACCTCTAGACTTGCATTCAAGGAACCTAGGTATGAATTTCATCTTTTGATTTCGTCTTTAAGTTGATTCATGCATGGTTCATGTTAAATGGTAGAGCTAAGTCATGATTTGGTTCATTAATGGTGGATTGAAGCTCATTTCTTGCATGCATGTTAGTATTGTTGCATTTTGAGGTTGATTACATGGACATTAGTACATGCATGCTCATATTGTTGTTATAGACCATGTTTTCATCTGGTTTTAAAAAAGAAATGAGCTCATTTGAACAAGCTTTGGAGCTTTAATTTGGTTTAAAACTCATGCACGCATGTTTGAATGTTGTTCTTGAAAATGGGTTTGAATATGGTTTTAAATTGACTCACCTTTGGGGCTTGAATTCAAAAATTGAGCTTTGAAACTTGTTATACATTGAATTTAGTTATGTTTTCCAGAATTTGGGCCCAAGAGGTCGAGTTTGGAGTGGTAGAATGCTTGGTTTGAGCTTGGGAGGCAGATCTGGAAATTCCAGATTTGGCTTCCTCGCTCGAGCGAAGGATTCCCCGCTCGAGCGAGCACCTTTGTCCAGGAATCCGCTCGAGCGACCATTGAGCGACCATCGCGCGTAAAATCACAGCATCCAGTATTTTTACTGTTTCGACAGACCGCTCGAGCGAAGGATTACTCGCTCGAGCGAAGCCTTTGATTTTGGAAGCCCGCTCGAGCGAAGAAAGTCCCGCTCGAGCGAGGCTCCTATTTTCAGCAAGTTTGCAAAATGTTTTCTAAGTGTATTCTTGCATCCTCATCCCATCCTAGGCATTCTTAGGCCTAGTTTAAGGCATCTTAATGAGGATATAGATGTAGAACACACCGAGGCAAATTAGGGATTTAGTTATGAGATTTCCCAACTGTGTAGCTTAGTGTGTTCAACCTGTGAACTGTGTAGGGTTGGCGACTGGGGAGACACGCTCTAGCATACTGTAGCCCAAACTCTGTGAGTAACAATTGTGTAAAGATATGTTCAACTGATTATCTTTGAATACTGAACTGTTTACTGAACTGATATTGTTTACTGAATGAATGTATGTCCTTTATTTCTGAACTGTACTGTGGCATCCTTAGTACCTACTGTTTACTGTTACTGTTACTGTTACAGAGATCTCTGTCGGTTCCCTCGTGGAGCCACTACTGTTTACTGACTGATGGCCATCATTACTGTTCGGTCTTTTAAGACCTACTGTTACTGAAATGCTAATGGATGTACCACATATGACTGTTTACTGTACTGAGTAACTGAAATACTGATTGAAATGAACTGTTTTCATTACTGTAAGGACATTCATTCTAAACCCCTTTACGCTTTATGTTATTCACTGGGCTTTAGCTCACTGCTCATATATATATATGTAGGTGTTCAGGCACCAGACCGCAGCTAGGAGCGTCAGGCTTACTCCAGTTTTGTCAAGCCAGCCTTTGTGCCTCACTGCGAGGTTCCGAGCCTATCGTGCTGAGGGTTTAGGGGTGTTTTAGAAGTCCCCCTTCTGTACTGTCTTACCGTTTTGTAATAACTGGATGAATTGTATAGACTGACTGTTCACTACCGTTAACTAGGGTAGAGTCCCTAGTTTAAATGAATGTGAATATTGTGCATACTGTTCTGTACTGTTTATGTATGAATGCATGGAAAATCTTTTTGGCATACAGACTGTCACAGCTCATTGGACATTGTTTAATTATTGTATTGGCTTCCGCCAGGCCCTGTACTCTGTTTTACTGTATTACTGTTAAGCAGGCCTTCGGTAATCCCGGATTACTGGCCGGTTACGGTGCTAAACCCATAGGGCCGGGTTTGGGTCGTGACAACTCTCTAATACCAAAAATGAAATTATCATACTATATTCACTTTCATCCATCCATCCACCACCAAATTCCTCTCTTTACATCACTACAATATTCTTCAACCCTCTCACAACCTACGAAATGCTTATAGACAACGATGACGATAGTGTTGATTGAGAGTAGAACAAGGTGGTCTAATGGTTGGATAAAGTGGTATTACTGGTTGAGAGAAAATAGGAAATAATGAAGCTGAGATAGGAAAAAGGAAAATATATATATATACATAATAATTATATATATATATATATATATATATCTTTTCATTCTTAAAGTTTTTAATTTGAGTCAAATTGATTTAATTCCAAATGATAATTTAAATTGTTAACATAATAATTATAAATTTCAACTATGGTACCCAAAGAATATGCTTTGTCATTTTGGTTTGTTAAAATTTTAATTTTGTCAATTTCGTCTCCCATTATTGTAAAGTTATGTTTCATCTTTTTCATCACTGTTTTGAGACCAAATTGATAAAATTAAAAAATTTTAAGAACCAAAATGACACATAACATATACTTTAGGGACCATATGTGTATTTTATTATCATTATGTCAACTACTTGGTTGACCGTTTGAAATTAGATCTAATTGATGCGATTTGAAAATTTTAAAAATGAAATTGATAAAATTCAAAATTTGATAACTAAAATGAAAATTTTTTGCATACGTTCAAGATGATGAGGTTGTATTTAGAACATGAATTTGAAAATAAATTTATAAAAGAAAAAGGGAAAAGATGTCTGAAATGCAAATAAAATATAATTATAATTTATTCACGTTTCATTTCATTGTTTCATTTTAAATTTTTACCAAAATTTGTCAACCAAACACAAGATAAATGTATGGGTAAATTACACTGACACCTCTTGAGGTTTTTGTTTAATATAGATTATTCCATCACATTTGAAAAATTACATTCTTTTTCCCTAAGGTTTGTAATCTCATTGCAAATTGTCCCATAAATTGTTGATGTCGTATCCTAAATTTTTTTAAATGACCATCTTGCCCTTTTTCCTACAATTTCTTATGCATATCATCATGATTACATTCTATAATTTTCTATCATTAAATTCTACTTGAATATATTCTTATTGAGTGATGATATACAAACATAAATTTTATAGAATTTTCAAATACAATCATATATTTTAATGTTGACCATTTACTTTAAAACAAAACACCCATAAACATGATTTGTATTTACGACAATATCACTATCACAATATTTTTATGATATTTTTTGTATAAATTTTTATATATAAATGTAATTTTTCATTTTTATTTCCATCATTATATTTAGATTAGATCAATTTAATTTAGATATATTTAAGAAGTATAAAATTTGTAAAAAAAAAAAATTAAAAATAATTGAATAAATCAAAATAAGATAATGTATTGAATTTTATATTTTTGTATTTTTTTATTTGATGAATTTAAAAAAATACAAAATATTATACTTTTTAAATATATCTAGATTAGGTACATCTAAAAATAAAAAAATTACTTAAAATATTTTAAAAATTCAGTAAAAATAATAAAAAAATACGAAAAATAAAAAAAATTTAATTTTTTGTGTGAGTTAAATCAAAGAAGATGATTGTTATTTTTCTTGAAATTACATGGACAAAATATCTTTATTATTTTATTATTTTATATGTAAAAAAATTAAGGGACACATATATTATTCTAATCTGACAGAAAGGTAAATATAATTTTTTAAATGTAAAACAAAATATGTATAAAATAAAAATTTTTAGGGTGTCAATGTATATATTATTTTAGTCATGAAAATATTAATCCAATCTAATTCAGTTGGTCCAAACAAACATTGCTTAAATATATTTTATTTAATAAAAGAAAAATGCTATGGATCCCAAACAAATTACCAAATTTTCTACCAAACCTCTCACATGGGTGTGGAATCTACACAAATCAAATGTGTGTGGGTCCCACACTCATATGAGAGATTTGATAAAAAATTTGATAATTTATTTAAGTCCCTAGCATAACTCCGTTTGGCAAGAAAAAGCCCAGGCTTTTTTGGCTAAAATAGCCACAAAAAACAAAATAGGCTATTTTAGCCACAAAAAACAAAACATCAAATCCAACACATAATCATTACAATCCTCTCTCACAAAAAAAGTCAAAAAAGTCAAAAAGTCCGTCCCAAACCAGGCTAAAATAGCCCAGGCTAAAATAGCCAAAAAGTCAAAAAACTAAAAAGTCAACACACTTCCCAAACGGAGATAAAATCGCCCAAACTGGTGTGCACAATTCCCCAAGCAAACTACACATGCAAATCTGTTCTTTGGTGAGGCGACTTCCAAAATAAATAAAAAAAGAAAAATGCTTGGGAGCACTAATTAGTGCTCCCACTAATTAGGTGACAGTGGGTCCCGTCAGTAATGATGTGATGTTTTGATCTTGGAATTGTATTTATTTATTTATTTTTTTACTTTTTTAATGCATTAGTGCTATTAATGGTGATGTTTTTAGTGGGATGAATTATTGTTGATAAAAAAAAGCAGAGTAAAAACAAATTCAGCTTAATGCAATGACAAAATCGTAATTACATAAACCGATAAACTCCACCACCAACCCTTTACAAATTTTGTGCAGGAAACGAAAAATAATAATTTTTTGTAACGCATTTTGTCTTTGTAGAATTAACTGTAGAATATTGCACGTGTCATCAAAAAATTAATAATATATAAATAAATGCTTAGAGAATTGTTTGGAAGATGTGATAGACAGGCATTTTTAGCAATGTTTTAAAAGCCAGTTGGCAAATCCAAAAAAAAAATTGGGTTAGGAATCACTGATTTATCCGTGAAATTGAATCGAAATCGAATCGGAAAGTAATAAATATATTAAAATTATATTTAAATAAAAATAAAAATAATAAAATTATAATTTAAAAAGAATTAAAATATTAAATTATTTTAAATATTTCTCTGAATATTTTTTACTAAAAAATATAATATTTTTTTACTAAAAAATATAATATTTTAAAATATTCTTAATTTTAATTTTAGAATATTCAATATTCCCTCCAAATGGTTTTAATTCAAATAATTTGATTGAAAGAAGAATAAAAATTTTAAAAGGATATCAAAATTTTAAGTCTCTTTCCAATAAATTTGATTGAATTCCACATAGATTTCTTGAGTTTTTTTTTTTTATAAATAGGTAGAGACTTTCACAATAATTTCAAGAATTTCTCACAAGATGAGACATTTGAAAGAGGGTTTCCAATTAAAAATATATATATATATATATAAAATAAGAAAGAAAAGTAAAAAAGAATAACAAAAAAGTTAGAAAATATAAATAAATAAAAAAAGTTCAAAATTTTTAATTTTATCGACCTGACAAACCATTTTCTCGTCGACCGATTCTGCAGTTCTCTCTAAATAGGCCTGTTGTTGATTTCAAACGGTTTAAAGGGTATACCCAAACTAAAATCCCAACCAATCAATTGTTCAACCAGTCGAACCGACCGGTCTGATTTTCAAAACCATGCTTCTTAGTTATAATTTTTTTTTTTATAAAATTTTTGAGTAAAAATTGATTCATGTAATTTGAAATTGCATAACAAGACAGAGAATGAGCCAAATCTATAACGTAGGATGACCTCTACCTGACATGAAAAAGTTTAGCATGAAAAATGCGTAGGACCACCATTGAAACATTATTTTAACTTTTGACAAAGAAAAGAACAAAAAAGAAAATTGTTATAAATTATCAAAATTATTTACAAGAATACATTATTGATTATGGTACTCTTTTGTGTTAATGTGAATCTTATTATATTTTATAGTGGAGTTTATAATTATTTTTATATAATTTTTTTATGTCTTTAGTGATTTTTCTTTAAAAAAATTTACAATTTTAAGTTCTGGTAAATTAGATGGACTTAAAAAGTAAAAAGAAAAAAAAAAAGTCCATTGAAGAAGAAATAAAAGTTAGACTATTTTTTTGTTTCTTTTTTAAAGATCTTTTTAGACTAGATAAACTTGAAGAATAAAAAAATTTCAAACAATTTTTTTAAAAAACAAAAAATCACTAAAGACAAGTAAAATAAAAAAAATGACATTTTTCAACTGATATCAAACACCACCTAGTTATAATGAATTTTACATATACATATATATGTAGCGTTTGTTTTGTGAAATTATATGTAGTAACTAATATACTTTTTTTTTAAAAAAGAAAAAAAGAAAAAAAGAAAAACTTTTGCTAAAATAATAACTTCCCCAGGTTGCTTTCCATATTTGCCCCACATCACCAACCCGTCCCCACATCTGTCCCTTAAATTTGGAACCATGATGTTTTCAAATAAAATTGGCACGGTTTGGAAAGTGATTTTTTTTTTTTTTTTTTTGGTGGGGGTTTTAAAATATATAAGAATAAAAAAATTAACATGTTTGAAAAAAAAAAAGGGAATTTTTTTTAAGGTCCCTTGTATTAGAATTTTATAGCATAAAGGACATTTAATATTTTCATAATGTCTAAGGTCCCTCAAGTTGATCCAGAGAAAATTGGTTCAGAGAAAATTGGTTCAGAGAAAATTAGTCCAGAGAAAATTAGTTCAGAGAAAATTGGTCCAGAGAAAATTAGTCCAGAGAAATTCTCTAAGTTGAAAATGTTGAGAATAGATTGATGACAATTCTGGAAAGGAAATGATCATGAAGGGCAAAGCTTGTGATTCAACAATCAGGGGGTGGTTTGGAGATGCAACATGACATAGAGGTTGACGATGGAAATAAGATAAATGACAAACTCTATGTTGAAAAATCTTAATACTGGGGACCAATCCAGAGAAATTTTTAATCCAAATCAGAGAATTTCTCTGGACCAACCCAGAGAAATTTCAGTTCAAACCAGAGAAAATTCAAATTTCTCTGTATTCATTTTAACCAATTTCTCTGGATCACAATATCATTTTATGAAATCATTTTGACAGACCTTAGACCAATTTCTTTGAGTTCAAATTCAAATTCTTCCTCAAGAGAAATTCTTTGATAGCCTTCATCATCATCATCATTATCATCTTCTTTCTACATCAAATAAGTAGCTGTAGTAGCACCATGAAAGCCATATAAGCAAGAGCACTTTAATAGCATCAACACAAATACACAACATGACAAATGATTAACTAGAGGTAGCATGAGGCAATAACAAAGCTTCCAGAGAAATTTGAACAACCCAAAGACTTACCAGAGAAATTTGAACAACCAGAGAAATTTAAACAAACCAAAGACCTACCAGAGAAATTTGAACAATCTAGAGAAATTCTCTGGTCCAAACCATTGCAAGGTTTATGTTCTTAAATCTGTTGTTTAATTAATAGTTGGGGTTGATTTATTCAAATGGTTGTAGTTGTTGAAGGCAGAGAAAATGGTAAACAAATCAAAGAAAATTTTAAGTAAACCAGAGAGAATTTTTTTAGTTTGGAGAGAATTTCTCTGATTTGGACCAGAGAAATTCAAAGCTAGATGGTTGTTGTTGTTGAAAGCAGAGAAAATTATAAGGAATTTCTCTAGATATCTACAAAGCTGTGTCCTCATGGGAAGCCACTGATCTTTCTCTTATATTTGGATTTTTGATTTCTAAATTCTTACACTAACAACCACACTGCAGACATAGACACATCCATTAGAAGAATGCAGCATAATATTTTTATTAGATATATGCTCCAAATAATATACCAGTTAAATCTTAATTATTTAACAAGTTTTCAACTCGTTAGCCCAAATGCTTCCGGTGGTACTTCTTGTGAATTTTGTCAGTAAAACTGTTTTCAAACTAAATTAACATTTTTATTCTAATTACCCATAGAAGCCCCAAGGATCTTTTACTAGTGTAATCAAGGAAATTGAAGAAAAATAAAGAAAACAAACCACAAGTACTGCACATGAGATTTACTTATTCACTGTTTGACTTCTGTCCATGGGAAAACTGACAAGAAAATTTCCAAATTTAATGAGAGATGCTGCAAGGAGATTAAAGCAATCAAACCACTTTAGTGGATAACATAATACCAATGGCCTATGAAACCCACTCACATCTTAAGTCAAAGTATACAATTACCCCCCTTCATAAGTACTGTATAATTAATGAAGAACATAAAACCAGTCATTGTCTTCTTCTTCAACGGCGGCGACGGTGATCGCGATCGCGATCGCGATCGGAGGCGGAGACGTGTAGGAGCCAGGAGAGGCAAGAGACGGTGTATCCGAAGGGAGTGGTGTTGTGGAGAGTGAAAATGCGGTGGCGGTGGCGGCGGCGATGCCGAGAGAGAGAGAGAGAGAGAGAGAGAGAGTTGATCAGAAGCTTGCTGCCA
Organism: Camellia sinensis; assembly: GCF_055761805.1. Classification (NCBI taxonomy): domain Eukaryota; kingdom Viridiplantae; phylum Streptophyta; class Magnoliopsida; order Ericales; family Theaceae; genus Camellia; species Camellia sinensis. The sequence continues at coordinate 158,496,860 of NC_138961.1, read as the reverse complement.
TGGTTGCGCGTGGTGTTGAGGTTGGTGTTGGTCGATGCTTCACAGTGGTGCTGGCTCGGTGCAGAGGGAGAGAGAGTTGTTTGTCCATAGCTTCCGATGGTAGCTCTTCGTTTAGAGTGGGCACGGAATGAGAGACAAAGAAGGGATATGTTTAGGGACCTTAGACATCAAAAAATAATTTTGTGGATCTCTTCCATTACGAAAAGTGGGAGAAGGACCCTAGACTAATTTTTCAAAAAAAAAAAAATTGATTAAAAAAAAAATACAAACTACAGAAATGAAGTTTTGACATTTTTTATATCAATTACAAATTTATGATATTTTTGACATTTGCAGTAATTTTAATTTTTTTTTTGTTTTTTTTTTTATCTAAAATAGTCCCTAACCAAAATAGTAGTTTACATGCATGTAAATAAGTGTATTTTTTGACATTTTACGAAAAAATATATAGAAAAGTAGAGAGATAATATGACACAAAAAAGATAAAAAAATAAATAAAAAGTGTACTAATATAAGGGATGCCAAACAACCTGAAAAGAACTTTTTTAGCTTATTTTTTTAATTTTTTTGCTATTTTAGCCTAATCAAAAAAGTTTCGTTTGAGATGAACTTTTGATTTTTTTTGTAATTTTGTGAGAGAAAAAAAATAAAATGATTATAGTTTAAATGTGATATTTTATTTTATTGACTTTTTAGCTTATGGAAGAGAATCATTTCCAGTCCAGATTTGGTACAAGCCCCGTTTCAATGATCCGAACGTTCATTTTGTCAAGAACTTTGTGTATTTCATTCACACAAAAATTAAGTCGATTCGATAAATGTAACTTGTTCAGTTTATTGCATTTGTCACTAAAAAATGTATGATTTATTTTAAAAAATATAAACTTTTTTGTTTAAAAACGTGATAAATTGAATAAATTATAGTTATCTGATGGATCTAATTTTTTATGTGGATAAAACATATAAAGTTTATAATAAAATAAACGATTCAAATCATCAAAATAAAACTCATAATAGATTTCACGAACTCAAATAATGCCCTCTAATCCAAAATTTAGATTGGAGAGAGAATCTTCCTTCTTAGGGTTGGTTTGGGAAGTGGGTTGACTTTTTGAATTTTTGACTTTTTTGGCTATTTTAGCTTGGGCTAAAAAGCTTGGTTTGGGAGGGTTTTTTGACTTTTTGACTTTTTTGACTTTTTTTGTGAGAGAAGAGTGTAATGATTATGGATTGGATGTGATATTTTGTTTGTTGTTGCTACAATAGCTTATTTTGTCTTTTATGACTAAAATAGTCAAAAAAATCCACAATCTATCTGCCCAAACAGAGCCTTAATCTATTTTATCTTGTAGTGAGTTAAATTAATTCCAATCATATTGCCAAAGGAAGGCTAATTAGCCAATGCAATGATATCAGATGATGCCTGACCCGTTGATCACACGGTTCATGGCTAAGTTTATATTTTATTTAACTAATACTTAGTGGGACCCAGTTACTTAATTTTGTCTCCAAAAATTAGCAGATTCACAACATTAGTGTGAGATTCTAAAATTTAACACAGATTACATAACCCACCACTGGGCAATGGGTCCCCCACCACCACCAATAAAAAAATATTGTTCTAATCATTGTCAACTGATATGACAGTTTTACCCTTCAAGATATGGAGAAATTGCAAAATGCCACTTATTTTAGTTTTGTCGTCAAGGCGAATCCATCACCGTTACAAATGAATGAGGATCGAACTCCGCCGGATAAGAATTCATTTGAATTTGATTTATTAAATTTTGGATAAATTATAAATACAAATATGAATTATTCCTATAGTTTGAAAAATTAAAAATATCTCTCTGTCAAAATTTTATATTTAATAAAATTAATTAAAAAGTAAAATTTTTAACTGTTCACCTATACAATAATAAAATTATCTGAATTGTTAATTGAAATAAAATTTTAATTGATAATTTATTAATAAAATGACATATTTATTATAAAATTAAAAATCTTAGAGAGTATAATGTAATTTTTAGAACCACATAGAATAATTTATAATTTAAATAAATCTTAAGTAATATATTTATAATTTACTCAATTTATTATTGAGTTCAAATCTAAACTCATTTAAAACTTTAATAAATAAATTCAAATATATTAAAATTCGATTCCACCCTTCACAATCTTAGCGATGAACCCTTTAAACCTTCTTTTCATTTCCATATCGTAACGGCTTTATAATGTCAATGCAATTATTATGCTTGCATTTGAGGGAAAGAAAACAGGTTAATTATAGTAAGACCCCTCAATCATTATCAAATATTAGTTTATTTTTTTTATTTATGAATATGTTTATATTGATCTTTTAGTTATAAAAATCTTATAAATATATTTTTTTATTGTAGATGGTTTAGACGGGTGAGGATGATATTTTATAATTAAAAAAAAATCAAAATATAAGAGTTTATAGATGAAGAAAAATAATATAGTTAATTATTGAGGGGATCTGGTTTAATTAATTTAAAAATATATATATATATATATATATATATTACTCCATTTTGCATCTTGGTTCCACTTTTTCATGTCAAGAATAGAATCGTCACTATAAAAAATTAAGATCTTAGATACCAAAATTTAGGAATAAAATGATTTTTTAGGGACCAAATAATTTTGTTACGAAAATTATCGTTATTATATTTTTAGCAATAACAATTGGACATTAGTGATAAATTATTATCCTTTTAAGATCAAATTTTGTCTAAAAAAAAAACTATTTTTAAACCAAATTATTTTGTCTCAAAATCTATTTATTAGTGATATTTTTAAAATTTTGTCGCTAAAATTCTTATTTTTTACTTTTCGAGATGACTTTTTAGCGACTATCCTCATGACGATAGAAATTGTTCTCTAAATGTCTTTTATAACAAAATTTTCACTTTTACATTTCAAAATATTTAGTCTCTAAAACTCTTATATGTTGTAGTGTGTGTGATTCACTAATTTTTGAATATTATTACCATGATGGTATCTAATTATTATTATTATTATTATTATTATTATTATTATTATTTTATTTTTTATTTTTGTCATTTGATATTAAAATAATATGATATGAACAATTTAAATAAAAATAAATTTTAAGATTTGTAACGTGTATTCACATTACAAATTTGTGATGATAAGGATTTAGTTAGTGACCTATGCATTCACATGTAGAGATATCGCCACGTACAATTTGTACACCCGAAAAAACCTTATACAAGTAATAAATATTAGATGTTGTTTATATCAAAATTGGCAAGGAAAAATTGGAGGCCACTACGTGGCATTTTTTTAAGGTAAACTTTATTTTATCCCCTTATGATTTGAATCGTGTGTGATTTACTCCTTTAACGTTTGAAAATAATTATATAATTTGTAATTGATTTATAGATCAAAGTGTACACTATCCAGGTCGGCCCTGGGCATAGACCAATCAGGCCACGGCCTAAGGCCCCTTAAAATAGATCCAAAAAAGGTGCCCCTTTTATTTGGTTTAGTATAATATATTAGATATGTTTGAAGTTTAAAAAAAAAATTAAAAATGGCCTAAACTAACTAAAAATAAATTGATCTATTAAAAAATTGAAAGGCCTTTTCAAAAAAATTAACATTGTTATCCATTGAAAATAGACCTAAAAAAAGGGATTCCTTTCTATTATAGTTTATTGTAATATATTAGGTATGTTTTAAATCCAAAAAAATTAAGGAAAACTCAAACTAACTTAAAATAAATTGACTCATTAAAAAATTGAAAGACCCATTTAAAATAATTAGCATTGTTATTCATTGAAAATGATTTTGTAAAAAAACTAGATTATACAAGTATGATTGATTTATTTGTTTCTTAAAAATGCAAAAGGAGCGAGAATCAAGCGACAATTATTAGTTATTATAATGTAATACTAAGTATTTTTTGTGATTTTGTCATAAATCTTTTGTCTTTTACCTTCATTTTTTTTTCCTCTTATTTTTCTTCATTCTATGAAACAAAAAAATGTGAAAGGCCTCAAAAATTTATTAATTAATTATTGACTTTAGACCCTGAAAATTTCAGGATTGGACCGGACACTAACTTCTATTAACAGAAGTTGTAAATTTATCTAAACAAAACTCCTAATCTAATTATGTAAAACTCGAAACAAACAAGCATTATTCAAAGCAGCATCAATGGTTAAAGTCATCCATACTTGTTTGGAATAAAACCCTCCATTGAAGGCTACTATTTCCATAAATTAGTGAAATGAAGACGTTCCATTGATGCCTAAAATGTACTTAAATTAGTAAAATGTACCCACCTTCATTACACAACTTCCATAATCATACACTGTGTAATCACCTCTGCTATCCAAATTTTAAAACCAAATCAAAATCCAATTTTTAAGTGATATCTATACAGTGAGTGTTGTCTTAATTTGGAGTGGAAAAATATATTTCAAAGATTTATCTAATTCATATGCAGGTTTTGTCTTAATTTGGATGGGCAGAAACAAAATACTCTTTGGCCCCGTTTGTTTCAGAGGTAATATGGAGAGAGATTAATAGTGAGAGGATTGATAGTGAGAGGATTAATATTGTATTTGTTTTGATAATAGTTGTTAGTATAGGGATTGTTAAATTATTTTTATATAAAACAATAAAACAAATAAAAAAAATACAAAAACATTAAACATTAATGTTTAAAAAAAGATGCCCAACATGTAAAAAAAATTTAAAAAATTAAATAAAAAATAAAAAATTTCCAAAAAAAATAAAACAAATAAAATAATAATTTTTAACAAAAAATTAAACATAAATGTTAAGAAAAATGCCCAACATGTAAAAAAATAAAAAATAAAAAATTTCTAATCCAACGGATTATTTTTCTAATTCCAAGTTTTGGAGGCCTATCTGAATCTCCTTCCCAAGGGGATTCATAATCCAGAGCTCACTATCAATCCCCTCTCATCTCTCAAAACAAACACAATATTAATAGATATCACCTCACTACTAATCTTAATCCCCCTCTAACTCTCTAAACAAACGGGACCTTAGCAATTTGATAAATCAAGCAAGGTGTATTTCCCTTGCAAGATGCCATCAATTGAACAATTCTATGGCCTCTTGGATTTTGTATCAGGATCAACTCATTGAGGTGTGTGGTATGTGTTAGTCAATTGAGGTGTGGATTCGGCGATATAAAAAGAAGGGGAAGAGGAATTTTTGGGGTGTTAAAGTGGGTTGGAGTAATGGAATAGAAAGAGAAATAGTAGAGAGAATAAGAAAGAAGAATGACATGTTTTTAAAGATGTGTGAGTGGTATTTTGGTCTGAAAAAATAGTTTATTGTCTTTTTGGGCATGTGAACATCACAACTAGTTAACTTAGATGGAAAAGTGGACGATACACTTTGATCCATAAATCACGTAAGGGTTATGTAGTCATTTTCAAACATTAGAGAGGTAAATCGCACATAACCCAAACTATAAGAGGGTATAACAAAGTTTGCCCCTTTTTTTTTTTTTTTTTTTTTTTTTTTTTTTTTTTTTTTTTTTTTTTTAACGTAAAAGGAAGAAGGAGGCCTAGGTTATCACGAATAAAAATTGAAGTTATTAGTGTAAAGACTGTTACATGAATTCAAGTTCAAGAACGACAGTTGGCATTATCAATTCCGACAAAATGGGAAGTACTTACAATCCGGCCTTTATTTCAAAGGTAATTATTCAATAATCTCAGAAAATAGATTTGTGGTATTTTATAATATTATGATTCGTAGAGAATGTGGGTAGGTAGGGTATTATGTTGGATAATTAGAAAACATAAGAGGGCATATTGAATGATAATTGGTTAGAGAGTACGAATACGTGACACTCTAGAAATATTTAATAATTTCCCTTATTTCAAACAGTAACAACTAGGCATATATAAACGTATAGAGAGGAGCTAACCATGATGCATACCATAAGTCAAGATTATTGGATACTTTGGTGATTATTCCCATTGTCCCGGGCCTCGGCTAACATAACCTCTATATTGGTGGAACAACTCCTAAAAGCATGGAAAGAGACATATGACGAGATTTGAAGACCTTACAAGAACATTGATGGTTTATTTCAAGTTGTGGATGATTGTTCATGGTAGATGAGAGGGAGATTTATGATCTGGAATTGGGCTGAGGTAACGGCCGAGCAGGTTGAGAGCCTAATGGTGCATGGGGCCGAGATGACCGGCGATCCGTCTGGAGATGGGCTGCCAGAACTTGGGCTAGGCAGGAATCGGGCCAAGTATGTGCCGTCCCAGACCGTAAAGAAGCTGCTCGGCAAGGCAGTGCTCGGTTGGACCGAGCTGCTTGATCAGGGGATGGTGGAAGCCAGTCAAGCTGAGTGACCGGCGCCCGGAAAGGCCTGGTCAGCCGAGGTAATCGTTTGATCGGCAGAAAGGCCGACCACAGGAGGTGCCCCGGGCTCGGCTTTGCCGAGATGCCGCCTAGCCCGGTCCTCCTTGGACTTAGCCAGTAAAGTGCTTGGGTATGAAGCACAGCACGGCCGTGGATGGAGCAGCTCGGCTGCCGAGCTCCAGCTGAGAGGGCAGGCAGTTGAGATTAGGTGATGTTCAGCAAGGTTTACGCTGACAGATGAGATAGCGGAGCCACGTGTCAGGAGATGACTGAGAGTGGATATGGGGCGCAGAGGGTATATAAGCATGTCTGCGCCCCCCATACGCGAAGGACGAACATTTTGTAAGGAAATTCTTACACTCAAACACTCCTCTCTCTCTTTCTCTATCCTAAGGTGTGTGCTAACTTGATCGTCGGAGGGTATTTCCGGCCACACACCGCCGGGCAGCTCACTGTTATTTGCTTGCAGGTGATCGGACATAAACGGAGCTTGGAAGAAAGAAGTACGGGCTAGCCGGAATATTTGCCCCCCGTACAGTAGAAAAACACCAAAAATGTGGGACATGGGGTTGATAGTAGCAAGAGAGCATGGGATGCATGGTTGATAGTGGTAAACACCCCAAGAGACTTTTAAGGAATACGTGCATTATTTTTTAGAAAGTGGGGTGGTTGTTCATAGATGAAATCTATTAGAAAATGTAACTCATTGTTATAGAAACGGGGTGCAATATGAGACATGTGGTTGCATCTTATCAGGCATGCAAGAATAGATTCGAAATAAATAAACTATATGCTACAACAAGTATAAAGAGAAGAATAGAAGGTTTGGTAAAAGGTCTATCACCATGAATATGAATTCTACATTCTAGTATGTTATTTTGCCCAATACCTTTATTCTTGGCTTACCTTCAGTAGCTTAGTTTCCTTAATTTAACCATAGTTATGTAATTTCTATCACATTCCATATCTTTAATTTTTTTTTTTTTCTATAATAGTAAAATTTACTTCGTTTGTTTCGTTCATCCATCTCCATCAATTGAAAAAATTATGACATCCTCTTCATTGAGGTTAAAAAAATAGTGATTTTCCGTTTAACCATGCACAATTCGCTTGATTAGGACAAAATTGAGCTCATCAATCTCAACCAAATTTGGATCACACTTGATCTTGGTGTAACGTCCTGAAATAATTACAATAATCCATCCACAATATCCATTTACGACAAGAATAATAAGAGAAGTATCTTCCATTAAGTCCAATGTGATTTACAAAAGAGAAAAATATGTGATATACATTCATAATGCCTAGTCCTGAATCCATAGCATATGTTGCAAGCTAAAAAGAAAGAATGGAAGGTAAGCAATAAGAATGCCCTAAGGGCTTATATCTTTCCAAGGCGATGCTCGGTTATAACAAAAGTGGATTTAAATCCAATACAATTTTAAGCTCTTGGCTTGTACACAAATAAATATAACAAATAAACAAAAGAAGCTCTCGCTCCAAGTCCTTCCATGCTATTGCCTTGGTGGAGGCATATTATCAGCACCTAAAATGTTTTTCCCACATAGGGTGAGCCAAAGCCTAGTAGAAATAATCCAACACAATATATGAATCTTAATAAAGCGATAAGGTGAATGTATATGCAATGCCCGTGCCAAAATATTTGTATATCTCTTTTCAAAACTATGCAATGCCAAGTTAATATCTTGATTCACAAATCATTTCCATAACAATAGAAAATAGGGCAGTGAATTACACTCTGGGAATTTCAAAACAAATACAACACTTCCCGAAAATTTCGTCCGAAAGAAACCGTAAACCGAGACCCATGTAAACGTATGCTATACAAGCACTACTATTGCCATTTCAAGAAAATTTTATTCGCGGGATCAGCACCCATGTATACGCGCAGTATTCGGGACTTTCACCCTGAACACTTAGGCTAACTTAGTTCAACAATACAATTCATGTTTTCCAGATTCGCTATTTTCTCAAAACGATAAACATTTTCAATGTATAAATGTGAAATAATGCTCAATGTAAATGAATGAAAAAATAGATTTAATTCTCTTAATTCACATGCAATATCCTCTTAATTCACATGCAATATCTACAATAATCATAGCTATCCTCCACCGATAACCTAAGACAGATATTTCTAAACAGATAATCTATATTCCATAAAGATAAACTTTCCAAATTTTAATAGGTGATTGATAATACATATCTAACTCCACCATCCATATCAATATCCATCCGGTTTCACATTCCTAACATCAATTCCATTTATTTATACAAAATATATATTTCAGACGTTTAAGGCAAAATCACATTTTTTTCCAAAACATAATCTGAGTCTCTAAATCAATAATTTCATTACAATTTAATCTCATCTCCACTTCTATAACCATATTCGATACATCCATTTAAAAACCCCTCTTTTGATTTTAAACCAAAACCCTAGGTTTATCCAAAATCCTCCAAAATCAAGAAATTATTTTATAAAGACAAATAGCTAAGTTAAAAATCATAAAAGAGTGTAGAAAATCCCTACTTTAAAGCTAGAAGACGAGATAAACACGAATGAAACTTGGATAAGACCGAAACCCAACTCTATTTGGATGAAAACGAAGCTTTAGGTGAGCTCCACCTTTTTAACAAAGGAAGTTGGGTGTAGAGATCAATGGATCTAGGTGATTTCAAAGAGAGAATGTGAGTTTTAGAGAGAGAGAGGGTCTCAGCTTAGGGTTTTGAAATGTTTTAGAGAGAGAGAGAGAGAGAGAGGGTGAAAAAGTGATGCAAAATAGTCTGTTTACGAACTAATATATGCATAGTTCGCTCGAACGCAAGATTTGTCACTCGAGCGACCAAACACAATAAAATGTTCTGCTCGAGCGTAAGAAGCTTAGCTCTAGCACAGAATACACACTCCCAGTAGTTTTATAGACAAAGGTCGTCGCCCGAGCGAAGAATACAAACTCTCAGTAGTTTTACAGACCTGCAAAAGTACTGGAGGTTCACAAAGAACGTTGAAGCGCAAGAAGCCTCGCTTGAGCGAATGAACAAAAATCTGAGCAACAAAAGTTGAAAAAACAAGCTATCAACCTGTTCCAAACTCAACCAACACAACCCAATAGCCAAACTCAATGAGGGAAAAGAGGAATAACACATGAGCAACAATACAAAACAATGAAATCCAAATCCAGAATATCAAATGGGTCAGGTCTTAAACTAGAATCGCTATACTTGGTGTCACGATCCAAACCCGCCCCTATAGACTCAACATCGTAACCGGCCAGTAATCCTTGGATTACCAAAAGCCTCTTAACATAATCATATATAATTAGGGGCTGCGGAAGCAAATACATAAAATATACATAGTCCATCGAGCTGTAAAGACATACATGGGACAGATAATCTTAAACTTTCATAAACTTATAAGTGACGTCAACGGATACAGTATTTACACGTCACTTCATATACATATAAACAGGAAAAAAAAACTTATTCGTGGAGCAAAAGAAATAAAGTCTTATACATTCATAACAACACAGCCACTAGACTTGATTTAATCTGAGACCTCCTTGCGAGGCACAAAGGTTGGTTGACAAAAATTAGAACGCCAGGTCCTCAATTCTAAGCCTGGTTACATGCTTGATCACCTACATACATAATATAAATAGTGAGCGGGAGCCTAGTGGATAATAACAAAGTAAAAGGTTAAATGAATGATGTCCCATAACTAATTCAGAAATCAGAGTTCATATCGAAACAAATTCACATTGAATTCTTGTTCAGAGCATATACAGAAACCAGAGTTCATGCTTAATTTTACATGGCTTATACGTTAGCGCTTCAAATCACATACAAAGCATCAAAGGTCATACTTGTCAGTTCCATAGAGGAACCTTCGGCCGGGTACGGAAAACTTGTCAGTTCCTTAATGGAACCTCCGGACTGGGAACGGATAACTTGTCAGTTCCATAAAGGAACCTCCAACCGGATGCAGATAACTTATCAGTTTCATAAAGGAACCTCCAGACTGGGAACGGATAATTTGTCAGTTCCATAAACGAACCTCCAGTCGGATGAAGATAACTTGTCAGTTCCATAGAGGAACCTCCGAACCGGGAACAGATAACATACTTGTGTCACAAATAGTTATCAAAAATTGGACAATCATTCATAGTACAGAACGTAACATTTCATAAAACATATCTTATTTCATATACAGAAAATAATTTAATTTGAACATAGATTTACTAAGTTATTACTTACAGATAACAGATGGCTCCATGTGAACGGACAGAGTAGGCAATTCAGATATCTTGTGGCGCGTGACCTACACAGATACAGAATAAATACGTACTAAATTACACACCCGGAATCATTAACTTAGTTCTTTCTTGTCTTGGTGTGTTTCTACTCCTCTATCCTTATTATGGTGTTTTAAACTTGGCTTAAGAATTAATGCCTAAGATGGAATGATGATGCAAAAATGCACTTGAAAACACTTAACAAAACTTGCTAAAAACAAGGTCCTCGCTCAAGCATAACTTCCTACGCTCGAGCGGACATGCAAAACGTGAGTGGTCACTCGAGTGCAAGATTTGTCGCTCGAATGGTCTGTAAACTTTTGCAAAAGTGCTGGTTGCTTGATTTTTCCGCTCGACACTCGCTCGAGCGTAACTTTTGTCGCTCAAGTGGTCTGCAAATCATAAGAACTTCTGGGAGCATGCATTTTATGCTCGAGCGGACTTGTGATCGCTCGAGCGGAAGTACACGCACTCAGAGTGGTCACTCGAGCGTGGATTATTCCGCTCGAGCGGAAGTGCAAGATTTAGAATTTTTAGATTGCACTCCTAAGCTCAAAACTCGAATCTAACTCATCAAAACTCAACTCTTGGCCCTAAAATTTGAGAAAACAAGTTTAAACTTTGAAAGCATTAAGAATCAAAGATCTTTTCACAAAATTAAGGCCCAAGAGCAAGTCAGTTGGGTAAAATTAAACTTGAAACTTGTAAAACAACACATGGACTTACATGCAAATATTTTCTTGACTTCAAAGCTTCCAAAACATGATCAATTAAAGCAAATTGATGGAAAACATGATGAAGTTTCATAATTAAGTTGAGAACATGACATGCATGGAGAATTTATTTGAAATCAACTTCAAAATTACTATAAAAGGCACATGCAAGCTCTATCCTTCTTCTTTCCTACTTCTTTAGTTTATTTCATGCACTAATCTTTCATTTTCCTCTGAATTCACAACTTAAATGAGTTAATTACATAATTCAAGGGTTGAATTCCTTACCTACAAGTCTTCATTTTTTGAGTTCTTGAGTGATTCTTCCCAATGGCTCATATTCTAGCTAAGTTCAAGTCAATTCCTCCCTATTCTCTAGCAATCACCCTAGTAGCTCAAGTCTTCTCTTTTCTCTCTCTCTCTCTCTCTCTCTCTCTCTCTATCTCTCTCTCTCTCTCTCACACACACACACACACACACACACGTTTGATTAGTGTGTATAGGCTCAAGGATGTGTTGATATGAACAAAAGGATGAGTGGAGCATGTAGGGAGTCTTATATAGGCTCACTTAGTGATAACTAATTAAAACTAATCTATTAGGCATTAATTAATCTAATTAGTTCATTCCGAATCAGATTTCAATTAAACCTACCATAAAATTTTTAAAATTCTTATTATCACATAAATCAAATCAATTTCTAAATCAGATGTTGATAAGGGCTTCAATTTGTAAACCGAAGTGAAAACATGAATAAATCTTTCTACGTTAAACAGATATAAACACACATAAGGCAACATATGATGCTTTAATTACTTATTAGGCATAATTAAGCATGGATTTACGTTAATCATGGGTCGGGGTTGTTACAATCTTCCCTCCTTAAAGAGTTTGGTCCTCCAAACTCAAGTTACCTTCATTCTGAAGAACACCGGATTCAAAGGAAATAACTTAGGGTATCTTCTCATCATGTCTTCTTCTATCTCCCAAGTTGCATAAGTTCCTCCATGATTCTGCTAATCAACATTCACTAACGGAATTTTCTTGTTTCTCAGTCTTTTGACTCAGTGATTTATAATTTGTATTGGCTTCTCCTTATATGTATAATCATCTTTTAGAAGTACATGGGTCAACTCAATCATATGTAGTGGATCTCTCAAATAATCCCGAAGCATAGAGATATGAAATACATTGTGCATATGTTCCATGACTGGTGGTAAAGCTACCGGATACGTCACTGAATTAATCTTCTCAAGGATTTCATAGGGTCTAACATATCTTGGTGCCAAATTGCCTTTCACACCAAACCGCGTTTGTCTTTTCATTGGAGTCACTTTTATGAACACATGGTCCTCGACTTCATACTCCAAATCTCGCCTTCGGACATTTGCATAATTCTTTTGGTGGCTTTGTGTGGTTTTCAATCTCTGTTGAATCAATTTCACATTTTCAATGGTTTCTTGCACAAGTTCCAGTCCCAACAAAGCTCTGTCACCTATTTCAGCCTAATAGATAGGAGAACGACATTTTCTTCCATACAGAGCTTCATAAGAAGCCATTCCAATACTTGAATGATAGTTGTTATTGTATACAAACTCGGCTAAAGAAAGGGAAGTCTCACAATTCCCTTGGAAGTCCAACACACACATTTGCAGCATATCTTCCAAAGTTTGAATGGTTTGTTCAGATTGTCCATCTGTCTGTGGGTGATAAGCATTACTTAGTTTCAATTCAATTCCCAAAGCTTGTTGCAAACTGTGCCAGAATCTCGAAGTGAACTTGGGGTCTCTATCAAATACTATGGACACCAGAACTCCATGCAATTTCACAATTTTATTGACATACAAATTAGCCAATTTATCTGCGTTATACAAAGATTTAACAGGCAGAAAACGGGCAGACTTAGTTAAACGATCAACAATGACCCAGATAGAATCTATACCTTGAGAAGAGTGAGCTAGTCCAACAATAAAATCCATAGTAATATGCTCCTACTTCCACTCGGTATTGGAAGCAGCTGAAGTAATCCTGCGGGTCGTTGATGTTCGGCTTTAACTTGTTGGCAATACAAACATCGGGCCACAAAATCTGCAATGCTCTTTTTCATTTCAGGCTACCAGAAATTCTGTTTCAAATCATGATACATCTTTGTGTTTCCCGGATGCATGGAAAATTTGGAGTTGTGAGCTTGAGTCATGATACGTTTCCCTAGACCAGAACAATCTGACACACAAAAACGACTCTGAAATTTCAACACATTGTTTTCAAATACAAACCCGGGCCTTGGTTTCAAGTCAATTTCATTCACGATCTTTTTCAAGAACTCATCTTGCAGTTGTTTCTCTTTAATTTCTTTGATGATTGTAGGCTGGGCAGAGATAGTAGCTAAGATTTCGCCTTGTTCTCGCAATACAACTTCAATCTCATTCTTTTCCAAGTCACATAGTAATTCTTTCTGACCATTAAGCAAGCATGAAAAATTTCTTATTGACTCATGACTTAAGGCATCTGCCACAGTATTAGCTTTTCCCGGATGATATAAAATCTGTAGATCATAGTCTTTGATCAATTCCAGCTATCTTCTCTGTCTCATGTTCAGTTCTTTTTGGGTAAAGAAGTATTTCAAACTTTTATTATCAATATACACCTCACAAGTTACTTCGTATAAATAGTGGCACCAAATTTTCAAAGCAAAGACCACAGCTGCCAGCTCAAGATCATGAGTCGGGTAATTCTTTTCATGGGGACGGCGTTGTCGAGAAGCATAAGTAATCACTTTACTATTTTGCATTAGTACACAACCCAAACCTTTATAGGATGCATCGTTGTAAATCTGAAACCCATCAGCACCATTAAGTAAAGTTAAAATCAGTGATGTCACTAATCTGGTTTTCAACTCTTGAAAATCTAACTCACGCTAATCATTCCAATCAAATGGTACATTTTTCTGTATCAATTGTGTCAATGGCATGGCGAGTTTTGAGAAATCTTTCACAAATCTTCTATAATAACCAGCAAACCCCAGAAAACTTCTAACTTCTGGCACATTAGTTGGTCTTGGCTAGTCGACAATGGCTTCAATTTTCTATGGGTCAACAGAGATATCGTCCCTAGTAATTACATGTCTAAAAAATGCCACGCTGTCAAGCCAGAATTCACATTTGGACAATTTTGCGTACAACTTTCTATCTCGTAAATCTGTAAAGTAGTTCTCAAATGATTCTCATATTCTTCCCTGCTCTTAGAATATATTAGTATGTCATCAATGACTACACCAATAACTTCATCAAGAAATTGTTTGAACACCATATTCATTAAATCCATGAACGCCACAAGTGCATTAGTTACCCCAAATGGCATTACCAAAAATTCATAGTGTCCATATCTAGTTTTGAATGCAGTTTTCTCTATGTATTCTACCTTGACCTTTAACTGGTGATACCCGGATCTAAGGTCAATTTTAGAAAACACTTGGGCTCCCTAGAGTTGGTCAAACAGGTCATCTATTCAGGATAATGAATATTTGTTCTTCACAGTTACTTTATTCAACTCACGGTAGTCAATACATAGTCTCAAAGATTTGTTTTTCTTTTTAACAAACAACACTGGGGCTCCTCAAGGTGAGGTACTCAGACGGATGAATTTATTGTCTAAGAATTCTTGGAATTGAACTTTTAATTCTTTTAGTTCAGAAGTTGACATTCTATACGCGGTTTTCACGATACATTGTGTTCTAGGTACTACATCAATGGTAAACTCAATTTCCCTATCAATTAGGTTTCTGGGTAGGTCATTAGGAAACATATCAGGAAATTCACAAACCACAGGAATAGTTTCCACGCTGGTACCATCCGAAAATACAGTCATTACACTGCATAAGTAACACCGACAACCTTTTCTCAACAATTTTCTAGCTTTCATAAATGAAATCAAGTATGGTGGAGGAACTACCCCATTCCCAGTGAAAACAAACTCAGGCATACCAGGTGGTTTAAACGTGACGGTTTTATTTACACAATCAATAGTGGCACAGTATTTCGACAACCAATCCATGCCCAACATACAATCAAAGTTGTCAATGTTCAAAAGTAGCAAATCCACATACAATGTCATATCACCAATCAAAACATCACATGTAGGATATACACAAGTGCACATCATAGAACTTCCCGATGGTGTAGACACAGATAGTATGCAATTCATAGGTTATAATGATCTAGCCAACTTCCAAGAAAAAGCATACGATACAAAGGAATGCATAGAACCAGAATCAATCAGTACATAGGCATTCTGTGCACAGATAGAAATTATACCTGACACTACTGGCTCAGTATTCGGTACATCCCCGGGTACTAGAGCAGACACTCTCCTTTGCCTTAGTGTTTCATTTTTGGTGTTAGTCCTGGCATTATTTCTTGCATTGGGCCTCGTTACAGGAGTAGATCTGGCTAAACTTGCTGCTGGATGATTTGTATTGTCAAACCTCATTAGACAGTCCTTAATTATGTGACCGATTTTGCCGTATCGAAAACACGTGCCCGATGCACGATGACACATGCCTTTATGTTTCCTTCCACATTCTGAACAGATTGGCACAGACCCACTACTTTGGCTTGAGCTGCTTGAAGCTCCAGCATTTTGCTTTTTGTTCACGAAGAAGGAACGGCCCTTCCGAAAATTAGACCCAGATCTTTTGCTTGTCCATTCTATTGTTGGTGCCTTGGCTTGTTTCGTTGCTATTATTGTGGCTTCCACCAATATTGCTCTGTGTAAAACTTCCACATAGGTAGGTAATTTCAAGACGCCTACTTGGTCAAATACTTCCAGATCCAGCCCACCTTCAAATTTTCGTGCCTTCTTGTAATCAGTATCTACCATATGTGGAGCAAATCGAGCCAGTTCAGTAAACTTGGCCTCATACTCAGCCACTGACATCCTGCCTTGTTTAAGGTCTTGGAATTCAGAAACTTTTTAATCCCGAAAGCACTGAGGAAAGTACTTATCATAAAAGATCTCATTGAAACAAGCCCATGTCATATTCTCATTACTATTTCGGATTAGCAACCACCATCTACGGGCTTCATCTTTCAGAGTGTAGGTAGCCAGAAGGACTTTCTGAATTTCAAAACAAAGGAATACTTCAAATAGTTTCTCTGTTTCAAATAACCATGTTTCTACTTTTAACGGTTCAATGCCACCCAAAAAGGTCGGCGGTTTCATTTTCAGGAACCTTTGAGTTAAATTTATGAGATCATTGTTGTCTGGCTTAACCTGGACCGGCAGTGGAGGTAAGGGTTGTTGCCTCTCTTGTTGTTGAGTCATTGCCACAGTTAAAGCTGCAAGCATTTGTTCCATGCGGCTTATTTGAGCCTCAGATGATTAAGTTGTTCCATCACTTCTTGTATTTTCCATTTGCTATAGGTAAATGAAACATTATAAACATAGGCAAATAGTCCTTTCCAACATTCGGATTATTTGTTTCCATATCATGTGATCATAATCAAATTTAGGTTTTCACTTTTAATAAACACACACTTACACTCGGATTATTTGTTTCCATATCATGTGATCATAATCAAATTTAGGTTTTCACTTTCAATAAACACACACTTACACTTGCACATGGAATGCCCCTACTTCTTACTAGGACATCCTAAGCTCATATAGACTCATGTGTATGGTAGAACACGTGCTCTGATACCACTCTGTCACGACTCAAACCCGCCCCTATAGGCTCAGCGTCATAACCGGCCAGTAATCCTTAGATTATCAAAGGGCTTTTAACATAATAATATATAATTAGGGGTGCGGAAGCAAATACATAAAATATACATAGTCCATCGAACTGTGAAGACATACATGGGACAGATAATCTTAAACTTTCATAAACTTACGAGTGACATCAAAAGATACAGTATTTACACGTCACTTCAGGTACATATAAATAGGAAAAAAAAACTTGTTCGTGGAGCAAAAGAAACAAAGTCTTATACATTCATAACAACACAGCCACTAGACTTGACTTAATCCGAGACCTCCTCAGGAGGCACAAAGGTTGGCTGACAAAAACTTAAACGCCAGGTCCTCAACCCTGAGTCTGGTTACGTGCTTGATCACCTACTGTAGACCGCCCGAGAACTCTGCTCTCCGCGCGCGAGGGCGCGAATCGTGTTGTTCTTAGCTACTATAGTTCGGACTCGTGTCACGATTTTGAATCTAATCTCGCAAAGTGCAATGCAAGACTGATAAATCACCAAAGAGTCCAAATCCAGTAAATCGTTTTTGGAAAACTGATTTTTAATAAAGAAGTGCCAAACATGGACTGCTTTGCCAGATACAAGGTCGCCACCTAAATGTTTTATTTTGAGAAATTTAGGAAACCCTGACTCGTGCCTAAGGTCACGTGTCCGTCATCACCAAAGTTGCCTCGGCTCGGGAACTTGGGTACGAGAGGGGAAGGTCATGCAATGAGCACCCCCGCTCGCCTGATCAAAGGATCGGCCTTTACTAACATGATATTTTGTTTTTGAAGACACATGCGTTCTTATTCCGGTTATTAGCTAGAATTACTATGCGATGCACACAGCATACAAGTATAGACTAGATCGCCTAAGTTGGAACAAAACATTTCATGCTTGTTTGTTTGAAAATGGTTTGAAGTTTGCTACTCGCAAGTAGGCTAATTTGTGGATTTTGCCACCCTCAAGTGGGCTTGGAAAACATGATTTGCCACTCTCAAGTGGGCTTGAAACTCGCATTTCGATGAATTGTTCCAATTCAAGCAATCCAACCTTCATCCACAGACATTCATGCAGTTATATCAGTTAAGCAAATAGCCCCATGGCAAGCATGCTAATCATGGCAACACTTACACGCATGCAAGGATACAGTGTACTCTGAGCCAAAGAAAGAAGCTAGTTAGTAATCAATGCATGATCCTAGCTATGTCAAGAATGCCTAATGCAACACATGCAAAAATGCAACTAAGATAGACTCGGCTATTTTAGGATGTCATGTGAATACAACAGTTGATACATGTATTCGAGTAGGAATTGAAATACAATGCAATTTGTATGATGCGCCGAGCCCGGTGCATGAAAAACAGACGAATGAATGCACGCATGCAAAGCATAAGTATGCTAATTGAAATATGTCCTAAAACTAACCATCGAAAGCAGATAAGTAAAAGGGAGAAAGAAATGGGGGTTGGAAGACATGCATCACACACACGCACGCCTATTTACAACATCGCCCTCTCGGAGGAGGGTCCGAATGAGTATGCTAAGCTAGCTACGCTAAGCTATTCTAACTAATCTAATAATCTAATTAGACTAATTATTACATAATCAAATTGAATAACTAGCTAACAGTAAGCTAATTATTATAACACGTTAACTAATTAACAAATTAGCTAGTTTAATTACAAATTACAAAGCCTCAGCTCAGTTCGAAGAGTTCGAAGATGCATGCTCGATCGCCTCGCTCGGAAATCCGTTACCATGCCTCATGTTGCCTCTGTTTGCACACTTCTGCACCTCTGAAAATTATGCCAATCTCTAAAACACTTCTGATCCACCTCATGGACATGCTGCGCGGTCATCGGCCAATAGGGGTGGACATCAGCCAAAGAATAATGGCCATCGGCCAATTTCAATGCTATCGGCCAATTATTGATAGCCGATCGACACACTAGATAGTTGATCGGCCACTTCTTCCTACAAACTCTCTTTTTTGCTGCAACAGAGCACAAACAAGGGCATGGCAGTGTATTTGAAAGGTATGTGTGCACAACTACCCTCCCTATCATTTCTCAAGCTCAAGGGAGTGTAATACTCGAGTCTCGAGCCATCAATCACGCATGTCAATGCATGATAGCCAAAGAGTCAAGCTTGCACAAACTCAATAAATGCATGACAAACAAGACACTTGGACCATCACCTTATCATGGATAATCAAAGGCAATGGAGACAAAGGGGATTGGCCCATTTTCATCACTTCAAGTATGAAATGGACCAATTCACCTTGTGTTCAACATAACGTCCGGTTGAACACAATGCAACGCACACATGCAACATGCTTATCTTGGCATTGTAGACACCCCATTTTTGACCGACCTTAAGACTTAGACATCACCAACTGAGCGCTCGGTGATGTTGCATATTGTGCTCGTTCTGAGGTTGCAAAGTCTCGGCTGAAAGCCTTGCCTCCGGGCTTCGGAACCTTTTCGTGCCTTGCCTCGGTTTGCGAGCCAGGTCCTGTTTTCTCTGTTTTCTCTTCCTGAAGGGAGGGAGAGGTCTCGTAGACCATCTCTCAGTGGCCGTAGGCTACGTTTCGTGGTTGTAGGCCATCTTTCCTGTTTGGAAACTAGTTTTCGATTTTTAGAGCTGTCGGCTGTGTGCCTCGATTCGGGACCGCTTAACTACCTCCGTTTGCTCCGGTTTTTGGCACACACCTTGTTTCCTCTCCTTAGAGGGACACTGTGGCCCGGGAGACCACCTTCATGGTCGCACACCACTTTCGATGCTTAATAGTCAGTTTTCGGGGCCCCCGGCTGCGCGTTTTGGCCCTGAACCTTCGTTTCGCCCCTCGAACCTTCGTTTCGCATCGGTGTGGGTTCATTTTTGGCATGAACCCTAGTTTCATTGTTAGGAAGGTGGTAGTAGGGTGGGAGACCACCTTTTTTTCTTGGAGACCACCTTTCTCCGGTCGGCCGATTTTTTTCGATAGGTAAGTGGTCTCCCTCACTTTTGAGCCACAATTTCTGGTCTCCCATACCACCATTGAGTTTCATTCACCTGGGAGACCACCAATATGGGTAGGCCGACCATCTTTTCAACTTGAACCTTTTGACCCTTGGTCGGCCAGCCTTCTGCTTTTTTGTCTCTTTGAGTGCTATCTAGCTGTGCCAGCTGGGAGGCATTTGCCCCATCCCCCGGGGATTGACCCTCTTGTTTTGGCTTCTTAAAGAAGCTTGGTCCCTTTTGCTTAGCTTCGAAGAGAAGCTTGACCCTTTTGGTTTAGCTTTTTTTAGAAGCTTGGCCTCTTTACTCCAAGCTTCTTAGAGAAGCTATGGACCTCCTTCTCTATAAGAGGGAGCCTCTCCCTTATGAGCCAAGGTTGAGAAATTTTGGCTAAGACATACACCTCTCTCTCTCTATATCATTCTCTTTTGATGTCTAAAACTCCTAGTTCTTGGCCCCATTGCACTACACCTCCAAGCATAACACCTCCATGGTCAACCTAAGCACCTAGGAGCTCATTTTCAGAGGTTGAAGATTTCCTATTTTGGTCCAGAAGCTGTTGGCCTTCTTCTCTACAAGGGTAAGTCTCTATTTCCCTCTTTGTAGCCTTATTTTGCTTCATAGTTTAGCTCTATTTGCAAGCATATTTAGGATTTTTCATAAACTGAAAAAAGTCTTGTTTTGAGCTTCTAAACATGTTTGTTTAAGGCCATTTTTCTATTGGGGGTCATCTACCCCCTTGCATGCTTCATTTCCTCTTGTTTTGAGCTATGCATTAGAGCATTTGTGTTGACCTTGGTTTAGCCTTTTAGCCACTGAAATCTAGCAGATTTTTAGTGGCTAACATGTGTTTTTGAGCCTCAAAATCAGAGAGGGGTGACCCTCTCACCCCTTGTTTTGTTTACTAGCTTTGTTGGCCTTACAAAGGAGCCCCTATTTGCATGTTTCAAAGCCATGTTTCAGGCCACTTTTTGTGAGTTTTGTGACTTGCATAGGCTCTGTCCAGAGCCCTTTTTGCCATGTTGAATGTCTATTATGCATGTGTAGAGTAATCCTCTTCAAAGCCTTCCAAAGGGGCCTTTACTTGCATGCTTCCTAGACTCATTTCAGGCCCTTTTTAGTGAGTTTTAGGGCCCTCATAACCTTTGTCCAGAGGTAGTTTTGCCATTTTGTGTGTCCATCATACATGTGTAGAACAACCCTCTCATTGGCCTTTCAAAGGAACACTTCATTCTAACATGCGTTGACTAAGTTTCAGTGGGTTTTTGGTCATATTTTGGCATGACATGTTTCTGTTTTTGGTTGGTTTGGTGGCCCCTCATGTGCTTCATATACATGTAGTGTAAACCATGCTTACTAGCATATGTTGCATGTTGTTTTGGCCCTTCATGTTAGCACTTTTTGGCCATTCCTTAAACTGATTTTATGCATGTTTTGGATTGCCTTAACTCTATTTTTGGGTCTCATGGTCGAATGATGCTTGTTTTGCCTGCTTGTAGTTCAATATCCATGCCTATCTTTGAGATTTGAGGTCTATTGCATGCATATACTGAGGTGTTTTTTTCATGCTTTGGGGTCATTGTACATCATATTTCAAATCTTATATGAATGCCATATTCCCATGATTTCCACTCCTTAAACGTGTTTGAGAGTTGTGCATAAATGCCTCATTTTCGGACCATTGCATGAGCTTCGTTTCTTTGCATGTTGAGTCATCATTTTGGGCCATTTTCCCACTGTTTCAGACCTTCCTATGGTCTGTTTAGGGCTGGTTTTGGCATTTAGTGTAACCCGCTTCACTAGCTTCGGTATTCGAGCCATCTTACATACATTGTGTGACATATTTGCATGATTCGAGACCATTGTACATTATGTTTCAAAGATGGAAAATGTGTGTTTGCATGCCATACTTCATCATTTGCCATGCTTAGTTAGAGTTGCATGTTGTGCCTTAGGATTGGTCCTTTGCATTCGTGCATGTTTGCATGTATTTCGGTTGTCTCATTTCCATCATATAGCCACTGATGTGAGTGTGGCTGAGGTCCACTCATATTGGTGTAAGTCCATCTTGCATTTGTATATGCCATTTAGTTCATGTGCGCATGATAGTCTTCGTAAGTGCATTGTGTATGCCATGTTATGTCACGTGCATTGTGTATGCCATTTTAGCCTATAGCATTGCGTATGCTAGGTTGCATGTTAGTCGCATTGTGTATGCCATCTCATTGCTTTGTATTTGGAGTAGGGTTTAGTTCGAACACGGGAAACGAGGGACGTTTCGTACTCCAAGTGATGAAACGTGCCTCGATTCTCGGTCGCCGACATCTTGACTGTTCATGATAGAGTTGTTAGCTTTACTTGCTTATATGTGCATTCATTTAACATCGAGTCGTGCAATTCGACTTCTCGGCCATCATGCATCGAGATGCGTGATTGGTGGCACGAGGATCGAGGACTACACTCCCTTGAGCTTGTGCAAGGACGGGGAGAGTGGTCATGCACACATTTGTTAAAAATACATTGCCTTTTCTCTCTCTTGCCTTTGTTGTAAAAAAACCAGAAACCAGAGGTGGAAACTGGTTTGCCGACCAGATTTTCTGGTAGGCCGACCACCCTCTTTGGTCTCCACCACAAAGGGTGGTCGGCAGGTGGTCTCCCATGCTAATAACTGGTCGGTGGACTTCCCACGGTGGAGTTTCAGCCTTCTGGAGCTTTGTGCAAGTTTCTGAGATCAATTGCAAACAAAGGCGAGGCGAGGCGTCGCGATGGAATTTCCTGACAAGGCGACCTGAGTATGCATGCATCCTTCATCATTCGGAACAGAGCTGAGGCAGTCCATTGCACGTAGCATAGCATGCTAGTTTACTTTGCTCACCTAATTCATTTGTTAAGTAATTAG
Source organism: Camellia sinensis (assembly GCF_055761805.1). NCBI lineage: Eukaryota > Viridiplantae > Streptophyta > Magnoliopsida > Ericales > Theaceae > Camellia > Camellia sinensis. Next base: position 158,473,780 of record NC_138961.1, on the reverse strand, counting down.
TATTGTGTAATAATTCGTTATTTATTTTAGTTGTGTAATATTCTTTCAGACCCTCCGAGAGAGGGCCAATTGTTGTAATAAGTGTGCGTGTGTGTGATGTATGTCTTCCAACCCCACGTCTTTCTCATTTTTATTTACTAGCTTATGATGGTTAGTTTAGGGCATGTTTCAATTAGCATACTTATGATAGCATGTTTGCATTCATTTATCTGTCTTGCATGCACCGGGCTTGGCACATTATATTAACTGCATTGTATTTCAATTCCAAGTTGAATACTTGTTAGTTGTAGCATTTCACATGCCATCTTTAGAATAGCCGAGCCTATTGTAGTTGCATTCCTACATGTGTTGCATTAGGCATTTCAGCATAGTTAGGATCATGCATGGATTTCTAACATAGCTTCTGTTTTGGCTTGGAGTACTCGATAAGTGTTTATGCTTTAGCATCCTTGCATGTGTGTAAGTGACTGCCATGATAGCATGCCTACCATGAGGTTATGTGCTTATGTGATATACCTGCCTGAATGCTTGTGGGTGAAGGTTGGATTATCTGAATTGGAATAATGCATTGACTGTGAGTTTTAAGCTCACTTAAGAGTGGCAAACCATCACGTTTTCTAAGCCCACCCGAGGGTGGCAAATCCACGTCTTAGCCTACTTGCGGGTAGCACCATCAAATCATTTTCAAAATAAACAAACATGAGATGTGTTGTTCCAATTCAGGCGATCCAGTCTATACTTGTATGCTGTGTGCATCACGTAGTAAATCTAGGCTAATAATCGGAATAAGAATGTATAATGTTTTTAAAACTCGATATCATGGTTAGTAGAGGCCGATCTTTGATCGGGCGAGCGGGGGTGCTCACGAAGTGACCTTCCCCAATCGTACCCAAGTTCCCGAGCTGAGGCAACTTTGGTGATGACGGACATGTGGCCTTCGGCACGAGTCAGGGTTTCCTAAATTCCCCCAAAATAAAATATTTAGGTGGCGACTCTGTATCTGGAAAAGCAGTCCATGTTTGGCACTTTTTTTTAAAAATCTGTTTTCCAAAACGATTTGCCAGATTTGGACTCTTTGATGATTCATCGGTCTTGCATTGCACTCTGCGAGATTAGATACAGGACCGTGACTTTTGAGTCCGAACTGTAGTGAGCCCAACGAACAAAACAGGATTTCCCTCTCAGGACGTTCGGGGACGTCTACAGTCACATTTTACTTGATTGATTTTGTTTTCACATTTTAACATTACCAATCCATTCATGAATCAACTTGCCCAAATATGAGAGTCCTCTAATGAGAGAGAGGTCTATCAAAGAGAATGGTTTAAGGCATGGGAGAGACCAACGCCTTTGACTAGGAGTGACCCTCAAAAGAGGGTTGAAGCCATTTAAGCATAGGCCTCAATCCCAAGTATTAATCATAACCTCAAGACTAACCAATCCTCAAAACAAATCAAAAATGAAGAAATGAGGGAGATAGCAGATTTTTCAGTGCTAAAATGGCATGATAAACAAGACTGTAACATGCAAACACTTCAAGTACAACATGCTAGTAGGCTTAAACATTGAAACTAGTGAAGAACACAACACTAGAACCATGCAATCCAAGGCTCAATGGACTAAACCAACTCTGGACAGAGCTTAATCACATCAAAATAATGGCCTAAACATGCTGGAATTGAAACTCAAAAGGCTAGACAAACATGTGCACAAATTGGCTCACAAGCAAGATATAAGGCATAACTCCCAAAAGCACTTAAAGAGTGATTTAAGTGGAAGTATGGCAAAGATATAAGCTCTAAAATTTCATACCAAATGATGCCATATCATGCATACATCACAAATATAGCACGCTAGTGGTCTCAAAACTCAAGACTAGTCAAGGCATTTGCACTATAGCTATACAAAACATGAATCATATGACCAAGGCAGCCCAAAACAGTCCTAAAGCATGTCAAAATAATGCTAAAACTTGTATGGAGTAGAGCCAAAACATGCTAGAATTATAGGCTAAAATAGCAAGCATACAAAGCTAGTGAGCAAGGTTTACACTACAAGTGTAAGGAGCATGCAAGAGGTGACCAAACCAGGCCAAAACAGAGTTATGCCATGCTAAAATAAGCCCAAAAATAAGCTAAGAATGAGCCAACACATGCTAGAAAAACATGCTTAATAATTAGGCTAACAAGGCATGCAACCAAGAAGCAAAGAGGGGAGGCCACCCCCTTCTATTTTGGGCCTCAAAACATGGTTTCCACCACTGAAATACCTTTGATTTTTAGTGGTGAAAAGGCCAAAAAATTTGGATTTGAAGGTGGTGAGAAGTTGTACAAAAGGCCTCACAAGCCAATGAACAAAAAGGGAGAACAACCCTCAAATTCACCAAGCCTTAAACTACCATTTTTACACCTTAAAAACAGAGTTTTTGACAGTCCAAAACTAGCCTCAAAATAGTCCAAAACAATGGAAAAAGGAGGGTGAAGCAAATGTGCAAAAACAAGCTTGAAAAGGAGAAGTCCTTACTCTTGAAGCACCATGAAGCACAGCAGCAAAACCAGTCAAAATCAGAGCCAAAATCAGCCTTTTGGAGCTCAAAAAAAGTCCCAAGCTACCTCAACCCAAAGATGATCAACTTTGGTTAAGGGTCTCTTTGCAAAAGTGTAGGAAATTCTCATTTCTAAGCCTAAAACAAGAAGAGAATAAGAGAGCTCTAGGGAGGGAGAGGGTTTTGCTCACAAAACTTCTAGAGAGAAAGGATTCTAGAGTGAGAAGCTCTCAAATTTCTAAGCCTTTTTAGAAATATTCTAACCCTTTGAATATGAGATATAAGGCTTTCATATATAGCAAAACATCAAGTTTGGTCGAAATATCTGATTTGGGACAGGTGGCACAAGCTGGAAATAGCTGGAGGAGAAATATCTGCCAATTCTGGGCTTTCTGGACATTTTTGGCCGATCGGCCAACATTTGTGGTCGATAAGGTTCACTTTTGGCCGACCTATAGCCGATGAGGTCCAATTGTGGCCGATGCACTTCCATAGAGGCCGATGGAAAAAATCAGTCCTGGTCCCTGACTTAAAGCAAGCCTAATTCCTTCATCTAGACTCCTTTTCAGGTCATTCTTGAGCCTAAACTGTATCCCCGTAAGTCTTCTTTCCAAATTTGGAAGCCTTACCTCAAAATTACAAGTGTGCTAAGAGATATCCCTCTTTTAGTGAAGACTGCTCAGTTTTGGTCCAACCAGAATGATGCCCAACGTCAACCAATCATATCTCCCCCATCCGGACTCGGCTTTAGGAGATTCCTACGTGAAAAATGAAGCCTCGGAAGTGAGATTTCCAACGGTGGTAGCCTCATATCTGAAATCCAAGTATTCAAAATGATAGGCCTGATTTAGTGAGGGTTGCTCGACTCTCTCTTAACGATTCATGCCCAACTCCTTCCCCAACTGGGTTTCTTCCCTCTTCTCTTCTTTTCTTCAACTCCAAAACCCTAAGTAAGGTGTTTTGAAAGATTTTTCAAAGATTTCACCTCTCTTTCATTCATTTCCACTTTGTCCTTGCCCGGTTTACTGAAAAGTGCATCATTTAACAAAATGTGAGCCTTAGAGCATCGTAGAAACTTTATTTCAAAAATATTTTGAAAGATAGGGTTTAAGGTCTAAAAACCATTCAAAATAGCTTTGGTCCAAAATGGGGTGTGAGGTTAGGATTTGACTCTCCTCTTGCCAAAAAAATCGAACCTTTGCACTGCACAAATTTCATCACCAAGTAAACCATCAATAGCGCCTAAGTCTTAAGGGCGGTCAAAAATAGGATGTCTACACCTACATACATAATATAAATAGTGAGCGGGAGCCTAGTGGATAATAACAAAGTAAAGGGTTAAATGAATGGTGTCCCATAACTAATTCAGAAATCAAAGTTCATATCGAAACAGATTCACATCAAATTCTTGCTTAGAGTATATACAAAAACCAAAGTTCATGCTTAATTTTACATGGCTTATCCATTAGCGCTGTAAATCACATACAAAGCATCAAAGGTTATACTTATCAGTTCCATAGAGGAACCTCCAGCCAGGTACGGATAACTTGTCAGTTTCTTAAAGGAACCTCCGGACTAGAAACAGATAACTTGTCAGTTCCATAAAGGAATCTCCAACCGAGTGTAGATAACTTGTCAGTTCCATAAAGGAACCTCCAGCTGGGTGCAGATAACTTGTCAGTTTCATAAAGGAACCTCCGGACTGGGAACAAATAACATACTTGTGTCACAAATACTTATCAAAAATTGGACAATTATTCATAGTACAAAACATAACATTTCATAAAACAGATCTTATTTCATATATAGAAAATAATTTAACTTGAACATAACTTTACTAAGTTATTATTCACAGATAACAGATGGCTCCAAGTAAACGGACAGAGTAGGCAATTCAGATATCTTGTGGCGCGTGACCTGTACAGATACAGAATAAATACGTACAAAATTACACACCTGAAATCATTAACTTAGTTCTTTCTTGTCTTGGTGTGTTTCTACTTCTCTATCCTCATTGTGGTGTTTTAAACTTGGCATAGGAATGCTTAGGATAGAATGAGGATGCAAAAATGTACTTGAAAACACTTAGCAAAACTTGCTGAAAACAATGTCCTCGCTCGAGCGTAACTTCCTATGCTCGAGCGGACATGCAAAACGTGAGTGGTCACTCGAGCGCAAGATTTGTCGCTTGAGTGGTTTGTAAACTTTTGCAAAAGTGTTGGTTGCTTGATTTTTTCGCTCGACGCTCGCTTAAGCATAAGAGACATGCCCTCGCTTAAGAGCAACTTTTGTTGCTCGAGCGGTCTGCAAATCATAAAAACTTCCAGGAGCATGCATTTCACGTTCGAGCAAACTTGTGGTCGCTCGAGCGGAAGTGCACATACTCAGAGTGGTCACTCAAGCATGGATTATTCCGCTCTAGTCGAAATGCAAAATCTGGAATTTCCATATTGCACTCCCAAGCTCAAAACTCAAATCTAACTCATCAAAATGTAACTCTTGGCCCCAAAACTTAAGAAAACAAGTTTAAACTTTGAAAACATTAAGAGTCAAAGATATTTTCACAAAATTAAGGCCTAAGAGGAAGTCAATTGGGTAAAATTAAACTGGAAACTTATAAAACAACACATGGACGTACATGCAAGTATTTTCTTGACTTCGAAGCTTTCAAAACATGATTAGTTAAAGCAAATTGATGGAAAACATGATGAAGTTTCATAATTAAGTTGAGAACATGACATGTATGGAGAATTTACTTGAAATCAACTTCAAAATTACCATAAAAGGCACATGTAAGCTCTACTCTTCTTCTTTCCTACTTCTTTAGTTTATTTCATGCACCAATCTTTCATTTTCCTCTGAATTCACAACTTAAATGAGTTAATTACATAATTCAACGGTTGAATTGCTTACCTACAAGTCTTCATTCTTTGAGTTCTTGAGTGATTCTTCCCAGTGGCTCATATTCTAGCTAAGTTCAAGTCAATTCCTCCCAATTCTCTAGCGATCACCCTAGTTGAGCTCAAGTATTGTCTTTTCTCTCTCTCTCTCTCTCTCTCTCTCTCTCTCTCTCATGTTTGGTTAGTGTGTATAGGCTCAAGGATGTGTTGATATGAACAAAAGGATGAGTGGAGCATGTAAGGAGTCTTATATAGGCTCACTTAGTGGTAACTAATTAAACTAATCTAGTAGACATTAATTAATCTAATTAATTCGTTCCGAATCAGATTTCAATTAAACCTACCATAAAATTCTAAAAATTTCAATTATCACATAAATCAAGTCAATTTCTGAATCAGATGCTAATAAGGACTTCAATTCATAAATCGAAGCGAAAACCTGAATAGATCTTTCTACATTAAACTGATATAAACACACATAAGGCAACATATGATACAAAACTTCACTTTAATTACTTATTAGGCATAATTAAGCATGTATTTGCGTTAATCATGGGTCAGGGTTGTTACACTTGGCATGCCCGTGCACCCTTATTAATATCAAGTAAACTGCTAGAGCTATGAAAATCAACTCACAGTATCTCTGATTAGGTGATGGATCATGGATGAATTAAAAGACAACTTGAGCAAACAAGAGACCTCTCAATCATTGAAACCAAGGTTTCATTAGTTTTGATCTGTCAAGAGAAATAGAGAGGTATATACCACTAGAATTGTCTTAAACTGTAAACACATCCAAGAGGTTGGGCAACTTTTAACATGTTCGGAACTTGATAAAAGGTCACTCCAACATAACAACATACATTTCCTTAATACAGTTTAAACGACAATAGTTGTGAGGATTCTAACCAACAAGCTAAAATAAATCCTACCTCTTAAAGTGATAAGAAAACCCTAACGATGAACGATGGTCAAATCTAACTTTACTTGGATGGATATCAAGCGCTTTAGTAGAACAAACATCCATTCTTTTGCATTGTGAAAACCAAGCCCTTTTCTTAATGATAGACATATACACAAAGAGAGAAATGAAATAGAGAAAACAAAGAAAAAGTTGGGAAGTGAAAGGTTAGCCCATTCTATATATAGGAACAACCAAAAAAGTACCATTAGGTCCTACAAATCTAACAAAATCACTCCTTTTTACACACTAAAGCTACACAAACTGCTTGAGCATACACTCTCCCAGATTCTAGTAAAAATACTTACATATATTTAAAAAAGAAAAAAAGTACTTGAAGGAATGATACACATAAAACTATCAATTTGTAGTTGATCAGTAAGACATAAAAACATAGAAGAACAAATGCATAAAAATCATAAATCACATGCATAAACAAAGAACATAAGATTTATGTGGTTCATTTCAAAAGGGAATGGCTTTCCTCCAATCCAATCATGGATTTGAGGGTATTGTTAACTATCGATATCCAATCAACATGATTTTTTACAGGCATATAGTACTCGACGAGTTCTACACATTGAACGGTTCGGATTATCGAAACGGGACCTGTGGTGGGCCCCTATGGGCCCTAAAGTACCCTCCAAACCGATCACGGACTGGAGGGAAGCCATTCCCATTTCAAAACTAGGGTTATGTTCATAATGTTGCAATTTCACTATGAATAGAAAGGTTACAGTCATGATACAGAGAGTTTCCCTTCATTCCCTCCTGTGATAACCCAGCTCGTACTATGCTTAATTATGCATAAGATTATGTGTTTGATATGAATTTGCAAGTTTAAGTTTGTGAATTATGTGAATTTGGAATAATATCTGTTGAATGTAGGAATATCTGTTGCAATTACAACTTTGAACTGAAATTGAAAGCCTTAGAGATGCGATAAACCAAAACTGACTTCATATCTGTGATTAGCATGATTTTTAGAGCCTACGATGAAATTTTATAAAATTACGATTCGTAATGTTAATTAGCCTAATTTATATATACATCTCTAGCTTTTGAGTTGTTTATTTAGTAAGAGGCTTCCTAAAGAGCAGAGAGAGAAGAAGAGGAAAGGCTAGGGTTTTAGAAGAGATTCAAAGGGAAATTGAAGGATTTGAGTTAAGATATGTGAATTCAACTATAATCTTTGTAGTTACTTTATCTTTGTATGAAATTAAGAAGAAATTAAAGATTTAAAATCTAAATGAGTTAGGGTTTTGAGGTTGCGTGGTTCTTTAAACCAAACTTAAGAAATTGGGCTTTGATCTTCATGATTTTTGTTTGATTTAAGTTTAATCTTGTGATTCATTCATGAAATGAGTTATAGGGTTTGTAAATAATAAGATTTTGTGTGAGAATCATCCATGTATAAAGTGTATCTATATGATCTTAGTCATATATTATGAAATCTTGAATTTATGAAAAGATGAGAAATTGATTTTGAACTCTAAGAAAGATTGATGTGTTTGAGTTGTGATTACACTTGTATAAGGTTAGTATTTCATGTTTTAGAGGAAGATTACTTGAGATATTGACTTGGAATTAGGTTTGAATACTCACACTTTGAACCATTTTCGAATTGTCTGATTTTGGCCAGACCGCACGAGCGACCATGGGCTCCGCACGAGCGGAACATGAAGACAAACTGAGGTTTTCATTCTGCTCTTTGGGTGCTAGAGTGGCCAGTGTTTCCGCTCGAGCGGTTTTGGGCCTTACAACCGGCGCATGTGCGGAACTCCTATTTCAGTCCAACTTCAAAAAGGCATATCTCCTTCATCCAAACTCCGTTTTAAGCGATTCTTGAGCCTAAATTCAAGCCCTAGAAGTCTAGTTTCTAATGGTGTAGTCTCACATCCAAATTCTAAGTACACAAATAGGTACTCTCAAATTAGTGAAGGCTATTTATTTTCTTTTAACCGTTTCATGCCATTTCCTATCCTAACTTAGTTTCCTTTCACTTCTTGCTATTTCTTTAAACCTTAAATATGTAAACATGATATTTTCAATGAAAAACATATGAAATTGTTGTAGGAAACATTAATTTAATTCATGAACATTTAGGACCATTTAAAGTACATCTTTGGCACATGCTTTATACGTGATTCACATGTAGAGAAGATTAGCATTAAACACTTGAGAGAAATTAAAGAATGGGGAACAATTGAACGGATATGTAACGAATAAATCGATAGATTAAATTGAAGGCAATGTGTTTTGAAATGTCATGCTTGGTTATGTTTCTGTAGGCTGAGTCATTAAGGAGTATCATTCGATCAAGCACTGTGAATAATTTCTTTGTAACAGTATTTTCATATGAAATACTTTGAAATTGTGAAACTTATTCTTTTATAAATTATGTGCCTTGACAAGTGTTTCCGAACCGTTTATATTATGATCTGCTTAGGCTCGAGGCCGTTTTGATATATGATTGGACTCGAGGCCGTTTTGATATATGATTGGACCCGAGGCCGTTTTGATATATGATTGGGTCCAAAGCCGTTTTGATATATGTGGGTCCGAGGCCATTTTGATATATGTGGGGCCGAGGCCATTTTGATAGATGATTAGGCCTGAGGCTGTTTTGATATATGATTGGACCCGAGGCCGTTTTGTTATATGTTTGGGCCCGAGGCCATTTTGTTATATGTTGGGCCTAATGTCATTTTATGAATATGATTATAGATAATGTTGTGAATGATATAATTGTGGAAGAGTATTGTGTTAACATAATATGCTTTCTTTTAAATCCAGATTATTCACTTGATTCTCTTTACTTTATTATTATTCATTGAGCTTTGCTCATCCTATATTATGTATGCCCATATAGGTGATCAGTAGGATGGAGCCTAACCTTAGAGTTAGCTTCAGGAGCCATTTTGCGAACCTGTTGAGTTATGCCTCCAAGATGGAGCTTTTGCCTTTGACTCACATCATCCTTTGACCTTTGTTAGATTTTGCTATAATGGTCTTCGGATATGTAAACTATATGTATGAATTTTCCTATGGTGCATAAGTTTTTGCATGGTCATTTAAATATGTGGATTTACTATGTTGTAAGCCGTATAATTTTGATCATTTTGGCACAGCTCAATGGACTTCTTCATTTGTGTTGTGCTTCCGCTTATGGCCCCATTATTATAATTATTCTCTATGTTTGTTTGAGGCCGAAGGTAATCAAGTGATTACTGACCGGTTATGGTCTAAACCTCTTGGGACGGGTTTGGGTCGTGACACCTTCCTTCTCAACTACTCAGAAATCAGCATGACTAGTTAAAAGTGAAAAAATATCAAAAATATCAAAAAAACCAGTACTCCAACTATTGAGTGATTAGTGTCCAGTAATTATCAAAATCATTTTACAATATTCATCATTGGATAGGAAAGTCATCTAAAACATGTTTTACCAAGTAAATATTCATAAAATTGAATCAACAAATTCCTTTTTACTTTTATTGTGCCTTTCTAGAAAGTGTTGGTAATAAATTATTTGTGTAGGTTAAACTAGTTTTCATCATATAGTAAGGTTTTTTTTTTCCCCTTTTCTTGAAATTCCTTTAGTAAAGTGTCACATTCATTAAAATTGATTGTTCTATAAATAAATAAAGCATTACACGTCACGGGGCAAGATTTCTTATTGATACAGGGTAAACACGTGCGGAATAGGGTAAGGAAAATTGTCATCCTTAATCTTTGATTTGTTATTTTGCACACCAAAAATAAAGAACTAAACTACGCCCTAATTCCTTAGAATAATGGCAAGTCTAGATATTGATTCACAAGGACAATTAAACTAATTTAATTGCTAGGTTCCTAAATTAATTTTGATAAAAATGTTGATGGACCATATGACTAAATGAGAATTAAATTGAAATTAAGAAAATGAATTGACAATTAAAGTAAGGGTTAAGATACTGATTTTGAAAAAAATCCTATGGCAATGAATTCACCACTAGTTACAAAAATAAGATTTAAAATTGGAAGTCGATTGTGCTATGGTTCGAAACACCTAATACTTCACAACTAAAAGCTCGAAGTATTGTTCAAGAAGATTATTGCATTCAACGTATAGGCATGAATCACCCTGCAACACAACTCGTCTCTTATAGCATGGTTCGTCTCACACTTTGAATACGAAAGAAAAGATAACAATTGTATGAAAAATATTCAACAATCACAGAAATAAGAACATTTAAAGAGAATGAAACAAAAATATATTGGAAAACTTCTTAAACACCATACAACTTGTTCAAACCATTACAACAATCAAAAACCTAAGAAAAACCCTATTTACTTGGCTAGGATTTCATCAAAACCCTAGAAAGTGGAGAACTAACCACTCATGGAGGAGTGGGAAGAGATAGAGGAAGCAACCACCACGGAAGATAGCCTTGAAAACTCCAAACTCCTTTCTTCCAAACCCGACCCTCTCATTTGATTTAGAAAATTAGAGAACCTTTTTTCAAGTTTTTCTTTTTCCTTTTATACTTCCCAGCCTTCAAAACAGGTTTACAATGACACATACTCAAATTGAGATATAGCCATACGTGAGGGAAAAGCCCTTTGCACATGCGGTTTTTTTAGAATGCACGGGCTTCAAGAGGATAGGCCGCACGTGTAGGAATGACCCTCCACACATACGGGGTTGACCTTCTTTTTTTTTCCAGTTAAAACTTCACGTTTTTGTTTATTTTGTGCTTCAACCGCATTCAACCTAATTAACATTAAAGAGTAGTAAATACACAGCTTGAATCAAGAATAGGGTTAAGAACTCTCAATTATCGGCCTCAATGATATACAATTCGGCCTCAATCAATCATATTTTCCATTTGGGGCTTGGTTTTTTAAGAATGGGATTCTCTACCTGATTTGTCTCCATGTACTATAGACCCTTGCTCTAACCCAAAGTTCCACCTTGGATGAACAACATTTTATTGTGGATTCATAAACTAAACTTGATATGGTTCAATGGAGAAAGTCCATTTGCTACACAAGTTGCATCACTGCATTCATTTTTTTTTTTTTTTTTTTTTTAATTGAGTCGATAAAGCAACAATAATGAAGTTTGACTTTGTGCAACAAGCGACACAAAGTGATTTTTTCTTTGTCTAGGTTGCTTCACTTTCGAATTGTTAATAGGGGTGTATAGTAATCTAAATCACTTGATGTACCCAACCTGAACTGTCTGATCTGAGCCTAGTATAGATGATTTCGCCCGTTCTTTCAGTCGACTGCAGCTGATTTCTTGGAATTTCTTCAAGTTTTGTGGTGGATATTGAATTTCATTGATGGCAACCTGTTCAACCCGACCCTTCCAAAAATATATATAGCATTGGAATTGATATGTGTTTGGTAGCTGACTAAGTCAGTCAAGTAATTAACCTTTTATTTTCTCCAGGCAAGTTATAATTTCATAGGCTTATCACCTCCCTAGCCCACAAGTCCCATATCAACTCTTATTTTTTCAAGACAAACTCTTCCCCTTCTCAATTCATTTCACTTGTCTCTTTTTCGCTATTTCTCTCGCTCTTTCTCTTTCTCTTTCTCTCTCTCTCTCTCTCTCTCTCTCTAACTAACCTTATTATCGTCTTCTTCCTCTCTCTATCATCTCTTTTTTTCCCCTCTCATCTCTCTCTCTCTCTCTCTCTCTCTCTCTCTCTCTCTGTGTTAATGCTCTTATTTTCTTTATCTCTTAGATCTATTGAAATCCTTGTGGGTTGTGGCAAAAAGCGTTGATTGACAAAGATGATGACAATTGATTTATAAAGGCTTATACATAGCAGTGGTATAAGGTGGCACTGTGCCATGGTGGCGAAGGTGTGAGCGATGGTGGCGTGAATCTCTTTTTTCAATTTTTTTTTTCCTGCAATCTATATCTTAGATCTAGTTCATGTGAGATTTGTGTTTGAATTGAAATTCTATAAATGTATGTGAGTTAAGTTTTATGTATCTCTCTAGTTTTAAGGTTTGGTTAAATGCTAAGAAACACTGAAAGAGTGAAGATTGGTGTGAATCATCCATCTGAATTGATCGCCCAAACCGAATGGTTTGGTTCAATCGATTCCAAACAATTTGACAGTTGACAATGGATATTCAATGTTCTAACCCGAAATATTTGGTTTGGTTGGCAAGGGTAAGAGTAAACCCGGCCCTAACCAACTCGTGAACACCTCTATCATCAAGAAAATAAAGTTAATATGTTATCATACAATACATTGAGTCATAGGTCTTAAAAAATGTATAATGTACTGTCGTCATCATCTCATTGTTCTAAGAACTATAATTGGACTTTAGATTGAGGCTGCAACCTCTTGATAAAAGCTTAGTATTGTTATATACTAAGAGAGTTGCACTTTGTAGTTAGGCAAGCTAGCTCTTTCACTTTTTTCTTTTTTCTTTTTTTTTCTTCTCCTCCATGCACCATGAAGAAAGCATAAGAAAGAACCATTTACCAACCTCTACTTGCCTTAAAGGATTGTAGTCGGATGAATTTCCAATGGTTCCTTCCATCGGTGTCATTAACCATGTTTGGGTCCTTGGATCTAGTGGCCCATCAATCATTAATCAAATAGAAGATTTCGGAGAGATTCTTCAGTGATCTAGTGGATAGCGAATCACTGATCAAAGAGTGAATAACCACCAAGTCTAATGATTTAGAGCAAGGATCTCTAGAGTTTTTTTTTCTTAAAGTTTCCTAGAGTGTGCATTGTGTGGTTGAGATTTAATGATAAGTCACATCAATTTTTCAGCATTAAATCTCAACCACATAATACACCACTTTAGAAAACTTTAGGAAAAAAACACTCTAGAGGATCCTTGGTGAATGATTTATTGGAATTCAAAAGTGTAGTGGCTGGCAAACCGCTTCTTAATATATATATATATATATATATTAGCATATGTCCGTGTCTGAAGGCACGGTATAAGTAGTATTAGTATTAGGATTAGAATATAATTGTAATCTCAACACTGTTTAAATTTATTTTTTAATTTGATAAAAACACAAATTTATTATAAAATTTTGGAGTTCACACAAAATTCCTCACGAAAACTCGCTTTGGCTTATATAATATATAGCTAGATAGATAGATGGGCCTAGCATACATACAATTTCCATGGGCATACATACAAACTGTTTTTACTTATTTAATTACATGAAAATTGTATGTATGCTCGTAATGTCCTAGTGTATTATGGGCATACATATATTGTATGGAAATATGTGTAAAATATATAGAACAAAAAGGAGAAAATAAAAAAAAAATAAACAAATATAGAGAAAAATAAAAACGGAACAACATAAAAAAATAAAAAAGAAAAGAGAGAGGAAGGCGGAATTATGGAATCATGGAAGGATAGGTGTGAGAAAAGGAAAAAGTAAGAGAGAGAGAAGCTAGGAAGAAGAAAATTATATGTAGAACATTTTTTAGAAAATATATCTCAGCCATTGTTTTATAATTTGAACAGATCTGAGCCATCCAAATGTCTTAATAGGACAAAAATATGTTAAAGATTCAAAAACCGTCATGTTTTATTAAAATATGTTGAAGATTCATATGAGATTTAAATTTACGAAGTCTATCAGGTATTCAATATATTTAAAAATAATACTTAATTATTCAAATTCATTTAATTTGTGGACTAAAAAGCTCACTAATATAATCTCTACTACACACAGTAAAATTTGACTCCTAATTCTGGGATCGCAGACTTTCCCATATAATATGAATAAAAATAAGTGATCAAAAAAGAGAAAATTTAAAAAAATAAACAAATAGAGAGAAAAATAAAAATGAAAAGAGAGAGGAAGGTGTGATCATGGTATCATAGAAGGATAGGTGACAAAAGGAAAAAGTAAGATAGAGAAGCGGGAAAATAGAAAATGTACATATATGATATTTTTTGAAAAATATATCTCAGTCGTTGTTTTATAATTTAAATAGATCTTAGCCATTCAAATATCTTAATAGGACAAATGTGTGTAGGACAAATTCAAAAACCATCCTACTTTATTATATAGATATATATGTTAGTCATATTTAAATTGATTGTCAAATTGTATATTATTTTTAAAGTATATATTCATATGAAGTTTGAGATTTTTTTAATCTAAATAATTAGGGTTTTATGAATTTGTTAATATTCAAATGATAGGTTAATAATTACCTATTCATTAACTAATGAAGTAGATCATATAAAAGTTCAATCTTGTTGGCTTAGATCAACTAAACCAACAAGATGTTTTATTCTCACAAACCATTTCAAAACGAATCTTCACAGTTACGTTAACTTACCTCATATTTTATAATATCCTTCTATAAGAACATAAATTACTCATAACTACATCAATAAGAAAGTGACAAATATTAAGATGTTGGCAAACATTAAATTATTATACATTTTATTAACGCAACAAAATATATATCAATATCTTTTATTAATGACAAAATTGGTTGAAATGTTGTTTTTGAAATTAGTGTTCATTACATCGACTTGTCCTGTAGTTTCTAATAATTATAAGGACCACCCATGTGGATTTTTGAAATTATACTACCCTTCCCTAACAGAGTTGTTGCATAACATGACATTAACAAAAATTATAACTATGTAATTTTATTTTATTTTTCCATCACACTAACCAAACACTCCCATTTTATCTACCTTACTTCTATTTTATCTTATCCTCCTAACCAAAGGAACCTCCATTTTAACAGGTCTCCACAGATAAACACCATATTTCTTCTTTCCCCTATCCCACACTTCTGCCGCCTACATACCACATATTACAAACACCATCTCTAGTACCTCCATATACAAAAACAACTCATCCATCACCATCATGTCTCTCGCTTTGTGTGTGCGCGTGTGCGCATGAGAGAGAGAGAGAGAGAGAGAGAATTTGAACAAGAAAATAGGTAAAAATAAGGGGATGGTGGTTGCTTTTGAAATTCTTTTAGGCTGTTAGCAAAATTCTATCGCTATAAGGTATTTGATGGAATGCCATTTATAGTAATTGTGTATTAAAATGGGTATAAGGTGTTCACTTGGTTCAGAGAATTCCTTGTTCAAATCTGAACTCTATTTTCACTAGCTCATTCTCAAGAAGTTGCATATGCTCTTACAAATCACCTTTGGTATACATATGTATACATTTCCTTTATTCATTCTTAAGAATGATCATATGCTTTTTTTCATAAATCACTTCCAGTATACACATATATAAGGATATATGTAATGTGATTGGGTTGTATACATATACAAAGAGATTGGTTATGGGAGGAGGGTTGTAGAGGTGGGCCTTTGGCTATTGCCATTTCTAGCCATTGCTGATAGAAACTCCAACTGGTAATCCCTTTCTACGTCCAACCACCTCCTCCTTTCATTTTCCCTTCTACAACCACCAACTGCCTCATCTATCCTCTTATCCCTTACATCACCATTACGCACCACCTCCATCCCTCTATTCTGCTCATATGTAATCCATTTCCTTCACCCGTAGAAACCCTCTAGCCATTCCAAAACTTCTAGCCACCCAAATTGCCTTATTTGATAATCATCTAGCCGCCACCTCCATCTTTCATTCCCATGGGTTGCCTCCTGTGCTTAGTCTCTAAAGATAAAAGGAATGTGTAAATATTTGGTTGACCCTTTAAGCACACACAATTATTAATTGTTGAAAATTTACTAAAATGGGCAGCATTGTTCTCTAATGCCACTTGTCGAGTTCCACCATCCCTCCAAAACCAATTGGTGGCATTTAGCATCGCACTTGTAAGCCTATTTTTAGAGTGATCGTAGGAAGCAACATTGTGTATCCAACAATCTATCCTCATGAAGCACTCATACAACTTGAACCAATGACAATCTAGATATGATACCAATTGAAATATTAGAATCAATAAAATTTGGAAACTAGAGAGATGTGAATAGGCCAAACTCTAAAAATAATCTCACTTTTAAAAATTACTTTTCAATTAACAATTTCAATTTTAAATCAACGGGGCTGATAACAAATCACATAAATATAATGCTATAAGTAGAACAAAGTGATTTAACATGGAAACATGATAAAAAAAAAAAAAAAAAAAAAAAAAACTCTTCCACGAGATAAAAACCATGAGCCCAACACCACTAATAATTCACTAAACACATTTGAAGTTTTTTAGGAAATAGACAAAAGGAATTACAACCTTCCCCTAATTAAGCTAACTTTACCTCTCCATGCTCCATGAGCTTGGTCTAACCTAATTAGCTTCCTTCGACTTGCAAGACCACCATGATGCTCTTCAACAAGATCTTCATACTATGATAGCTCTTTTTTACCCAAATGGCCATGGGATGCCAATATGAAGTAATACAATGCACAATGTGAGAATTTTTATTTAAAACTCTAGAGAAATTTTCCCATGGAAACAAAAGTTGAAGAAAACTTAAAAATTATATCAAGAACTATGTGACGGCTCTCAAATAATTAGTTTAAAGTCAAAAAATATATATGAAAAGAGCCATGAGAAACCCAAAACAACCCAAATTGGCCATTTTTCTACATTGGCACTCAAGCCTTATCAATTGTTTTGTGTGGTAGCCTTTAAAATTTTTATGAATAAATATAAAGAAGCCATGTATCGAGCCCAAGGCGAGTCTCAACGAGTGCGTAGCAGCGCTCGAGGACATATCAAGTGTATGGGTGCTCAAGCGCTCATTAAGTGGTTATTACAAGTGCTAGTAAGGCACATGAGGGTTCAAATGCTTATCACACCCTCAACTGTAGAAGTGCTAACTTGCAAAAAAATTGCACCTCCCATTTAGTGTAACTAGCGTAAAAATTTGTGCTATGCACGGACGAGTAATAAAAGGTGATAAATAATATTAAACATATTAAAAATTAAGTAAATATTATGATATTAATTTAGTGTATATTTAGATAATAAGTTTGAGTGATTTCACTATGTTTATATAGATATGCAGTATTAATTCAATTTTTTTGAAATACACTCAATCAGATAAACTCAATTGAAAGGAAGAGTAAGGTGAAGTTCTATAAATATAAAATAAAGATTAAAAAAAATTAAGTTGAAGTTTGAAGATAAACTATAAGAATATAGAAAGAGAAAATTAGATAAATTCTCGAAGAAGAATAAACTCAATTGAAAATAAAGAACAAGAATGGATTCTGTAAATATAAGATAAAGACAAAATAATAAAATTTAAATTTGAAGAAAAACTATAAGAATATAGAAGTAGAAAATTAAATAAATCCTAGAAAAATAAGGTAAAGAGAAATGCAGTAAACATCAAATGAAGATTGAAAAAAAAAATCAATTTGAAATTTAAAAATTCAAAAATAAAATAAGATAAACCTGGAAAAAAATCTAATATAACTCTAATAATAGAAAAACGGAAGAAGGTAGTAGTTTAAAAATTAGTTAAGAGTAAAATGTCACCTATAAATTTTTAAAATTTGTAAAAAAAAAAATATCAAAAAATAAGAACTGAAGTGTAGTAAGTTAAAAAATAGATAAGAGTTAAATGCCACCTATAATTTTTTAAAATCTAAATTTTGTGTAAAAAAATAAGCATTTATGTCTTATTATATAATTTTTAACTCTATTTTGTGTCTACTACTTATACTTTTTAAGATAAACTATCAATAGGTCTTAATAGTTAGATTTAATTCTCATTAAGTCCTACTGAAATTTAGTCATACTAAAATCGTTGCTAAAAATAATTTTTTGCATGTTGCTAAAAATTGATAATTAGTGACTTTTTTTGTCACTATTTTTATAAATTGTCATTAAAATTTATAATTAGTGATGTTTTTCTGTGACGAATTTTTTGAATTATCATTGAAAGTTAAAAATTAGTGCCAATTTTTTGTGACGATTTTGTTAAACTGTTGTTAAAACTTATAATTAGTGACATTATTAGTGACAAAATTTTCAAATTGTTGCTGAAAATTAACAATAAGTGACTTTTTTGAATAATGTTTGATAAAAAATGCCATTAATTATCACAGGATTTATTAGACTATAAGTCTACCTATTAGGACCTACATGTAAGTACCCATACTTTTTAACAATTTTTGTATTCTAAAGCAACTTAAATTTTTTTTTTTAAAAAAAAAAAATTCTAGGGATTACCTTTTTATTTCTTAATTTTGTTTTGTATCATTAACCTACAAATGTCAAGAATTTTTGTATTCTAAAATTACTAAATAACAAAAATGGCATCACTTTTCTTTTTAAAATATTAGTTAGTTTTATTTTTACTTTGTGTTATATGATAATATAATCATTCATTTTAATTTTGTTTTGTGTCAATAACCTATAAATTTCAGTAATTTTTGTATTCTAAAGCTAATAAATAATGTAAAAAAATAACATTTCTTTTCTTTTTAAAATCTTAATTAGTTTTATTTTTATTTTTATTTTATGTTATATGATAATATAATCATTTATTTTAAATAATAAGGTCTTAAGCATAAAATGTGCATGACTTAAGAGTTTATTTGGCAGTGACACGTGTTATGTATGTGAATATAAAATTCAATAATCATAGAAAGAAAAAAAAAATTCTTATCTATGATTTTTGTCTAAATACATTAAATATAATTATTTAAATTAAGTTCTAAAATTTTAATTATAAATATGTAAATTATTTTTAATTTCAACACAACATAGTTGAATAATAATTTTGTTTATAAGAAATTAATCAAACTCTTATTGAAATATGCACATATTAAATTCAATTTGTTTAAAAATTACGTAACATTTAATAATGTAATTGAAATTAACTATTAAATAATAATTAAGTAAAATATGTAACTTGAGTTTTTGTTCTTCAAATCGGTTCAAAAGACCCTATCTTCAATTGGTTTTCTTTATATATGTATATATATAATGACTATTATGAGTTGAAAACAAAATAGTTTATTTATATATTTATTAAGGAATTAGAGATCCATTCGCATGAAATGCTCATTTGTGCAGAGGATTTTTTATTGTAAAAGAAAAACCTATCATTTAAAAACCTACTTAACTAGTGTACTCACTACATATATGCAAAGAAACAAATTTAAACGCATGAAGCTCTTAAATTATATATAAATTATATATATATATATATATAAATGTAAGCAAAAATGTTATGGACTTACCTAATTAAGTTA
Organism: Camellia sinensis; assembly: GCF_055761805.1. Classification (NCBI taxonomy): domain Eukaryota; kingdom Viridiplantae; phylum Streptophyta; class Magnoliopsida; order Ericales; family Theaceae; genus Camellia; species Camellia sinensis. Next base: position 158,454,164 of record NC_138961.1, on the reverse strand, counting down.
GCTATATTTGGATTTAAATCAATCGCCCTCCTTATATATTAAAACAAATGGAACACATAAATTAATATAATTGAAGACAAAAATGTAATGAAAAATAAATGGAATAGAAGAAATACTTCTTTCAAACTCGTGAATGTGCTCCAAATACTCTTCTAAATTGGTAAAATTTTTGTCCAAAAAAAAAAAAATGTGTGAACTCCAATTGTATCGCAAAACGTCACTCTTTGTGTTAGTTTTTTAGCCCTTTGTTGCCACTGTTACTTTTTTTCTGTACGTTATAATTGTAAATTTTTTTTAAAATGAATAATAGATTTGGGATAAATTTTACTTTGCACCCTTGCACTTTACACCAAATCTAACTTTGGTCTCTACACATGAAATCATAACAATCAATCCCTTGCATTTCTGGTCAAATCTCACTTTATTCCCTACACATAAAATCGTGATAGTCAACCCCCTGCCATTTTATTCAAACCTCACTTTGATCCCTACATAAGTGTCAATGTATCTCTTCTGTAATTTCATTTTTAAATCTTTACAAAATCTAGTCATATGACAAAAATGTAACTACGAAATGAGAATAAGAGAAAAAAATCATCAATGTTTCCCATCAATACCCTTTGTCCTACATGATAAACACATGAGAGTTACATAATACAATATATATATATATATATATATGATCATATAGTAAAAATTGGGACATAAAGGTAAAAAAGTAGAACTTTTGAGATAAATAAAAATAAATATGACAAAGAAATCAAAAAGGAAGAAAGATGAAAAGACGGAAGACTGTGTTACTGTGAAAAGTAGAGTTTTGTGATTCCAATTTATGCAAAACCCTAGTTCATCTTCTTGATTGTTCATAATTTGCATTTTGTTTTAGCATAATGCGATCATTTTTTGATGTAAATTTTGGGATAAAATACGTATTGGTGGAAAATGTAAATAATTTTATTTTCTTACCCTCATGTCGTACTTACATTTTTATACATGACTAGATTTTGTTAAAAATTTAAACAATTAAGTAACATAAATAGGACATTGACACTTGTATAGAGACCAAAGTAAAATTTGATCAAAAGTATAGGGAGTTGACTGTCACAATTTTATGTGTAGAGATCAAAGTAGGAAGTGCAAGGGGATGATTGTCATGATTTCATGTGTAGGGGCTAAAGTAAGATTTGGTGTAAAGTACAGGGGTGCAAAGTATAATTTACCGATAGATTTTGGAGGTATAATCGCATCTATTGCATTAATATAATTTCAACAACTAACTTAGACTATGAAGCAAAAAATAACAATCGCATCTGTTATTAATATAATTTCAACAACTAACTTAGTTCATGAAGTAAAAAATAACAATCGCATCTATTATAATAATATAATTTCAACAACTAACTTAGATTATGAAGCAAAAAAAAAATAAATAAGGGTAAATTACACTTTGCAACCATACACTTTGTATCAAATCTCACTTTGACCCCTATACATGAAATCGTGATAGTTAACCCCCTGCGCTTCTAGTCAAATCTCATTTTGGTCCCTGTATATGAAATTATGACAGTCAACTCCATGTACTTTGGTAAAAACTCACTTTGATCCCTACACAAGTGTCAATATCTCATTTTTGTTACTCAATTGTTTAAATCTTTAACAGAATCTAGTCATATGATAAGAATGTGACTATGATATGAGAGTAAGAAAGGAAAATCATCTACATTTTCCATCAATACGCACTTTATCTGAAAATTTACATCAAAACACGATTGTATTAGGCTAAAACAGAATGCAACTTGCGAATAATAAAGAAGATGAATTAAGGTTTTGCATAAATTGGAATCACGAAACTCTATTTTTCATGGTAACACAGTCTTCTGTCTATTCATCTTTCTTTGTCTTTGATTTTTTTGTCAAAGTTTTTTTTTTTTTTTTTTCTCAAAAGCTCTACTTTTTTACCTTTTCGTCTCAATTTTTACCACACACACACACACACACACACATATATTGAATTATATAACTCTCATATGCTTATCACGTAGGACAAGGTGTATTGGTAGGAAATATGGATGATTTTCCCCTTTTACCCTAATTTCGTAGGCACATTTTTGTTACATGACTAGATCTTGTTAAAGATTTTAAAAATAAGTAACAAAAGAGGGATATTGACACTCGTGTAGGGAATAAAGTGGGATTTGAGTAAAAGTGCAAGAGGTTGACTGTCGCGATTTTATGTGTAGGGAATAAAATGAGATTTGACCAGAACTACAAGAGGTTGACTGTTATGATTTCATATGTAAGGACCAAAATAAGATTTGATACAAAGTGCAAGGGTGAAAAGTGTAATTTACACAATAAATAAATACACCAAATAAACAAAAACTAAAACAAAGAAAAAAAATTACAAAAAAAAAAAGGGAGCAAAAAAGCACAATATGTGATTTCAAACATTTATTCTCTTTTCTTTTCATATAAGATTACATAATTGGTTAAATCACTTGTTTAATTACACTAATCTTTTGGCCCAATTTCATATAGTCATGGAAGTTGGGTTTTGAGATTTATAAGTTTAATTTTTTGTGAAATATCTTTGGGTAGGATATAAATTTGATGAAGTGTAGACGTCCCCGAACGTCCCGGGAGGATGAATCCCCCGTTCTGTTCATATGGGCTCACCACAGTTCAGGACTCAATGTCATGGTCCTGTATCTAATCTCGCAAAGTGCAATGTAAGACCGATGAAATCATCAAAGAGTCCAAATCCGGCAAATCATTTTTGAAAACAGATTTTTTGAAAGAAGTGCCAAACATGGACTCCTTTGCCAGATACGGAGTCGCCACCTAAATATTTTTATTTTGGGAAATTTAGGAAACCCTGACTCGTTGCCTAAGGCCACCTGTCCGTCATCATCAAAGTTTCCTCGGCTCGGGAACTTGGGTACGATTGGGGAAGGTCACTTCGTGAGCACCCCCGCTCGCTCGATCAAAGATCTGCCTCTACTAACCATGATATCCAGTTTTGAAAACGTTATGTGTTTTTATTCTGATTATTAGCCTAGATTTGCTATGTGATGCGCACAACATACAAATATAGACCGGATCGCCTGAATTGGAACAACACATCTCATGTTTGTTTTGAAAATGGTTTGCTACTCATAAGTAGGCTTAAAATGTAGATTTTGCTACCCTCAGGTGGGCTTAGAAAACAAAATGATTTGCCACTCTCAAGTGGGCTTAAAACTCACAGCCAATGTATTATCCCAATTTAAATAACCCAACCTTCACCCACAGGCATTCAGGCAATTATATCACATAAGCAATTAGCCTCATAGTAAGCATGCTATCATGGCAGTCACTCACACGCATGCAAGGATGCTAAAGCATAAAACTTACCGAGTACTCCAAGCCAAAACAAAAGCCATGTTAGAGATCCATGCAAGATCCTAACTATGCTGGAATGCCTAATGCAACACATGCAAAGTGCTACTACAATAGACTCGGCTATTCTACAATGGCATGTGAAATGCTACAACTAACACGTATTCAACTCAAAATTGAAATACAATACAGCTAGTATGATGCGCCGAGCCCGGTGCATGCAAGACAGATGAATGATGCAAACATGCAAGCATAAGTATGCTAATTGAAACATGCCCTAATCTAACCATCATAAGCTGGTAAATAAAAGGGAGAAAGACGTGGGGTTGGAAGACATACATCACACGCATGCACACTTATTACAATTGTGCCCTCGCTCGGAGGGTCCGAAAGAATAATACTGTCCGAAAGTAATACAGTCCGAATGAATAACGAATTACAATTAATTATTACACATCCACTAACGAATTAACAAATTAGCTAAGTAAGCAAATAAATTAAATGAATGTGACTGCCTCGGCTCTGTTTTGGATTATAATGGATGCATGCATGCTCGATGCGCTTTGTCGGTAAATTCCATCGTGATGCCTCGTCTCGCCTTTGTTTGCAGCTGACTTCAGAAACTTACACAAAGCTCCAGAAGGCTGAAACTCCACCTTGGGAAGGCCACCGACCAGGTATTGGCTTGGAAAACCCTTGCCGACCACCCCTTATGGTGGAAACCAAAAAAGGTGGTCGGCCTACCAGGAAACCTGGTCGGCCGACCACTTTCTGCCCCTGGACTCTGGTTTTTCTGCAACAAAGGCAAGAAGGAGAGAAAGCAAGGTATTTTCAACATATGTGTGCGCGTGTAGACACCCTATTTTTGACCAACCTTAAGACTTAGACGTTACCAGTTGAGCGCTCGGTGATGCTGCATGTTGTGCTCGTTCTGAAGTTGCAGAGTCTCGGCTGCGAGCCTTACCTCCGGACTTCGGAGCTCTTTTGTGCTTTGCCTCGATTTGCGAACCAAGTCTTGTTTTCTCCGTTTTCTCTTCCCGAAGGGAGGGAAAGGTCTTGTAGACCATTTCTCAGTGGCTGTAGGCTATGTTTCGTGGTCGTAGCCCATTTTTCCCGTTTGGAGTCCGGTTTTCAGTTTTCGAAGCCATCGGCCGTGTGCCTCGGTTCGGGACCACTTAACTACCTCTGATTGCTCCGATTTTTGGCACACATCTCATTTCCTCCCTTTAGAGGAACACTGTGGCCCTGGAGACCACCTTCGTGGTCATACACCACTTCCGGTGCCTAACAGCTTGTTTTCGGGGCCCCGAACCGCACGTTTTGGCCCCCGAACCACGCGTTTTGCATCCGTTTTGGTTCTTTTTTGGTAGAGACCCTATTTTCACTGTTAGGGAGGTGGTAAGATGGTGGCCGGCCACCTCTTCCCCTGAAAATCTAGTTTTCTCATTTTCTCTCTCCAAAAGCCGATTTTTTTGACAAAAAGCTGGTTTTTCCCACTCTTGAGCCACATTTTCTGGCTTGTCATACCACCATTGTGTTGTGCTCATCTGGGAGGCTACCAATATGGGTAGGCTAGCTAGAAATTCATCTTGACCCTTTTGACCCTTGCTTAAAAGCTGGCTTTTCTCTTTCCTGGGTCACATTTTTTGGTTTTTCACCACAGGGCTGTATTCTACTCATCTGGGAGGCCACCTTTCTGGGTAGGCCGACCAGCAATTGTTCTTGAACCTTTTGACCCCTGGTCGGCCAACCAGGGGGAGTGGCCGGCCGACCACCTGAACTAGCCGGCCTGCTTATTGCTTTTGCCCTTTTTGAGTGTAATCCAGCTGTGCCAGCTGGAGCCATTTGGTGCATCCTCCATACACGTGTATGGAGGATCTTTGAAGCTTCCAAGAGAAGCTTAGAGGCCCTCCTCTTCATATTCAAGGGTTAGACATATTTGGCCAAGGCACATAACCTCCCACCTCCATTGCTACTATTCCAAGCTCCAAAACCCTAACTTTCTTGGTCCATTTACACTACAACCCTTAGCACCACACCTCCATCATCCATTCTAGCACCTTGGAAGCCATTTGCAGAGGTTGGAAGCTCATCAACTTGGTCCAAAAGCTGCTGGAGGTCGGCTCTTCAAGGGTAAGTCCTCATTTTCCCTATTTTTGCATTATTTTTCCGTATACCTTAGCTCCATTTGCAAGAATTGTTTAGCCTTGGTGTAAACTGAAGATAGTCTTATTTTGAGCTCTTCTTCATGTTTGTTTAAGAACACTTTTCTGTTTGAGGCCTCCTACACCCTTTCATGCGTTACCCCTCTTTGTAGGCCTATTTTGCATCATATTTTGGTCCTACTTGTGAGCACTTTCGAGATTTTCTATGAACTTAAGATAGTCTTATTTTGAGCTATTCTTCATCATTGTTTAAGGGCACTTTACTATTTGAGGTCATCTACTTCCTTGTTTGTTCAATCTCTCTTTTAGGGCTATTTTTGCATCATACTTTAGCCTTACTTGTGAACATTTTCGAGATTTGTTATGAACTGGAAAAAGTCTTATTTTGAGCTCCTCTTCAAGTTTTGTTAAGGTCCTATTTCTTTTTGGGGTCATCTTCCCCCTATGCATGCTTTATCTCTTCATGATTAAGGCTATGCATTAGAGCACTTGCATTGGCCATGGTTTGGCCTCTTAACCACTGAAATCCAGTGGATTTTCAGTGGCTTTGATGCATTTTTGAGGGCCAAAATTAGAGGGGGGTGACCCCCTCTCTCCTTGTCTTGTTTGGGGGTCTTTTATGCCTTCCAAAGGGGCCCTATTTTGCATGCATTGAAGTCTTGTTTCAGGTCCAATTTTGTGGGTTTTAAGGTCTTCCTTAGGTCTGTCCGGGCCCCTTTTGATCATATTTTATGTCTACAATGCATGTGTAGAACGATTCCATTCAAGGCCTTTTGAGGGGGCCTTTCTTTGCATGTTTCCTAGACTAATTTCAGGGCCAATTTTGTGAGTTTTAGGGCTGTCATAACTCATTTCCAAAGTTGGTTTGGTCATGCTAAGTGTCTATCTTGTATGTGCTTAACAACCCCTCGAATAGCCTTCCAAAGAAGCCCCTCATCTTTGCATGCGTTGGCTGCATTTCAATGATTATTTGGGCATATTTTAGCATGTTTTATTCACTGTTTTTGGCTGGTTTGATGAGTTCTCATTTGCTTCATATACATGCCATGTAAACCATGTTTGCTAGTCAATGTTGCATGCTATTTTAGTCCATCATGTTAGCATCTTTTGGCCATGCTTTAAACTGGAAATGTGCATGTTTTGGGACTGCCTTGGCTCTGTCTTTAGACTTAATGATCAAATAATGCTTGTTTTGTATATTTGTGGTTCAATGCATTGGACTAGTTTTGAGTTTCGGAGCTTATTCCATGCATCGGGTGCCATATTTCCATGTTTCGAGACCATTTAGCATTATGTTTTAGTGCTGAAAATTACATGTTTGAATGCCATGCTTCATCTTTGCCATGCTTTGGTAGAGTGGCATTTGATGCCTTAGGTTCGGTCCCCGGTATGCGTGCATGTGTGCACGCATTTCGGTTGTCTCATTTTCATCTAACGGCTACTGATGTGAGTGTGGCTGAGGTCCCTTCATATTGGTGTAAGTCCATTATGCATTGTGTATGCCTTTTTAATTCATAGCATTGCATGTGCTAGGTTGCCTGCTAGAGCATTGTGTATGCCATGTTACATCGAGCATTGTGTATGTCATTTCATAGCATTGCGTATGCTAGGTTGTATGTTAGTCGCATTGTGTATGCCATCTCATTTGCATTGTGTTTGGGATAGGAGTTAGCCCGAGCACGGGAAACGAGGGACGTTTCGTACTCCGAGTGACGGAATGTATCTCAATTCCCTGTCACCGACATTCCGGATTACCCATGATGGAGTTTAGGTCTTGTTGTGCTTTCATGTGCATTCATTTCATATTGAGTCGTGCAATTCGACTCCTCGGCCATCATGCATCGATATGCGTGATTGGTGGCACGAGGATCGAGGACTACACTCCCTAAAGAGTAGTCATGCATACATATGTGAAATACTTTGCCATGCCCCTTTGTTGCTCTCTGTTGCAGTAAATCAGAAATCAGCAGCTTTTTAGAGCCTTGCACAGCATTCCGGCATTAATTGTAAACAGAGGTGAATCGGGGCATCGCAATGGATTTCCGCGCCAGGCAACTCAAGCATGCATCTCTCATCATTCGGAACAGAGCTGAGGCAGTCTATAGGCTTACATGCTGATTTATCGCTTTCCTAGTTAATTTGTTAATTAATTAGGGTTTTGTAATATTTAATTATTCATTTTGGACTGTACTATTCATTCGGACTGTATTATTCTTTCGGACCCTCCGAGTGAGGGCACAATTGTAATAAGTGTGCGTGCGTGTGATGTATGTTTTCCAACCCCACGTCTTTCTCCCTTTTATTTACCAGCTTATGATGGTTAGATTAGGGCATGTTTCAATTAGCATACAGTATGATAGCATGTCTGCATTCATTTATCTGTCTTGCATGCACCGGGCTTGGCGCATCATACTAACTGCATTTGTATTACAATTCCGAGTTGAATACTTGTTAGTTATAGCATTTCATATGCCGTCTTAGAATAGCCGAGCCTATCTTAGCTGCATTTTGCATGTGTTGCATTAGGCATTTCTGTATAGTTAGGATCATGCATTGATTTCTAACTAGTTTCTGTTTTGGCTCGGAGTACTCGGTAAGTTTTATGCTTTAGCATCCTTGCATGCGTGTGAGTGACTACCATGATAGCATGCTTACCATGAGGCTATTTGCTTATATGATATACCTGCTTAAATGCCTGTGGGTGAAGGTTGGGTTATTTGGATTGGAACAATTCATCAATTGTGAGTTTTAAGCCCACTAGATAGTGGCAAATCATTTTATTTTCTAAGCCCACCTGAGGGTGGCAAATTCACATTTTAGCCTACTTGCGGGTAGCACCATCAAACCGTTTTCAAAATAAACAAACATGAAATGTTTTGTTCCAATTCAGGCAATCCGGTCTATATTTATATGCTGTGCGCATCACATAGTAAATCTAGGCTAATAACCAGAATAAGAAAGCATAATGTTTTCAAAACTAGATATCATGGTTAGTAGAGGCCGATCTTTGATCGGGCAAGCGGGGGTGCTCACGAAGTGACCTTCCCCAATCGTTCCCAAGTTCCCGAGCCGAGGCAACTTTGGTGATGACGGACACGTGGCCTTAGGCAACGAGTCAGGGTTTTCTAAATTCCCCCAAAACAAAATATTTAGGTGGCGACTCTGTATCTGGCAAAGCAGTCCATGTTTGGCACGTCTTTCAAAAAATCTGTTTTCAAAAATGATTTGCTGGATTTGGACTCTTTGATGATTCCATCGGTCTTGCATCGCACTCTGCGAGATTAGATACAGGACCGTGACATTGAGTCCTGAACTGTAGTGAGCCCAATGAACAAAACGGGGGGGATTTCCCCCTAGGACATTCGGGGACGTCAACAGCGCGACCACTCCTCCCCGTCCTTGCACAAGCTCTAGGGAGTGTGGCCCTCGGTCCTTGGGCCATCAACCACGCATCTCAATGCATGATGGGCGAGGAGTCGAATTGCACGTTTTAATGTGACATGAATGCACAAATACACACTTAAGGCCTAAACTCAATCATAGAAAATCCGGAATGTTGGCGACCAAGAATCGAGGCACGTTTCGTCACTTGGAGTACAAAACGTCCCTCGTTTCTCGTGCTTGGACTAAACCCTACTCCAAGCACAATGCAACAAGCAATGCATGGCATGTGCAAATATGACTAGCATGCAATCCTAAGTGTAATGCAACCAAGTGATGCAAGCATGCAAGGGATAAAATGCAAACATGCACCTAGCATATACAATGCTAACACTACATGGCATGCGCAATGCTCGTGAACTAAGGCATACTCAATGCGACTATCAACCTAGCATACACAATGCGAGGAATGACATATCATGGCATGCACAATGCTCCTAACAACCTAGCATACGCAATGCAAAGGCTAAACATGCAACAACATGAACTACATGGCATGCTCGATGCAAGATGGACTTATACCAATGTGAGTGGACCTCAGCCACACTCACATCAGTGACCATGTGATGAAAATGAGAGAATCGAAATGCATGCACACATGCACGAATGCCAATGACCGAACCTAAGGCATGAAATACCACTCTACCAAAGCATGGCAAGGGATGGAAGATGGCATACAAACATGCAATTTACAGCTCTGAAATATGGTGAATAATAGGCTCAAAATATGAACACACCTTAGTATATGCATGCAATGAAACTCAAAACTCAAAGCTAGGCAAATGCATTGAACTACAAGTATGCAAAACAGACATCATTTGACCACAAGGCCCAAAAACAGAGCTAGGGTAGTCCAAAATAAGCACAATGTTAGTTCAAAGCATGGCCAAAAAGTGCCAACATAAAGGGCCAAAACAACACGTAACCTAGGCTAGTAAGTATGGTTTACATGGCATGTACATGAAGCATAAGAGAAGTCCTCGAACTAACCAAAAATAGGAACATGATATGTCAAATAGGCCCCAAATAACCACTGAAATGCATCCAACGCATGCAAAAATGATGAGCTCCTTTGAAGGGCCATGCAAGGGATTACTCAACACATACATCAAGGACACTTAACATGGCAAAACCAACTCTGGAAATAAATTATGACAAGCCTAAAACTCACCAAATTGGCCCTGAAATGGGCCAATGAAGCATACAATGAAAGGCCCCTTCAAAAGGCCTTGAATGGAATTGTTCTACACATGCATTATGGACACAAAATATGGTCAAAGAGGCCCCGGACAGAGCTAGGGCAGACCTTGAAACTCACCGAATTGGGGCCAAAAAGTGACTTCACAATATGCAAGTGAGGGGCCATTTGGAAGGCCAAAAGGGCCAACAAACAAAACAAGGAGAGAGGGGGTCACCCCCCTCTGATTTTAGCTCTCAAAAATACATCCAGTGGCTAAGAGGCCAAACCAAGGCCAATGCAAATACTCACATGCATAGCTCAAAACACGAAGAAATAAAGCATGAAAGGGGGAAGATGACCCCAAAAAGAGAAGTGACCTTAAGTAAACATGTTTATAAGCTCAAAAGGAAACTTTTTCTAGTTTATGACAAATCTTGAAAATGCTCACAAGTAGGACTAAGATATGATGCAAAATAGGACTACAAAGAGGGATAAAGCATACAAGGATGTAGGAGACCTCAAATAGAAAAGTGTCCTTAATCAATATTCAAGAGGAGCTCAAAATATGACACTTTTTAGTTTATGAAAAAGTCCAGAAATACTTGCAAGTAAGGCTAATCAATGGAGCAAAAAAAATACAAGTTTAAGGGAAATAGGTTCTTACCCTTGAAGAGCAGCAAAGCTGGAGCTTCTGGACCAAGTTTGTGAACATTCAACCCTTGCAAATCAGTCCCAAAGTGCTGGAATGGATGGAAGAGGTGTGGTGCTAAGGGTTGTAGTGCAAATGGTCCAAGAAAACTAGGGTTTGGAGGCTCAAGTGTAGAGATATAGAGAGAGAGAGAGAGTTGTAAGCCTTCAAAGTTGTTCAACCCTTGCAATGGAAGCTCAGCCCCTCCTTTATAGAGGAGAGGCTCTAAAACTTCTTAAGGAAGTTAAAAACCAAGCTCAAAGATCCTCCATACACGTGTACGGAGGATCACTTCTGAGGCTTCCAGGTGGCACAGCTGGCTTACACTCAAAGAGACCAAAAAGCAGGAAGCAGGCCGACCAGTTAAGGTGGTCGGCCGGCCACTCCCCCTGGTCGGCCGACCAGGGGTCAAAAGGTTCAAGGAGAAATGCTGGTCGGCCACCCCAGAAAGGTGGCCTCCCAGATGAGTGCAACACAGCTGTATGGTGGAAAACCAGAAAATGTGACCTAGGAGAGAGGAAAACCAGCTTTTTAGCAAGGTTCAAAAGCGTCAAGAAGAATTACTGGTCCGCCTACCCATATTGGTGGCCTCCCAGATGAGCACAACACAATGGTGATATGAAAAGCCAGAAATTGTGGCTCAAAAGTGAGAAAAACTAACTTTTTGTCAGAAAAATCGGCTTTAGGAGAGATAAAAAGAGAAAATTGGTTTTTCAGGGGAAAAGGTGCCCTCCCACCATCTTACCACCTCCTTAGCAATGAAAATAGGGTCCCTACCAAAAATGAACCAAAACGGATGCAAAACGAAGGTTCGGGGGCCAAAATGCGCAGTCCGGGGCCCCGAAAACAGGCTGTTAGGCACCGGAAGTGGCGTATGACCACGAAGGTGGTCTCCTGGGCCACAGTGTCCCTCTAAAGGGAGGAAATAATGTGTGTGCCAAAAACCAAAGCAAACGGAGGTAGTTAAGCGGTCCCGAACCGAGGCACACGGCTGACGGCTCCGAAAACCGAAAACTGGGCTCCAAACGAGAAAAATGGCCTACGACCACGAAACGTAGCCTACGGCCACTGAGAGATGGTCTACGAGACCTCTCCCTCCCTTCGAAAAGAATAAATAGAGAAAACAGGACCTGGTTCACAAACCGAGATAAAGCACAAAAAAGTCTCGAAGTTCGGAGGCAAAGCTCGCAGCCGAGACTCCCCAACCTCAGAACGAGCACAACATGCGTCATCACCGAGCGCTCAGTTGGTGACGTCTGAGTCTTAAGATCGGTCAAAAATAGGGTGTCTACAGTTGCCCCTCTTTGACAGAACTCGAAAGTCATACGTGACGAGAGTGAATGTCAAAGCCCAGAGACAACCCATTTTTGACAAGGCCGAAGACTTAGACAAACAGGCAAGATAACAAAGATGCGCCCGTAGGCATGCCCGCAGGCAGGGGGCAAGATGCAAAATGATATGCAAGAAGATTTCGACAATTGGACTTATACACTACGCGAAGCCGATTTGAAAATTGGACTTATACGCTACGCGAAGCCGGTTTGAAAATTCAGAATTTATGCAATGCAATGTAATGAAACAATGCCAATGATATGCAATGTATTTGAGATGACCAAACCACAAGAAGTATAAAACCACACAAATATCATAAAGATGATGGAGATGCAAAATCCGTCTACCATAGAAAAGGTGCCGACACCCTCAAACCACAATCCCATCAGTGGAATAGGCTCGTACACATGCAGAACTATGTGTGTGTAGATGGAACACAAGATACAAGTAATTGGGTGGCATGATATAAGTGAGGAATGATCTGCTGAGGAAAGATCATGATCCTAAATGCTGGATGCAACACACTACACTACAATGCAATGAATGCAATGGATAAGGCGCGCGGCCAAACCGTATCTTGTCTAGGAAAGTCATGGACACAAACAAACCACATCTAACACGGAAATGGTGCCGTCACCCTCAAACCACAATCCCATTAATGGGATAGGTGCGTACACAAAATCTCATAACCATGCTTCGACGTGAAAAGTATGGGCATATACCAGACCAAGCTCAACATGGAAAAGCGCAAGCCATAGATGGATAATGCAGTAAATGCATGCAAACTATAATGCAATGTATTCTATATGCAATGTAATGGACATACTAGACGATGTAGTAGTTAGGAAGCGAAGGTACCTTACAAGGGCATTTGGCAATGACCTATCTCAGCAATGTCCTACCTCATGCTGATGTGGGAATCTTCCCCTTCTTCTCAGTTGAACTGCAGGTACTACTTTTCTCCCTGACTATGTTCGCAACTTTCCCTATTCTCCAACAGGGTGACAAACTAGGTTGATTCGGTATCCAAAATTGAGGCGCATACACATGCTATCTCAATCTATGGGGCTGCCATACAGATTTCAAGCCGAGAATAGATCCCTGGGTATTTAAACCAGACTTTAGTCTCGGAAATCTCGAACCTTTGCGTTCTAGGCATGAGCCATTCGAACTCTAGTTTCCACCATCTCAATTAGTCTCTTAGGAACTCACCGCAAACACAGACAGGTGGCTATACCAGACACCGGAAGTCATTCGAGCACGACAAACACCAAAGGAATTGCACCTTTAGAGGATTTAAGGTCTCCTAGACCAAAAGGTGCACAAGACAGTGCAATGCAGAGTGAATGTACAAAACAGAGCTAAACAGATGTACAAAACAGTGTGATACAGATAAGGTGCGCAAGATAGCGCGAATGAATATAATGCACAGGACAGTGCGATGTGCAAAATAGCGCGAATGATGCAATGCACTAACAAGTGCAGGTAAGGTACGTAACATAGCTCGATAAAATGCATGCACAATGCAAGTAGAGTGCACAAAACAGTGCGATGCGCAAGAAAGCGCGAAAGTAAATTGCACAAAACAGTGCGATACGCTAAACAGCGCAAGTGTAAACTGCACAAAACAGTGCAATGCGCAAGAAAGCGCGAGTGATAAAATGCATGCACAATGCAAGACTTGGCACACAACTTACAACATAGCATTCCATTCATTTGGCGCGCAGCTCACAACACAACACAACACTTTGTTTGTTTGGCACGCGGCTCACAACACAATATTATGTTCATTCGACACGCAGCTCAACACACAGCACTCTATTGATCTGGGCACATAGCTCTTTCGGGCGAACAGCTCATTCGAGCACACAGCTCATTTTTCGGACACACGGCAGATCTCGGGCACACAGCTCGTTTGGGGGCACACAGCTCATTTTTGGGCACACGGCTCATTTTTTGGGCACACGGCTCGTTTTTTTGGGCACACGGCTCGTTCTTTGGGGCACACAGCTCATTCTTCGGACACACAGCTCATTCTTCGGGGCACACAGCTCATTCTTTGGGCACACAGCTCGCAACACAAAATTCTGTTGAGTTGGCACACAGCTCGTTCTGAACACTCAGTCTATAACACAGCATTCTGTTTGCATTTTGAACACACAGCTCTAGCACTTGAATTTTTGAAATCTGAACACACAGCCCACATTTTGATGGTGAACACACAGTCCATAGTTTTTGAAAGTTGAACACGCAGCCCAAACTTTTTTTAATCTAAACACACAGCTCACAGTTTTTGAAATCTGAACACGCAGCCCAAACTCTTGAGGTGAACACACAGCCCACAGTTTTTGAAATTTGAACACGCAGCCCAAACTTTTGAGGTGAACACATAGCCCACAGTTTTTTTGAAAGTTGAACACACAGCCCAAACTTTTGAGGTGAACACACAGCCCACAGTTTTTGAAATCTGAACACGCAACCCAAACTTTTGAGGTGAACACACAGCCCATAGTTTTTGAAAGTTGAACACACGGCCCAAACTCTTGAGGTGAACACATAGCCCACTGTTTCTGAAAGTTGAACAAACAGCCCAAACTCTTGAGGTGAACATACAGCCCACTGTTTCTGAAAGTCGAACACACAGCCCAAACTCTTGAATTTCTGAACACGCAGCCCATTTTGATTATGAACACGCAGCACACACTTGTTGAAAGAAGTTGAACACGCAGCCCAAACTTTTGAATCTCTAAACACGCAGCCCATATTTTGAATGTGAACACGCAGCATACACTTGTTGAAAGTCGAACACGCAGCCCAAACTTTTGAATTTCTAAACATGCAGCCCATTTTGATTGTAAACACGCAGCACACATTTGTTGAAATAAGTTGAACACGTAGCCCAAACTTTTGAATTTCTTAACACGCAGCTCATATTTTGAATGTGAACACGCAGCACACACTTGTTGAAAGTCGAACACGCAGCCCAAACTTTTGAATTTCTGAACACGCAGCTCATATTTTGAATGTGAACACGCAGCACACATTTGTTGAAAGAAGTTGAACACGCAGCCCAAACTTTTGAATTTCTGAACGCGCAGCTCATATTTTGAATGTGAACATGCAGCACACACTTGTTGAAAGTCGAACACGCAGCCCAAACTTTTGAATTTTTGAACGCGCAGCTCATATTTTGAATGTGAACACGCAGCACACATTTGTTGAAAGAAGTTGAACACGCAGCCCAAACTTTTGAATTTTTGAACGTGCAGCTCATATTTTGAATGTGAACACGTAGCACACACTTGTTGAAAGTCGAACACGCAGCCCAAACTTTTGAATTTTTGAACGCACAGCTCATATTTTGAATGTGAACACGCAGCACACACTTGTTGAAAGTCGAACACGCAGCCCAAACTTTTGAATTTCTGAACACGCAGCCCATTTTGATTGTGAACACGCAGCACACATTTGTTGAAAGAAGTTGAAACAAACTCAGATGCCCGACATTTTTCCTTTTTCGTTTCCCACATGACCCGGGTTGAACCCTGTGGTTTTTGAAAGAACAAAATCTTGTTTTGTACAAATGTGGAGAACGACACGGCACTCCTGAGCACAAAACGATTCATTTTGAAATTGAGAAATGAATTCTTAACCAGGTATTGAGCCTACGACTGAACACAACGCACTACGACTCAACAAAGAAAAACAAAAAGTAAACAACCTAAACACAAACACACGCTCGGAACGACTCAAGGCAAGAATCGAGACAAACAAAACAAAAGACACGACACACAGACGTGTTACAAAGACGAGAGACCTCTCAGTACGCGAGGAGCCAATTTCTTCAGGTATTATTTCTCACCCTTTCTCATTTGTGATTCTCACATCACTCGGCCCTCAGGCTCTACTTTTGCTGAAAAAGCCCTTTTCCTTACTTTTTCTCTCAGTGCACATCTCTCTATTCTTTAATCTCTCATTTTTTTATCCCTCCCCTGGGTGGTTGATGGATGAACAGGAAGTTACGGGCTCACGCCCAATCATAATCAGCTCGCGGCTATTTCCTTTGGTGACATTTGTCGACGCGCCGGATGAGGGAACGGAGTATCTTGATCCATTCCAATCTTGTGTTTCGCACTTAGCTTGATATCTCGCTACTTGGAGGATGAGAGAGCTTTCATCCCTTTTGCTGTTAACTTCAGTTGTGCCTTTTCTGGCAGGTAGAGTGCCCTTCTTGGCAAGTATGGTGCCCTTTCTGGCAAATGCATTGATAAAGGGGAAAAGATAGAAAATCTAATTCAACTATGCCCCTAGTTCATCATTTTGACCATTTTTTATTTTTTTGCTTTTGCTAAAAACTATTTTAACCAAAATAAGAGTTAGATTAACACGCTTATTCGATTTTCTGATTTGAAATCATGCAAGTCAGGTTATGAGCACTAAAAGTTTTCCTTTTTTGGGTCCAAGAAATGGTCCAGTGTTGAAAAATGGAATATTTTTCGAGAAAATTAGTCAACCTCGGTAAAAATTCTCAAAAACTGTTTTTGCAAATAGTCACCGCTCAACGAGCATGGAACCTTACTCTTGAGATGCGCAACCTCAGATCCGAAGGAAAATTGCCCTTTGTCTGAACGGCACCGTATGGCAATGGGAAATTGCCCCTTGTTTGAACAGCACCGCAGCACACTGTATGGCAACGAAAGTTGCCCCTTGTTTGAATGGTGCCACAGCGCATTGTAATCAGTCCTCAGAGTGACAATCACAACCGAACTCTTGGATACAGAAAAGGCAAAGATGATCAAAACCACTACATGGACACAGTCGAATTTGAAGTGTTTTATGGCTGGACTTCGGAATGAAGTTGCCTACGTATCCCAAAGATGGGAATCAAGCCTTACGTAGTTCGGGGTTAAGGTACACTCGGGTATTAACCTCTCCTTTTGCGCTCTAACTTTTGCCAAGGCCGCCCTTCCGGGTTTTCAACCTTGCGAGCTATGTTTTCCTTTTCTTTTCTTTTCGATTCTTTTTCGTTTCATTTCTTTTCTTTTCTTTTTCTCTTTTTTTTTTCTCTCTTTTTTTTCTTTTCTTTTTTTCATTCTTTGCATTTTTTTCTTTTCTTTTCTCTTTTCTTTTTTTCTTGCTCTAACTTTTGCCTGGGTCGCCCTTTCGGGTTTTCGGCCCAGCGAGCCTCTCAAGGGTAAAAGTGTAGCTTTGTCCATGTCAATTGGTTTTAAGATCCTGAAGTCATCTGAATCCAGGAGAATGGCTGCTGTTCGCTGACGATGCAGGAGTCCATCCAATGGGGGGCTGAATTTGCCCCTAGCGTTATGGATAGGAATTCGGTTGTCCTTCAGCAATACTTTCTTCTTTCTTCCCTTCTGGGATTTGGCATTCTTGCCAGTCTTCATTGATTTGCAGAATGATCCATCTTCAGCTCTTTGCTCACACCTGACATTTTTCTGCCCTTAGTTCCAGGGGTGCTTCTGATCTAGCTTTGCAAGCTTCTTTTGACAATGGCTGGCCTTCTCGACCTGACTTTATTGCCGTTAACGCATAGGCTGCTTGGAATCTGGTCACACAGGCCTCACATTGCGGTTGGCCGTTGAACATTCTGAATTAAGGTTCAAGGTTTGAAATCAAGAGGGGTCAAGTCTCGAGGCTGAGAGCGATCCTAAGCTGCACAATCTGAAGAGCGATTCCACACAGGTCATCGCAGGACCGCACAAAACATTTTTGGAAATCTTTTAAGAAAGCGACTAGTCGCTCGCGCTGAAGACAATGTAGAACCAATCGGGATCAAGCTAGGATCCTTCTCAGTACTCACATTAACGAGCATGATCTCATTCATTAAGAGCTTAGCATACCTCTCTTTCTCTCAATTGATAAAATTTTTGCAAAACCCGAGGAATTCCTTCCCCTTTATTTTCACCGCAGTGTTAGAAAAAGTTTTGAAAAACTTAGGTCAATACAATGATTTCAAGGCACAGAAGAGCAGGCAAAAAGTACTGTCGTTTCATTCAAATTTTTTGGCACAACTGGCGCAAGGCAGAAGCAAACACAAGGGTGTGAAAATCCCTGCTGTTTCATTCAAATCTGTTGGCACAACTGGCCCCCCGGCAGAAACAGACTCAAAAGAAAACAAAAGGACAAACACAAAACAAAATAGTGATATCCAAAGTAACACCCTCGGAATCACCCGACTTCTGTACAATAGGACTGACTCGATACAACAAGGCAGACCCTTAATCAAAAAGATTGACTCAAAACAAAGAGACAGACTCAAAACAAAACCACAGAACTAACTCAACACCCAAGTCAGAAGCTACAAAAACCAGCATTCACAAATGCTCAAAACAGTGCGTGCCATTCCCACGTCTGGAGTAAATTGAGCGCCACCCGCGGCTGGTTCATCCCCCGATCACATCACATTATCCCCCACAAGTTCACTGATCAAGTGCCGATAGACTTTGCAGGACCTGGTGCGACAATGACCCCGTTGTCAAACAGATCTTGTACATCATGGCGCAGACGAAAGCAACTGTCGGTACTGTGACCGGTTTGTTGATGGTATGCACAGTATTGGGTACCATCATGCCTAGCTGGAAGGGGACTTGGGAGAGGCTGAGGCTCGAGGGGTTTGAGATGCCCTTTTTCGACAAGGATTTGAAAGGCCTTAGACAAAGGCATGTAGAGGGCATGGAAGACCATGCGACCTCGGGGCGGATACTTCAAGGTTTGCTGACTTTTGCTGGACGCACTAGCGAAAGGGTCAGCAGGTGCCAGCTTGGTTTGCCGATCTCTTCCGAGTGCAGGATTAGAGCTCAAAGGATCGTTTCTGGTACGATGGCCCTTCTCTCGATTTTTCCCTTAGCTTGAACTACTCTCACTCTGAGTGGGGAAATTGTCATCCACAGTCTTAGCCACAACTACAAATACTTGTTGCTTATTCAAACCCCCGGCTTTCAGAGCCTCAACAGCTTGCTGGAGTTGTTCATAGGGATTAGTGTCCACCTTCTCCTTGTTCCTTTCACTAGCCACAGCTTGGTGGGAGATTTGGGTTGCTTGATTAGTGCGAAGTCCAGCTACTGTTGACATGTCATTGCCGAAGCTTGAGACGGCTTCAGGTTGGCAGAGCTCAATTACAATTCGTCCCAGTAGCGGGACCTCCTGCGGTATAAAGTTCCTGGCATACAATGTGGTTGGTGGCGGAGCTGACATTCCGTAGGCTAGATCAGCCATAGATCTCTGAAGATCGCCAATCATTCCTATCAACTCGAAAGTGGTGGGCTCACGGGCTTAAAATAGTTGGGGTTCCCAGATCGGATGTGCGACAGGTGACCTGGACAGGTGTCGCATGTCAATATCGGTCTCACCCTGCATGGTGATTCCCTAGTTTAATGCGGCTGCCATAACCACTATTTCGTCTGAATTCAGTGTCATCACGAGTTCGCTGAACTGATTGGAGGTGATGTGACTGGTGACTGGCGGATTAGGCGTTTGCCTTGTCCCAGCGAAAAAGAACATCGACTATTCTGAACTAAGTCTCTAAACCCCCCCGCAGATAACTGATTCCCAAGATACTGAGCTGGTGCCCGCAGGCTTGATACCCAAACTTGTGAGCTGATACATGCATTCCTGTAGAGATGCACTCTAAAAGCACATAGCAGGCAAGTGAGAGCCAAAACACCCCTATGTTGGGGTAGGGTTTCCCTGTCCTATTTTGTCAAGAACTAGGGTTTCACTACACACGCAACGGTTTCAAATAACCTATGACCGGGTAAGCAACCTGCCCTAGTTTTGGAATGGTCACTATGGATTCCGAATATGCACTACGTCGAATGGTCAAAAATGGTGCCCTGGTAAAATCGGGGTTTGTGTTCCCGTCGTGGCAGAGCCCACAACCGGTCAGCCTTATGGCACGCTTCGCAAAGCGAGCCTCCAGCAAACCGTTCAGGAATAGCATACGGCAAACATAGTGTCCTAGGCACACTAATGCAAATGCAATGCAAAGAAACACATAAGTGCAATCAAAACAGGATATCATGAGTTCGAGTCAAGTTCTCTAACTCCCCAGCGGAGTCGCCAGAAACTGTAGACGTCCCCGAACGTCCCGGGAGGATGAATCCCCCGTTCTGTTCATATGGGCTCACCACAGTTCAGGACTCAATGTCACGGTCCTGTATCTAATCTCACAGAGTGCAATGCGAGACCGATGAAATCATCAAAGAGTCCAAATCTGGCAAATCATTTTTTAAAACAGATTTTTTGAAAGAAGTGTCAAACATGGACTGCTTTGCCAAATACAGAGTCGCCACCTAAATATTTTTATTTTGGGAAATTTAGGAAACCCTGACTCGTTGCCTAAGGCCACGTGTCCGTCATCACCAAAGTTGCCTCGGCTCGGGAACTTGGGTATGATTGGGGAAGGTCACTTCGTGAGCACCCCCGCTCGCCCTATCAAAGATCGGCCTCTACTAACCATGATATCCAGTTTTGAAAACATTATGTGCTCTTATTTTGATTATTAGCCTAGATTTACTATGTGATGCGCACAGCATACAAATATAGACTGGATCGCCTGAATTGGAACAACACATCTCATGTTTGTTTTGAAAATGGTTTGCTACTCGCAAGTAGGCTTAAAATGCAGATTTTGCCACCCTCGGATGGGCTTAGAAAACAAGATGATTTGCCACTCTCAAGTGGGCTTAAAACTCACAACCAATGTATTATCCCAATTCAAATAACCCAACCCTTACCCACAGGCATTCAAGTAGTTCTATCACATAAGCAATTAGCCTCATAGTAAGCATGCTATCATGGCAGTCACTCACACGCATGCAAGGATGCTAAAGCATAAAACTTACCGAGTACTCCAAGCCAAAACAAAAGCTATGTTAGAGATCCATGCATGATCCTAACTATGCTGGAATGCCTAATGCAACACATGCAAAATGCTACTACAATAGGCTCGGCTATTCTACAATGGCATGTGAAATGCTACAACTAACACGTATTCAACTCGAAATTGAAATACAATGCAGTTAGTATGATGCGCCGAGCCCGGTGCATGCAAGACAGACGAATGATGCAAACATGCAAGCATAAGTATGCTAATTGAAACATGCCCTAATCTAACCATCATAAGCTGGTAAATAAAAGGAAGAAAGACGTGGGGTTAGAAGACATACATCGCACGCACGCACACTTATTACAATTGTGCTCTCGCTCGGGGGGTCCGAAAGAATAATACAGTCTGAAAGTAATACAGTCCTAATGAATAACGAATTACAATTAAATATTACACAACCACTAACTAATTAACAAATTAGCTAAGTAAGCAAATAAATTAAATGAATGTGACTGCCTCGGCTCTGTTTTGGATGATAATGGATGCATGCATGCTCGATGCGCTTTGTCGGTAAATTTCATCGCGATGCCTTGTCTCGCCTTTGTTTGCAGCTGACTTCAGAAACTTACACAAAGCTCCAGAAGGCTGAAACTCCACCTTGGGAAGGCCACCAACCAGGTATTGGCTTGGAAAACCCTTGCCGACCACCCCTTATGGTGGAAACCAAAAAAGGTGGTCGGCCTACCAAGAAACCTGGTCGGCCGACCACTTTCTGCCCTTGGACTCTGGTTTTTCTACAACAAAGGCAAGAAGGAGAGAAAGCAAGGTATTTTCAACATATGTGTGCGTGACTACTCCTCCCCTTCCTTGCACAAGCTCTAGAGAGTGTGGCCCTCGGTCCTCGGGCCATCAACCACGTATCTCAATGCATGATGACCGAGGAGTCGAATTGCACGTTTTAATGTGACATGAATGCACAAATACACACTTAAGGCCTAAACTCCATCATGGGAAATCCGGAATGTTGGCGACCAAGAATCGAGGCACGTTTCGTCACTTGGAGTACGAAACATCCCTCGTTTCTCGTGCTTGGACTAAACCCTACTCCAAGCACAATGCAACAAGCAATGCATGGCACGTGCAAATATGACTAGCATGCAATCCTAAGTGTAATGCAACCAAGTGATGCAAGCATGCAAGGGATAAAATGCAAACATGCACCTAGCATATACAATGCTAACACTACATGGCATGCGCAATGCTCGTGAACTAAGGCATACTCAATGCGACTATCAACCTAGCATACACAATGCGAGGAATGACATATCATGGCATGCACAATGCTCCTAACAACCTAGCATACGCAATGCAAAGGCTAAACATGCAACAACATGAACTACATGGCATGCTCGATGCAAGATGGACTTATACCAATGTGAGTGGACCTCAGCCACACTCACATCAGTGGCCATGTGATGAAAATGAGAGAATCGAAATGCATGCACACATGCACGAATGCCAATGACCGAACCTAAGGCATGAAATACCACTCTACCAAAGCATGGCAAGGGATGGAAGATGGCATACAAACATGCAATTTACAGCTCTAAAATATGGTGAATAATAGGCTCAAAACATGAACACACCTCAGTATATGCATGCAATGAAACTCAAAACTCGAAGCTAGGCAAATGCATTGAACTACAAGCATGCAAAACAGACATCATTCGACCACAGGGCCCAAAAATAGAGCTAGGGTAGTCCAAAATAAGCACAATGTTAGTTCAAAGCATGGCCAAAAAGTGCCAACATGAAGGGCCAAAACAACACGCAACCTAGGCTAGTAAGCATGGTTTACATGGCATGTACATGAAGCATAAGAGAGGTCCTCGAACCAACCAAGAATAGGAATATGATATGTCAAATAAGCCCCAAATAACCACTGAAATGCATCCAACGCATGCAAAAATGATGATCTCCTTTGAAGGGCCATGCAAGGGATTACTCAACACATACAACAAGGACACTTAACATGGAAAAACCAACTCTGGAAATCAATTATGACAATCCTAAAACTCACCAAATTGGCCCCGTAATGGGTCAATGAAGCATACAATGAAAGGCCCCTTCAAAAGGCCTTGAATGGAATTGTTCTACACATGCATTATGGACACAAAATATGGTCGAAGAGGCCTTGGAAAGAGCTAGGGCAGACCTTGAAACTCACCGAATTGGGCCCAAAAAGTGACTTCACAACATGCAAGTGAGGGGCCCTTTGGAAGGCCAAAAGGGCCAACAAACAAAACAAGGAGAGAGGGGGTCACCCCCCTCTGATTTTTGCTCTCAAAAACACATCCAAGCCACTGAAAATCTACTGGATTTCAGTGGCTAAGAGGCCAAACCAAGGCCAATGCAAATACTCACATGCATAGCTCAAAACACGAAGAAATAAAGCATGAAAGGGGGGAGATGACCCCAAACAGAGAAGTGACCTAAGTAAACATGTTTATAAGCTCAAAAGGGAACTTTTTCTAGTTTATAACAAATCTAAAAAATGCTCACAAGTAGGACTAAGATATGATGCAAAATAGGACTACAAAGAGGGATAATGCATACAGGGATGTAGGAGACCTCAAACAGAAAAGTGTCCTTAATCAATATTCAATAGGAGGTCAAAATATGACACTTTTTAGTTTATGAAAAAATCCAAAAATACTTGCAAGTAAGGCTAATCAATGGAGCAAAAAAAATACAAGTTTAAGGGAAATAGGTGCTTACCCTTGAAGAGCAGCAAAGCTGGAGCTTTTGGACCAAGTTGGTGAACCTTCAACCCTTTCAAATCAGTCCCAAAGTGCTGGAATGGATGGAGGAGGTGTGGTGCTAAGGGTTATAGTGCAAATGGTCCAAGAAAACTAGGGTTTGGAGGCTCAAGTGTAGAGATATAGAGAGAGAGAGAGATGTAAGCCTTCAAAGTTGTTCAACCCTTGCAATGGAAGCTCAGCCCCTCCTTTATAGAGGAGAGGCTCTAAAGCTTCTTAAGGAAGCTAAAAACCAAGCTCAAAGATCCTCCATACACGTGTACGGAGGATCACTTCTGAGGCTTCCAGGTGGCACAGCTGGCTTACACTCAAAGAGACCAAAAAGCAAGAAGCAGGCCGACCAGTTAAGGTGGTCGGCTGGCCACTCCCCCTGGTCGGCCGACCAGGGGTCAAAAGGTTCAAGGAGAAATGCTGGCCGGCCACCCTAGAAAGGTGGCCTCCCAGATGAGTGCAACACAGCTGTATGGTGGAAAACCAGAAAATGTGACCCAAGAGAGAAGAAAACCAGCTTTTTAGCAAGGTTCAAAAGGGTCAAGAAGAATTACTAGTCAGCCTACCCATATTGGTGGCCTCCCAGATGAGCACAACACAATGGTGTTATGAAAAGCCAGAAATTGTGGCTCAAAAGTGAGAAAAACCAGCTGTTTGTCAGAAAAATCGACTTTAGGAGAGAGAAAAAGAGAAAACTAGTTTTTCAAGGGAAAAGGTGACCTCCCACCATCCTACCACCTCCTTAGCAATGAAAATAGGGTCCCTACCAAAATGGACCAAAACGGATGCAAAACGAAGGTTCGGGGACCAAAACGCGCAGTCCGAGGCCCCGAAAACAGGCTGTTAGGCACCGGAAGTGGCGTATGACCACGAAGGTGGTCTCCTGGGCCACAGTGTCCCTCTAAAGGGAGGAAATAAGGTGTGTGCCAAAAGCCGGAGCAAACGGAGGTAGTTAAGCAGTCCCGAACTGAGGCACACGGCCGACGGCTCCGAAAATCGAAAACTGGGCTCCAAATGGGAAAAATGGCCTACGACCACAAAATGTAGCCTACGGCCACTGAGAGATGGTCTACGGGACCTCTCCCTCCCTTCGGGAAGAGAAAACAGAGAAAACAGGACCTGAGTCGCAAACCGAAGCAAAGCACAAAAGAGCCCCGAAGTTTGGAGGCAAGGCTCGCAGCTGAGACTCCGCAACCTCAGAACGAACACAACATGCGTCATCACTGAGCGCTCAGTTGGTGACGTCTGAGTCTTAAGGTCGGTAAAAAATGGGGTGTTTACATGAAGGAAATTGAATTAGAGTCAAACTAATATTTTATCTCTAAAATATTTTGAAAATCTATTATCCATTTCGAATTTAAATTTTAAAATGGATTAGTAAAATTTTCATTGGAAAGTCATAAATCAAGGGTTATAAATGGATTAATTACTATTTTTTTAAATGATTCAATAAAAGTTAGCTAATAGAATATTTTTTGATTATTTAAAAAATAAGAATTCTACAAAAATAGTATGAAAATTTTGAGTTTCATGAAGGTTTTCTCATTAGAATCCTATTTATATATACCCGTCCAATACAAAAGGATTACAATCAGTGCATTTTGAAAATATAAGTGTCCTACAAAACATTTTGAAAAAATTATAAAAGAAAAAAAATTTCAGGTTTGACTCTTATAAAAAAATAAATACTGAATTTTTAATTTTATTAATATAAACCTTAATCTTTTAATTTATTTTCAGTTTAAATCGGTTACTTATTCTTGTTAAGTAAAACTGACGTAAAAGTGATATTTTAGTCATTAAATTCAATAAAAAAAATGTTCTATACATTTTATTTACACTTACATTAATTTAATATTTTTTTTTTCAACTCTTGTGTTTCACAGGTACCCTGCTAGTATTAGTAAACAAAAATTACTTTTAGAAGAGAATCAATTTCACATCCACCATCTATGTATGGGAATATTCGAAGGAGCAAAAACTGCAAATCTATTAGAATTTTGATTTGCAATCTCAAAATCATGATAGCAACCAAAGGCACTAAAAAAGAAATACAAATCCAATGTATTAATTTTTGAATTTTCATAATTTCATACCTATATCAAAAGGTGGAGGATTTTATGGGATTTGAAGCAGCGAAAATTCTGCATTACTCTCACTATAAATAAGCAAATGTCCCCAATCATTTTGTTCATAATTTCATAATCTCATTGCTAAGACAATAATGGCTCTAACAAAGCTTCAATTGGCTTCTATTCTCATTCTATCTCTTGTCCTCTTCGCTCAATCCATTTGTAACACCTCTCTCTCTCTCTCTCTCTCTCTCTCTCTCTCTCTCTCTCATTTCTCGTTTTATTATTAAAAGAGTAATGTTAGGCATCATTAAATAAATAAAAAAAAAGAATCATGAAAAGTTTTCTAAAGATTTTTCACATTTGAATTACACACATAATAAAACGCCATACACTGATCAAATGATGGTAACTTTTCATAAATTATTTCATCATATTTCTTTTATGATACCTAATATTATTTTTATTAGAAGAGTAAAGTTCTCACAAGTTTAAAGATCACACAATATGATTATGATAGCTTATGTGGTTTTGGATTGATTTTGTAATTTTTAGTTACTAACATTTTAGGTTTTCTAATGAGTCATTACAATTTTTTTTTCTTTTCCTTCCTTTTTTTTTTTTTTTTTTTTTTTTTGTTTGGTGTTGGAAACCATACATGGACAAAGCATTGATTGTGTTTTTGCCTCCACCTTTGGAGTACACATATAATAAAACACCATACACTAATGGATCCAAATTGAGTGTTGCACTCATGGATCCAAACCTATCCGAAGTATTGGAACTAAGAGTTCTTACACATGGTTACTAATATTTACCAGGAACACCTCCTTTATCTTTAAAATTCATCTAAAGGTTTTGACAACCTTAAATCCTTACACCAGAAAACATAGTGAATTAGGACATACTGTCTTAATAGACACAAATCTCTTCACCAGCCAGGTAGTTATCCCATGAATGATCCATTGGCAAAAAATTACCTTTCCAAAAACTTAGCATATTCCAAATGCTGTTCCAGTAAGACCAATTATAAGACATACTATTGATCAGGTAGTCCAGACTCAAGGAGGCAATGTATATCTCAATTTTCGTCGATCACTAAGTCGAAGCATGTCTAGTACCATTTTTAGAACTGCTCCTTCTTATAGAGTAGATTTACCAAAATCATCTAGACAATCTACTTAAGAACCTATTAAATCAGTATTACAAGGTATGTCATCTAGACCACCTAGCCAGTCACCATGTGATCTGTCTACAGACCCCGTGATTCAAGGAATTCTTGTATCAGAAAATCAAATACCTCATGGAGTGTATGAAAATAGAAGGCCTTACAGCCAACAGCTAGTGACATGAATTTTGAAATATAATGGATTTTACACCAGGAAGTGAAATAAGAAAACAATTAAACCAAGATTTTATGCAAGATAAATACCAGGAATTTAGGACATGGTATTTTCAGATCCGTAGTTCTCTAGAACTTGAAAAGCTTAAAAAACAGTATTATTTTCATCTTGAAAAATATCAAATAATGAAAACTTTTGTCGAATGGTATTATGAATATGCAACTGTAATGGAGTATTTATCATCATCAGAATTGAATGTTTTAGACGACTTATAGAAATCTTGGACTACTACAGATGGTCAAACCATTAAATCTGTACATCCTCCTCCTTTATCTGTAGAATTAGCACCAGGGGTAAATTATTCCAGTCAATCTTTTCATATTACAGCTTTTGTAAAACCACCAGATGGAACTGAAAAACGAGAGATTCTTCGAGTTAAAGATCTTGCCCCAATAATGAAACAGAATAATTATACAAATCTTCATTTTCAAACAGTAGGCAATCAATTAAACCGAATTGAAATGGCCATAGCAAAATTACTTCAGACTCAGAAAATTAATCAAAAGAAGTCTGAACCTGAACCTATACATCCCGTTAATATAAACCACCTTTAGAAATTTCTAATTTCAAGATTAGATCAGTCAAACAGGATAATGAATTTCTGGATGTTCTTGTGAATAAAATTAAAGACATGAAACTAGGACAATCCAGCTCTCAAATAAATATGCTAAATAGTTAGAATTACCAGCAATCTCTAGATGAGGATGAGGATGAGGATAGGGATGATGAATTGTCACCCTCTCATATTCTTGAAATTCAGAATAATTTTCAAGATATCCAACATGTCAACAAAACCTATTTCCCTAAACAGACATCCCGCATGGCTTTAACCGGACCTAGTAGGCATTATTACTCCCAACCTACACCCCAGCATATTTTGCATGAAGAAGATTTTCTTCATTCCCAGAAAGCTTACCATAGTAAGACTATTTATGAATGGAATATTGATGGATATATCAAGTACTCGATATTTGAAACAATCCACCAGATTATGATGTATGCCACCATTTGTAAACAGAATGACAATTCTGATAGCCAAATCGCCTGATTTATTGTCAATGGCTTGACCAGTATCCTTAAAGGATGGTGGGATAATGTTCTTACCATCACACAACAAAATGAAATTCTTAATTCCTTTAAGATAGATACTGATCCCATAATAGGAACCATTAGAAATAGAGAAGATGTCGTTTACACCCTTACCCAAACTATCCTATACCATTTTGTAGGACTAGATGTAGCTAACAGTGATAGAAGTAGAGAACTCCTACAGAACCTTCGTTACCCATCTCTAACCCATTTTCGATAGTATAAAGATGTCTTTTATGTTAAAGGTAATGCAATGCCAGGATGCTAACAGTGAACACTGGAAAGCCAAATTCATTAATGGTCTTCCTAACCTCTTTGCTGAAAAAATCTGTAAGAAACTAAGAGATTGCCATAATAGAATGTCTATTTCTTACAAGCAGTACACTT
Source organism: Camellia sinensis (assembly GCF_055761805.1). Lineage (NCBI taxonomy): Eukaryota > Viridiplantae > Streptophyta > Magnoliopsida > Ericales > Theaceae > Camellia > Camellia sinensis. Next base: position 158,425,371 of record NC_138961.1, on the reverse strand, counting down.
ATGGTCAACTCATAGGAATCATAGTTAAAGAAGGCATTTCCCTTTATAATGACCTTAAACTCCAATATTTTATGAAGAAGTAGAATTTAACAGGTAGAAAAGAATTAGGTGAATTTTGTGATCAATTTGCCTACGAAACCAAAATTTAGTATCCTTCTAAATCCAAGAAGCAGAGACAACATAAACCATATAGAAAATCTTTTAGGAAATCATACTCCAAAAAGAATAAATATAATCTCCAACAATCTTATCAAAAGCTAGAAAATCAATTAGAGGTAAACAGAAATCTTATCCAAAGAAAGATAAATCACAAATCACTTGTTATAAGTGTGGAACAACAGGATATTATGCAAATAAATGTAGAGCTAAATTGAAACAGAAACTTAATGAGATGTCCTTGGATGAGCAACTTCAACAACAGATTTTGCAAACCCTTTCTAGTACAGATAGTACATCTAACTCAGAGGATGGATTAGCAAAAATTTATTCTCCATCTGAGTCTAGTTCTGACTCAGATAATCCAGCACAATGTTCTTGTAAGACCAGTAAAACAAATGCTCTGGATGCTTTAACCGAAGCAAATTATTGGAAAACAATAGTTGAAATGAATGGTTTAGACTTATGAGGGCCCAGCCTCAACGTTTTAACTGATGACCAAAAGTCTATGTTAGACTTCGCAAACCAGATTAAGGATCCAAAAATGAAACTAAAATTCTTAGAAATATGTTATCAGAATTAGAAAACAGAAGAAATAATTCCAATTGAACATTACAGCATAAAAGAAGTTCTTAACCGCATGCAAAGTTTCTCAATCAATTGAAAAGCTAATAACTATCCAAGATTTAAAAATGGAAATTAATGTATTAAAAATAGAAGTAAAACACCTTTAAACAACCAACCAATCTATTCTTAATGATATTAAAAAGATTAACAGCCAACTTAAATATAAAGGACAAACTTCAGAACAAAAAGAAAGTCACGATAAACCAGAGAATTAGTATTTAATGCTCATGAATCAAATTATTTTCCAGAAATGGTATATCAGAATCACTTTTATAATAAAACCTGATTTTATTATTAAAGATGCCATCGCCTTTATTGATAGTGGTGCTGACATGAACTGTATTCAAGAAGAATTAATTCCTACTAAATATTTCCAGAAAACCACCCAATCATTAACCAGTGCAAGTGGTAATTCTATGAAATTAAATTCAAAGTACTACAAGCTTTCATCTGTAATCAAGGTATATGTCTTCCCACTGCCTTTGTTCTTATCAGAAACATGTCTCAAAGCATTATCTTAGGGACTCCATTTCTGTGTTTACTAATGCCTATCACCAAGATAAATTCCATAGGCATTCACACAACCATCAGTAATCAACCTATTATCTTTGAATTCATAACAGAATCTTATACCAAAGAATTAGATCAAATCAAAGATCTAGTTAATTTCAAAGAAAAACACATTAATTTTCTTCAAACGGAAGTTAATTTCCTCACTATTGAGCAAAGATTACAACAGTTGTCTCTACAGAATAAAATTAAATTACTTGAAAAAGAATTCCCAACAGAAATTTGTAGTGATGTTCCTAATGCTTTTTGGGAAAGAAAGAAACACATAATTTCTCTTCCGTACGAACCAGACTTTAATGAACGATTCATCCTAACCAGAGCTCGCCCTAGTCAAATGAAAAAATGAATACTTAGAAATGTGCAAAATAGAAATTCAAAATCTTCTTCAAAAGAAGTTGATTAGAACAAGCAATTCTCCTTGGAGTTGTACAACATTTAAAAATGCAGAAATTGAAAGAGGTGTGCCAAGGTTAGTTATTAATAATAAACCTCTTAATGCTACCCTAAAATGGATCAAATATCTCATACCGAATAAAAAAGATCTTCTTGATAGGCTATAGGATGCAGTCATATTTTCTAATTTGACGTAAAATCAGGATATTGGCAAGTACAAATTGTAGAACAAGATAGGTATAAAACTGCTTTTATTGTACCTTTTGGGCATTATGAATAGAATTTTATGCCCTTTGGTTTAAAAAATGCACCATCAGAATTCTAGTATATTATAAATGATATATTTACTCATTATACAGAATTTTCTATCTGTTATATTGATGATGTTCTTATTTTCTCCTCGTCAATCGACCAGCATTTTAAACATCTTAATATTTTTAAGCATGTTATTATCAGAAATGGTTTAGTCAAATCTATAGCAAAAATGAAACTTTTTCAAACAACTGTACATTTTTTTGGTCATAATAGTCATAATGGACCTATTATATCAATTGACCAAAGCATAGAGTTTGGTTCTAAATTTTCAGATGAAATAAAAGATAAAACTCAATTACAGAGATTTCTTGGTAGTCTAAATTATATTAAAGACTACTATCATTAGTTATCCCAAGATGCTGCTATCTTCTACACTAGATTAAAGAAAAATCCTTCTCCGTGGACGGATGCACACACTGCTGCAGTACAAAAAATTAAAACTAAAGTAAAACAACTCCCCTTTCTTGCTTTACCAAATCCAGAATGGAAGAAAAAGTGGAAACTAACGCCTCTAACTATGGTTATGGAGGTATTCTAAAACAGTTTAACCCTACCAGTCAAAAAGAAGAATTACTAAGATTTACATCAGGAAACTAGACTAAAGCTGCTTTAAATTATCCAACAATTAAACAAGAATGTTCAGAAATTGTTAAATGTGTCTTAAAATTTCAGGATGATTTATTAAATCAACAATTTTTAATTCGTGTTGATTGTTCCGTAGCTAAACAGATATTTAAAAAAGATGTTCTTAATCTTGCTCATAAACATATATTTACAAATTGGCAGAGTGCATTATCAGCATTTGACTTTGATATTGAATATATCAAAGGTGAACAGAACTCTTTACCAGACTTTTTAACCCGAGAATATTTGCAGGGATCATGACCAATAGAGGTAGCCGTGGCCCAAATCCTTGGGGCCGACGCAAGGACAATCCTTACCAGGATCCACATACAATAGAATTTCCACGGCTACAAGCCTCTAATAGTAATTTAAGGGAATCCTTTAGTCAATCTGCTAAGGATGTCCTCCTTACTCCTAAACAGTACATTCCTAACAGTATTACTGAAGAAACAGTTCTTTATATCGAACCAGCAGATGAAAAATGGATGACTGATCCATGAGAAATTAAACGTCGTTATCTTACGACACAACAATTTCCTCTACATTTTGACCAGTACCGATATATATATGAACAGATACTCATTGAGACTACTGCCATGGAAATCGAGCATACTCTACATGATCCTTCCAAGACTGCTAGTCCCATCCAATTCAGTAAAACGATAATCCGCAATATCATGCCCATTTCTACATTGGGCATTCATCCGCACACTACTCGTCAGCTTGATATTCGTAATAGGGAAACTCGTTATAGTTATTGGAACTATATTGATGCATTTACTTATGCTTTTTATTACTAGAATCCCATCCCTAATCACTCTTGGTTTATCCGTATTTGTCCTGACGTCCTCCAAAATGATTTACCTAATTGGTTTCTCATTTGGTGGGATAAATTCGGGTTACAACTTGAAGTTTTACTAGTATCCATCCGCGAAGCTTTTAATGAATGGCAAATTGCTTATTCTCATTTACTAGGACATACAGATATTTCTATGACCAAATCCTTGGTTCATTTTACCATCCGTTTTAGTATTCCATGGATATGGAAATGGGATTTTCAATATGATTACCAGAATAAAATCCCACATCTCAAAAGAGTTTTCTTTGTGAGATGGTGGGACAAGGGTATGAATCCCACTCTACCAGAAACTGTCCAGAAGATTAAGACACACTCTCAAGCCTACTAGGATGTTGTTCCCAAAACAATTCCTAGCCAACCAGTTATTCAAAACCCTTTTTCGCAAATCCAAACAAAATTACGCCAAAAATATCCGAATTTGTTAGGAACAAAACTAGTTATCAAAAGCATGGATTTCATGAAGGAACAATTTCTCCAAACTATTTCCAGTGAAAACACCTCCATGAAATCCGTAACTAGCAATCAAGACCAAGAAGATCCAAACCAGGATGAAAATGAATTTGCTGCTCTCACCAGGGAGTCACAAGACCCTGTAGGTGATGAACCCAACTTTGGTGATTTTTGGGATTCACTTACCAGCATGATTACAGAAAAGATTGACAAAGAAAAAGATAAAAAAAGAAAAGAAAAGGCATAGTGTGAACCTTTGTCCCCTACCAGTAGAAATTCACCAGGAATGTCAGTATAAAATGACAACCAACAGTGAAGATATTTTCAGAAAAGTAGATAATTGATATGCCATCCAACTCAGGACTATCCAGCTTTATCCAACTATCTTCATCCAACTCAATGAAGATAAGGATGCTGAGTCAAAAGTAAAACCACTCAACCATGAGGATAAGGTCGGTCGACTTGTGGCTATCTAGGACATGCCACCTATCCTCTACCTTATCTTATCTTTATTATTGTTTTTCTATTTAAGGGATACCCTTACCCTTACCCTTGTTGAGGCATAATGTTTTTTTTAGCTTTAAAAATTTTCTCTTTCAGAGTGCTTTGGTGTGTATCTCTTCCTCTCTTGTAAATTTTCTCAGTTTATGATATATAAATTAAGTATTGAAGAACTATGATGTATTGAAGATTCTGATTGTAAGTATTTTCTTCTTTTATGTCATATTTATGCATGTCCGTGAATTTGCTTGTTGAAATACATGAAGTACTAGAATTTTATATTCCATGTTGTAACTCATACTCAAACTAGCTACAGGATTGGTATTTACAACCATATATTAATCAACAATTAGAATTTATTAATCAATAAATAAGATTAATTGAACAACGAATCCAAGAAGAGATCTGCCGCTTGGCGGCCGCTAATCGGCCTCCATCACCTCCCCAGTAAATCATGAGACCATATATAAAGAAATTTAAATCTAATATAATAATAATACTAATAATATATAAAAATAAATAAATAATATTCTTGGGTTTATGCTTTGTAAGGGTGGGACTGGGTTTAGTTTAGTGGGACGTCACCCAAGTCGCGTTTAGGTGTAGGTCCGTGTTGCAGTAATTGCGTATAGGACTATTTCCTTGTAAAACGTTGATAGATGTACTAAACCTGTAACCTTGTTTCAGCTTTATATGGCATCAGAGCCGTTTTAGTATTCCATGGATATGGAAATGGGATTTACAGTGTGATTACCAGAATAAAATCTCACGTCTCAAAAGAGTATTCTTTGTGAGATGGTGGGATAGGGGTATGAATCCCACTCTACCAGAAACTGTCTAAAAGATTAAGACACACTCTCAAGCCTACTACGATGCTATTCCCAAAACAATTCCTAACCAACCAGTTATTCAAAACCATTTTTTGCAAATCCAAACAGAATTACACCAAAAATATTCGAATTTGTCAGAGCTTATGTGGTTCTGGATTGATTTTGTAATTTTTAGTTACTAACATTTTAGATTTTCCAATGAGTCGTTACAATTTTATTTTTTTATTTTTTTATTTATTTTGGTGTTGGAAACCATAGATGGACAGAGCATTGATTGTGTTTTTGCTTTTACCTCTGGAGTACACATATAATAAAACACCATACACTGATCAAATGATAGAAATTTTTCATGAATTATTTCATCATATTTCTTTTATGATACCTAATATTATTCTTATTAAAAGAGTAAAGTTCTCACAAGTTTAAAGATCACACAATATGATTGTGAGAGCTTATATGGTTCTGGGTTGATTTTGTATTGTAATTTTTAGTTACAAACATTTTAGGTTTTCTAATGAGTTGTTACAAATTTTTTTTTTTTTTTTTTTTGGTTTTTGGGTGTTGAAAACCATAGATGGACAGAGCAGTGATTGTGTTTTTGCCGAAAGCACTTGCAAAGCGAATGTGGACTGTGTCAAGCCATGCAGCAATCAAATCTCGTCTCCAGTTGCATCTCTCTATGTCTCTAATACATTTGGTGGGTCTCATTGTTACTGTATTGGTGCTCATTTAAGTGTACACTAAATGTAACCAAAAAACCCATATGAAATGAGATTGTACTACATTTTGTTTCTCTTTTGAATAATTTATGAGCAATATGAGTGATTTGGTCTCTTCAACAGTGGATCACATGGCCATCATTATTTATTGTGGTCGATTTTGTGTTTGAAAAATTATTTTAAGGTTTTAGTAAGTATGGAATTATAAAACTCAATGATAAAACGAAATTATATTTGTGATTTCCAATGTTATTTCTCTCACACAAATGAATAATTTAAATTAATTTGAGATATTGTCACTCAATACCTTTAAGGCAACAAATAATTTCTCTTTATACTCCCTACCTTTCAATATTGTTTGCTTTTTTAGCTTATGCGAATGAACAGTACTTGACAAGAAAATAATATCATATTGGTATGGTACAATTAATTATGTTTTGAACTTGGAAATAATATTTTATTGTAATGCCTTTTTTGGATTTTATTCTGTGATCTTTCTATTTTCCTATCTATTTTTGGATTTTTTTTTTGACAGAATTACATTAATATTCTGTAAGTGAAACTTATTTACTAAAAAATAAAAAAATATTATAAAAATTAATAATTAATATTATAATTTTTTTCCACCAACTTAACTGTCAACTAAATAATTTAAATTGATAGAGCGATATCTATTTGCTCAAAGAGACTAATGCTTGGGCCTAGACAAATCGAGGCTCAAATGCCTCAAATTGTTTTTTTTTTAGGGTTTTTTACTGGCCGGTCCTGAGTTTTTCACTTATTCCCCTCTTAGTCCTAACTTTTGATCTTGTGCACCAACAAGTCCTGAGACATTTTTTTTGGTACCGTTTTACCCCTCCTCTATTCTGGCGTTTTTCTGTTTGGATTTTCCATCAAAATATTGTGTTTGTGATTTGGATTTCTGTGGAACTTCACGATTTGCTGCTGTATCTTCGCGATTTGTGGAGCTTCGTGATTTTTGATTTCATAATTTGTGGAGCTTCGTGATTTCTGATTACGCGATTTGTGGAGCTTCGTGATTTCTGATTTCGCGCTTGGTGTATCTTCGTGATTTGTGATTTGCGATTGCGTGTTTGGTGATTCTTCCTATTTGCGATTTCGCGTTTGGTGTATAGCTACATTTTTTGATTTGTGGTGTTGTGGAGTTAGGTCGACTGGTATGTGATTTTGATTTCAATTTCAATGTTTTGGTTTTTTTTGGTTTGAGTTGGTGATTTTGATTTTGTGGTGATATTGTTGTTACTCTGTTGTTTCTGTTGCGATTGAATTTGTGTTTTGATCATGATATTGATTATCAAGTATAATGATGGATTTAATTTCAAGGATTTAGTATATAAATTGTGTGCAAAGTGGAGTGAGTTAGTTGGTAGTTCTTTGAATATATCGTATTCAATGGCTGGACATTCTTCTTGTGGTCTAGAAAGTGAAAAGGATTTGGAGGTTATGGTTGGACTGGCACTTTCTTGTGATATTCATCGTATTGATGTTTTTGTAAAGTGTTGTTCTTTGGGTGAAGGTTATATGATTTGTGATGGTGAAGCTAGTAGTAGTAGTAGTAGTAGTAATAGTAGTAGTGTTGTTTGTGAAACTGATTTTTTGCCTTCATTTTATTCAAATCAACGGAAACCTTTGCTCTCCGATGGGTGGGTTAATTGTATGAAAGGAGTGGGACAAAGGTTTGCTCAAGGAGTTATTGAATTTCGAGATGCGTTGTCAAAGTATTCTATTCATTCCGGTTTTAATTTTGATTTTGTTAAGAATGATAAGAATCGTGTCACTGTTCATTGTAAGAGAATGGCTGATTTGGGATGTTTATGGAGCGTGCATGCTAGAGTGGAAAATTATAGTAAAGGTTTTGTTATTAAACAATTTGATGATGTTCATACTTGTGGATCTTCTTTTCGTACAATTAAACATGCTAGGATGACTTCAAGTATGATTGGTGGGCTAATTTCTAGTGATATTCGTAACAAGGCTTTGACATCGGTTAGTGAGGTGGTTTGTGATTTCAAGGACTATTATGGAACAAAAGTTTCTTATCGGCGAGCTTGGATGGGTGTTGAAAAAGCAAGGGGTCTTGTTTTTGGTGACTATTCATCATCATTTGACGATCTTCGTTGGTATGTTGATGCCGCTAATGCTTGCAATCCGGGGAGTGTTTTTTATATGGAATTTGATATTGATAGTAAAGGAAGACATTTCAAATGCTTGTTTTTCGCTTTTGAGGCATGTATTCATGGTTTCAAGTATTGTAGGTCTGTGTTGATGCTTGATGGAACTTTTTTGAAAGGAAGACACAAAGGTTGTTTATTGGCCGCTACGGCGAAAGATGGTAACCAAGGTATATTTTGTGTTTATGTGTTATTATTATTGAAATAGTGATAATTCTATCATTTTTGTTACTGGAGAGTGCTGATGATTGAGTATGGTCAATCTATTAGTGATAAATTAATGTTGTATACTTTTTGTTAAATTTTTATATTTATACAGTGATAAATTTATCTATGGCTAGTGCTATATGTTATATACTTTGTGTTTTGATTTTCTTTTTGTAATCTTTTTAATTTGTTACTGATAACTTGTATATATATATATATATATTTTGTTTGTAGGTTTGTATCCGTTATGTTTTGCGATTGTTGATGGTGAAAGTTATGACAGTTGGCATTGATTCTTGTCAAAGTTATTAGGTATTTTGACTCCGGAGAGGGATATTGCGTTTGTTACTGATCGACATGGAGGTTTGCTGAAAGCTTTAGCTGAGGTCTTTCCGTTTTCTTGTCATTCTTTTTGTCTAATACATTTGAAGACAAACTTGAAGACTTATTTGTCAGTGAAGAGTCGTGAATCAAAAGAGTATTTGCTTACTCTTTTTAGTAGATGTGCATATGCTCCTACTATTGAGTTGTTTAATGAGCTATTTGAAGAATTTAAGGGTCATTGTGGTCGTAGTGTTGAGAGGTTTCTTGAGAATTTGCCTAATGAGTGTTGGTGTAACGCTTATTTTCAAGGCAAGAGGTATGGTGAAATGTGCACAAATACTGCGGAATCTTTTAATTCATGGATTAGGAATGAACGCCATTTGTTTTCAACTAGTCTTGTTGATGCTATACGGGTGAAACTAATGAAGCAATTTTCAAGAAGGAGAGAAGTTGGGAATAAGTGGAATCGGATTGTTTGTCCTTTTGCAGAGAAAAAGTTGGAAGAAGCTTTTAATGATACAAAAGCATGGATAGTTAAGAAATATAGCGATGACATTTATGAAATCCAATTGGATCATTCAGTTATGGTTGATATTGGGAAACGTTGTTGTTCTTGTCGATTGTGGGAAATTGATTCTTTTCCTTACAAACATGGTTTTTGTGCTATAAAGAGGAGTCGGAAGGATCTGAATTGCTTTCTTGATGATTACTACCGTGTTAGTAGTCATTGTGATTCTTATTCACATTCTATCTATCCAGTTCCTAGTATGTGGAAGCCAAATGTAGTTGTTGATGATGACGTTGTTTTACCTCCTCTTTGTAAGAGACCAGCTCGACGTCCAAGAATGGAAAGAATACCTTCTAAGGGAGAAATCAAGAGAATTAGATGCAGTAGGTGTGGAAAGATGGGAACTCATAATCGGAAGACATGTAAACAAGCTTTGCTTTAGTTGTATTGATTTTAATTGAATTACTTTGTTTGAGAGTTGAGAGGTGTTACTTGCATTGAATGATTGAGTATTTTTTGAAAGATGTATCATTTTGGTACTCGCATTGAATGATTGAGGAATTTGTTGATCAGAAATTATATTTTTTGCTGATATTTTTACAGGATTAAGTTTCACATATTTATGTTATTTGATTTGGGTTAAATGCAGTTGCTGTTTTTTGGCGTTTTATAAAGTGATAAATTTATCACTGGTTGGTTTGGACAAGTTGATGGATTATTTTTTTGTAAGAATGATAAATGTACCATTAATGTGGTTCTTGAATTTTGTTATTTTGAAGAATGATAAATTTATCACTTATTGTGTGGGAAGAGTTGATGGTTTATTACATTTATGTCAATGGTTGATAAATTTATCACTGTCATATCCAAGCAAATGTTCTTTTCTACAGTCATATGACAGTGATAAATTTATCACTGTCATATCTAGTTTTCCCAGGAAAAATTTCCACAATACAAAGGTGTAGATCAAATCTCTAGAATACATAATTGCATATCTATTGTGTTAACTGCTTTAAAAAGCAAAATTTTTTAAATCAGCTACCATGTTTATTTGGTTTAGCAACAAGTTCTTAGTCTGCATACTGTTTTGTGGTCACTCAGAAGCTAGCTTTGGATGTTTGAGTTGTTTAACTGAAGTATCAAATGGTTTTGATTATTCAGAAATCACCATGGCATGTTCTTACATTCATTCTCAAAGTTGGGAATATCTACAAATTGTAACAGTATTTTAATTTCCAATTTGGACAATGTAATAGTGCTTGTGTTTTAATTTTCAATTAGGTAAATTTTTTATTATTTTTTATAGTGTTTTGTTTACTTGAATTGGGGAAAAAGAATGAGAGAGGGAGAGAGAGTCGCTAGTTTTTTCGTTTGAACATTGGTAAATTTATCAGTGTTAACAGTGATAAATTTGTTGAAACAGTGATAAATTTATCAGGGTAAACAAAACACTATAAAAAATAAACTTATCAGTATAGCGACTCCAAACCTGTTATTAACCTTTAAATTCAACACAAATACTCAGATTAGAATCAATTTTTTGAATGAAATTTGGATAACAAGACTGATATAAAAAACCAGGTATGGTAACGATATGGCTACAAAAGACTGAATGTTTCATTGAAGCAAATTTGATATTGTAACAAGCAAGCATTGTCCATAACTTTGACATTGTAACAACCAAGCACTGTCCATAACTTTGACATTGTAACAACGAAGCATTGTAATATTCATTGGATTAAAGTAAGAACCAAAATCATCAAAATACAGGTAAGACTGTAACATATCAAAATACAGGTAACATTGTCCGTTTGTTTTCTTCTATTCCAGATGTGTTGATTATTGCAGAGGCAAGTCATCAATGTTTTGATCAGGCATTTGTCGTTGAGCAGCTTGTTGGTCAGTCAAGAAGACAGTTAACATATCAGCTCTCAGTTGATTGCATTCTTCCTTGGTAAAAGTAGGCATTATGTTTTTATTGGAAACATATTGCCTTATGATGTAGCAAACAAGGAGTCCGCAATCAAGCTTGCAAAAACATTTTGAAAACAAAATATTATAATTTGGTTTTGTTGCTTTTTTTTTTTTTAATAATAGTGTTTTGTTATTGATAAACTTACGATGTGTCATCTTGCTGTGGGCTGTTGATGACGTTATCTGTCTACTGTTCAAATTTAGCAGGGTGAATGAGAGTTGGGTTCTCATGCTTTATGTATTTTTCAATAATCTGTCTCTGTAACATTTACATTTGTATAATTGTTGTATTAGAAAGTCAGTTGAAAATATTAATGAGAAACTATGGATTTGAAGAATGATAAATATATTAATGTATAAATTTTTGATGTATAATTAAGCATGGATCAGATATTATGTATTGGATTAATGGTAAGTTTGATAGTGAAAAGATTTTTACCACTTCATTTGCAGCATTGAAGTGTGGATCTTTAGGCAGTGCTCCCCTTGGTCTCATCGAATTATAGAATTTCCATGAAGCTTCTTCAATGTCAAGGACAAGTATTGTCCAGTGAAAATTTTGGTGAATGGGGAACAGAAGGTATCTTGCTTTCATTGCTTCAGGCATTATTTTGTTGAGCATTCGTGTTCTTGCTTCGTCATCTTTTGTAGTAAACAAGTGCCAACAAATATAAAAAAAAAAATAATGTTAATTTAACTTTAAACTTTTTCAAATTAAATAGGTGGTGAGTATGAAACTTTGTCACTGTGATCAAAATTTTATCAATCCATATCAAAATTTATCAATGCATTGCAAAATTCATTTATACTACATATAAAGGGAACACATCTATTGGTGTCTTGAGGCCTTTTTTTCTCTCCATGTGAAATGGATCTTTATATCCCCTAATACATCTATACTATGCTTCTCTTTCATTCTATAAATATTCATAGATGATCTGTAACAGGCTACATATCCATACTGCTTATTTCAAGTACACTCATGTGAGTGTGCACATCTATTAATATATATATATATATCATGGTTCTCTTCATTCCATAGTTGTAATGAAAGTTGTCTGTTACTTAATAAATTACATGAAACAAGAGCTCTGTGAGGCTTCACCACTAACAAAATGAAAGTGAACTATGTCTTGCAACATCATAGCATATAATCAAGCTATTTCAATTTCAACACATCTCAATATTTGTTGAAGTTCTCAATATCATATACAGTAGTTTCAAAAACCCAAAAAAGTGCCCAGAATTTGTAATCAAAGTCTGGGGTTTACTCATACTGTGGCGCTACAATAACAAGGTCAAAATATATAATAGTGATTATGAAATCTGAGTTAGAAATTCTGGTTTGGTTTGCTTGACTTTTGTTTCACATGTCAAGCTTTGAATTAGGAAACATGGCCAATTGAAGAGGGAAGGTAGTGTCATATGTTTGAAACTAGTTACTCAGTTAAGCAAACAGAGGTTATACACTGATAAAAAAACAAAACAAGTGTCGTTCCTCACTTAAGCAAAGTAGTTACTTACATGGCAACTTGAAATGAATACGAATGATGTTGTTCCTTGTTTTTGTGCAAGCAAGTGTTCTGTATATGCATCTATTACCTGTGTTGAAAATAAAAAACAAAACAAGGAATTAATATAAATGAAACACTAAAATGTTATTTTAATGAGTTACAAATTCAACTTACAATGCCTGCCAAATCTTGACCCTTCAATATTTTGTCAATGTCATTTAAGTAGACATAGGTTCCATGGTGAGATCCTTGCCACACTGGCTGATCCTTGACAAAAAGGTTATTAGTGTTGGAATAATAAATTTATTAATATTTTTGGAAAATTTGATGTTTATAAATTCAAAATGAGTTAATGATAAACAGTGGGCAAAAGTGAACTACAGGAGTCAAGAGAGAAGATTGTTACTTGTTTTTTTGTATTCGCCCAATGTGCAATGAGATTTTGCCTTGATTTTTCTGGTAGGATGTTGAAAATTTCGTTTGAAGTTTTCAATTTCTTCATTTCAGGCTGTTGTTGTGTGTGTTGTTCTTCCAAGTACTTGTTTGCCTCAGCCAATGTTGCAATTCTCTCATGGAGTATTTTGATTTCTTCATCTTTCCTTTGCATTTTTTTTTTGTGCTGTCTTGCATTTCCTTTTTCAACTTGTTGAGTTGCTACTGCAGGCTATCATTTGCAATTTGAAGGATGTCCCTTTCCATTTTTAACTTTTCCATTTTGAGCATGTCGTCTTCTATCCTCTCAAAAACAAGTACTTCTACCAGATTTGGATCCACTTCACGCTCTTTGTCAACTTTGTTTCCTTCACTCTTTTGTGATTCAAAGGGTACTGTTTTCTTTTTCTTTTTAGGGCATATTTCGTGAGGAATTGGTATGTTTGGATTTGTCTTCAGTCAATGTTTGTTCATCTATTTCAGAAATTTCAGCCTGATTTTGTTGCTGAAAATCAGCATCTTCATCATCATCTTCATCTTTATCTTCATCTTTATCCTGAATTTCTTTTAGCAGCATTCGGTATGTTTTTTTCTCTTCATCTGTGTGCTTCAAATTGTTCTCCTATATATATGAAAATTAAAAAAATGAATGATATGATACAAATTTCAGAGATAAATTTCTCATAGGAAATTTTATCACTCAATTAGGAAAACTAAACAAATCTATGATTGTTATAACAAATTTTATCACTGAACTGGGCATAGTAAGCAAACCTGTCATTGTATATCAAATTTTATAAGTGAATTAGCAAAAGTAAGCTAATAAAGTAAATATTAAACAAAACTCATGCACAGTAGACAAATAGAAAAACATTCACTAGATAAAAGAATTTTTCACTCAATTAGGTAAAGTAAGGGAAATTTGTTACTCAATTAGACAAATTAAATAAATATATCAGTGTGAACAAAAATTTATCACTGCATAAGAAAATCTATCATTTGTTTACACAAAACAAAGGTTAGCATTGCATACCACAATATCTTTTAGCTCTTGCAAGGATGAACTTGCCAATTTCTGTCCCAAACATGTGATGTTCCATTTAGCAAATCTTGGGATTGCATTTTTGGCATTGGGTTTGATGGTGCTTGTGTGTTTGCATATCCAATGCTGTTGAAAAAAGAAAAAAATTGTTATAAACAAGTGTTTAGTAAACGTAAATATTATAGTTCATAAGTTATAAGTGAGATATTTACTTACCAATATGACCATTACACATCCGGACACTTTATCAATTTGGTTGATGTTTCTTTCTATTGATTTTGTGAGATGTTGCTTTGCTGCGTCGCACTAATCATAAGACTTCATTTTGTCAATATCTTCAAGATATTTCATGAAGCCCCAACCAATTGTAGTGCCAGTACTAGGATATAACAAGAGCAAACAAATAAAGAGGCACACAAGCCTCACAACATCTTCTTTGTCTTCCTTCTTCTTGCTTCTCAAAAGTTTGGTTATCAATTTTTGGATTGAAGCACTTGTCATTCTATTCTCTCTTATTTTTCTTCTTTTTACCAAATCTATGTCATCTTTTCTTCCATATACAAGATGCATCTTCTTTTGTCCACTTGCAATCCCAAAAATTAACTTGAAATCATTTCTTTTCAACTTCAGCTTCTTCCCTCCAATTTCAAATGTGGTTCCATCCATTTGGTATGTTTGCCAGATTTTTGCAACCACATCATCATATTTTATTGAATCTGCTTTTTGCACCTTTTTCTTTGACAAAATGTCAACCAGAAGGAAGAAGGGAGTCTTTTTCAATATTTGGAAATGCTCATTTTCAAGTTTCGTGGCATTGAAGAATCTGAAGAGGGATAGCATGTTTGAGCAGTACACATATTTTGCTTCACGGTCATGAATTTGATCACTTCTTGTTTTTCTTCCCTCTGTTTTCTTCTTGCCTTTTGGTTTGTGCTGGTTTGGTTCTTGTTTGTTGTGTTGGGGCTTGGTTCTTGTTTCTGTTTTTTCCTGTTGTTGGTGTTTGGTTATTGTTTCTTTTTGTTGTCCTTGTTTTGGAGCTTCATTTGCAGGTTCATCCTTCTGCTGTCTCTGTCTTTTCTTCCTTTCTTCCTGTTTGCTAGTTGTTTCTCTTGTTGCTGTCTTTTCTTCCTGTCTTTTCCTTTTTGTTGCTGTTTCCTTTTTTTTGTCTTGTTGCTGTTTTCTTTTCATTTGGAGGTTCATCCTTCTGCTGTTTCCTTCTGTTGTCCTTGTTTTTGTCTCTTTCTTGTCTTTCTCTTCTTGCTTTTGGGTTTTTGCTGTTAAAGATCTTCTTTCTGGCATAGATAATGTCATGAGAGAGCTCACAACATCTATATAAAAGAAGGATATCAATGAAGTAGGCAAACCATGCAAAATTTATGGATATACAACCAAATTTATCATTTAATTACGCAAAAAACACTGATAAAACTTGAATATATTCATAATTTTTCTGTATTGATTTTATTAGCTAGCAAACAAAATAATTCAAACAAAGAAAGAAGAATAAGAAGAATTATGACAAAATTTAATATGTAATTAAGCAAACAAAGTTTATACAGTGAAGAGTTCTAATAATGATCAGCAAAACAGACCACTCAATTGAGTTGGGTCAGATGCATGTGGCAATAGTTGGGAAGGAATTCATTACACCAATTCACGTGTGACATGTATTTAAGTTGCTATTGTTTTTTACCTTCAATGGATTGTTGATGTTTCTTTATTCTTTTCTTTGCTTTTGCTTGTTTTTGAGCTTCATCTGCAGGTTCTTGTTTCTGATGTCTCTGTTTTTTCTCCCTTTCTTGTTGTTTGGTTCTTGTTGCTGTTCTTGCAGTTTCCTTTTTGTTGCCTTGTTGCTTCTTTTTTTTTTGTTCCTCTTCTTGCTTTTGGGTTTTTGCTGGTAAAGATCTTCTTTCTGGCATAGATAATGTCATGAGAGAGCTCACAACATCTATATAAAAGAAGGATATTAATGAAGTAGGCAAACCATACAAAATTTATGGATATGCAATCAAATTTATCATTTAATTAACCAAAGAAACACTGATAAAACGTGTGACATCTATATAAGTTGCTATTGTTTTTTACCTTCAATGGATTGTTGTTGTTCGCTTATTTTTTCTTTTGCTTTTGATTGTTTTTGAGCTTCATCTGCAGGTTCTTGTTTGCGATGTCTCTGTCTTTTCACCCTTGCTGCTTGTTTGATTCCTGTTGATGTTCCTGTGGTTTCCTCTTTGTTATCTTCTTGCTTTTTTGTCTCATTGTTGTCTTGCTTTTCTCGCTTTTGCTTTTTTGCAGTATAAGCTCTTGTTTCTGGTCTAGTTAATCTCTTACGAGAACTTGCAACATCTATATGAAAGAGGTATATGAATGAATTAGGCATACCATGCAAAATTTACGGATGTACGACAAAATTATCATTTAATTAAGCAAAGAAAATATTCATAATTCCTCTGGATTCATTTTGTTAGTTAGCAAACAAAATAATTGAAACAATCAAATAAGAATAAGAAGAATTATGAAAATTATCCTAATTTATCCCTGAGGCAAATTCAGCAATAAAGAAGAAAAAGAGAAAAATAGACTGAGGCAAATTCTTCCCCAAAAGAGAACAAATTTGTTAAAGTTGGTGAGTCTATTGACTATTGTGTCAATCATCTTCTGCCTACGTCAAATTTTTGCAAATGTATCCCTATATAGAAATAGAGATGGATGTGTAAGTGATAAACTTATCAGTTGGTTTGGTATGTGAACCAAACTTATGAGTTGGTTTGATAATTTAAAACCAATAAATTATCAAATTAAAACTAATCAAATCTTACTTGATGTCAATTACTCTCTTATGGGAACAAACAGTTACAGAATCACACCCTATAGTATGGTTTAATTATCAAATCTATAAATTGGTTTGAGTCCTACAACAGAAAAAAGGTTTATCAGGGTAGACACCTTGATTTGATGCACTTCTATTATAAGGTAAAAGTATTGCAAGGTTCTGTTTGTAGGTTACATGAACAGCGTGATTTGTATATTTAAGTTTGGTAAAGATCATTGAGTTACCAAAAGAGAGGTGTAGTTTATAATCGATCAAATATTAAACAAAAATCAGACAAAAAATTAATCCATGAAGTGTAAAAAAGTTACAATTTTTGAGAAATTGGACATAGTGAAATAACCAAATAAAAAATAAAATAAAACATATCAAAAGAAGGATGCTAGTTATTATCAATCAAATATTAAACAAAAGTCACACAAAATTTAATCTATAAAAAATTACACACATGTAGTGTGTGCACCATTCTAATTACTATTATATATGTGAACAACTCATTTTAATATCTTGAACCCACTCCCTACTTTAGTCTCTTGAATCGACTCCCTCCTTATTTGTTAGCTGATTTTTTTTGTATCAAAAATTTAAAAAAAAAAATATTTTTAAATGAACCTAATTTTGAACTTGAAAACCAACACCCTTATCACTTGATCAACGAACATTTTACATATTCATAAGTTTTATTTTCCGAAAATGCCCTAATATTGTTCAAATTTGCAAGTTGTAATTGAACCATTTCTAGGGTTTTTGAAAATGTGTTTGACTAGGGAGAGAAATTAGGGTTTAGTTCCTTACGCTTTATAGGCATATTTCCTCGAATTTTTTGTTCGAATCGGTTGATTTGGTGCTCGAATCGCCTGAGTTGTGTTCGTTGTTTTGCTTGAGAGTGGAAGGGATTCGCCGACGATGGAGAATGAGAAAAACAGAGCTTCAATCGCGTGACTCACGCTTTTGTTTCCCCTGTCTGTCAAATATATTGTGTTCAAAAAGTACTCTCTTTTTTTAATTTTTTTTTATCGGTGATAAATTTATCAATGGCGTATATATTTGTAACGCCCTCAAAATAATAACATTAAACCCAACAAATAATACAGGCATTGATATTCAAAAGTTCCACATTCTTTCATTTCTCAGAGTTTCATTACAAAAAGTATTACATGTTAACAACAAAAGCAAATGCCCTACAGGCTTACAGCTTTCCAAGTTAACACTTGGTTACAACAAAAGAGTACTAACTCATACACATTAAGCCCTTGGCTTGTATTTACATGTAATACATCAAAAAGTAAAACGACACCATTATGTCTGTCTTAGCCTCCCAAGCTATGTCCTTGGAGGTGGCATGCTTCCTGCACCTGAAAATGATATTCCCATATAGGGTGAGCCACAGCCCAGTAGAAATACACTAAACCAACCATGAACAATGACTAAAATATTAGCAATTGATAGATGGCCAACACTGATACGATCACATAAATCACATATTTATGTCATACGACTTATGAGTCCAAATTACTTTTCATTTTCCCTTTTTCAACAGATAGGCATATAAGCACTACCCACATTCTCAACAGATATGTATAACAACAATATCCACATTCTCAGATAAGCAAATAAGCTATATCCACATTCTACAACAGACATGTATAACAACAATATCCACAGATAAGCATATAAGCTATATCCACACTTCACAAAGATAAGCATAAGAGCTCTATCTTCACTTCTCTAGACAAGCATATGAGCTGTATCTACGGAGTTCATCCCCTATCTTCTCCCAACACTATCCGGTTTAGAGGTACATCCCCTATCTTCCCCTAAACCGCGGAGTACATCCCCCATCTCCTCCTCTACACATAACGTATACAAACACATTGGTTCTATATACAATCACTCAATACATGTAGTTAATGTATTCTATCAACCGTCAAGTTCCATGACACATTCCATTGATTAGTTTCAGTTTGCCTAATCATCATGCATTGTCTACAACAATCACGACTATCCTCCACCGATAGCCCAAGCAGTTATTTCTAAACAGAAAATAAATGCACAATGGATATTCAATCAACATTTCATTTCCTCATTCTTCTCAATTAATTATCCCAATTAATTAAACAATGTAATTAGGTCAATTCTCATAATTAACATTTCAACCCTTAGGTCCCATTTTCATCAATAATTCATCATTCATTCCATTTCTCTTTGCCAAACATGCATCTAGGTTTATTATGAGTAAAACCCCAACTTTTGTAAAATTGCACAAAAGTCCCAAATTTTCACAAAATTACCAAACCAACCCCAACATCTCAAAATACTAAAATTTAAAGACAAAATCTATAGAGAGAAGTAGGATATCCCTACCTCGAAGTTTGAGCCAAAAAGGAGATGAAGACTCGAAGATCAACGTGTTCCAAATCCCAACTTTTTCAGATTAAAACAAAGCTCTCAACGCTCTCTATCTTTTTAATAAAGGCCCTAGGCTAGATTCACACTCTAGGGAGATCAATTCTTAGAGAGAATATAAGTTTAGAGAGAGAGGGTCTCGGATCTAGAGTTTGATCAAAAAGAGAAGATGAAAAAGTGATGTTCAAAACGCTACTGTCCGCTGATATAAAACACGCTCGCTCGAGCGAAGCCTTAGTCGCTCGAGCGACCAGACACAGAAAACTCTCGCTCGAGCCAAGAAGCTCTTGCTCGAGCCAAAAACTCAAAAGTGCGCTCTAGCGAAAGAATGCTCGCTCGAGCCAACAACTCGAACCCTCAGGTCTACAACCAGAAGCACGCTCGAGCGACAGACCTCTCGCTCGAGCGAAGAACAAACCAGACCGCTCGAGCCAAGAAAAGCTCGCTCGAGCCAAGAAACGCAACTCTCAGGTCCAGAACCAGACGCCATCGCTCGCTCGAGCGAAGCCACTCTGGCTCGACCCACCAGACACAACTCAACTCTCGCTCGAGCGACAAACTCTTGGCTCGAGCGAAGGGCCAAAAATCTGGGCAGCAACACTAGGCTCCCAAACACAACCAACCTGAAACAAACCTGCCCAACACATCCTATAACTCAAATACGAAGTAAAAAGGATGCAAATAAGATAATAAACAACTACCAAGATCCACGGACACATGTCCGGATCACTGTACAACAAGGGTAAACCCGGGATCGCTATAATATTGGTACAATAGGAAGATATTTTGAGTTTTGCAATTGATTTTCAATTTAAATTGTTCAACATTTCAGTTTAGAAAATGCTTGAACTTTCTCATATTCATATTCAGATGAAATATAAACATATTATATTTGGTATTGAAATAAAATACTTGTAATACTTATTAAAAAAAATAAATTAGCTATCAACTTAAAATCAATAAAACCTGATTATTAAATATTAGTATTTTGGATTGTAAAATTATAGTATGATCTTTTAACATTCTTGAGCTCATGTGTAATTAAGTACAAATAATTTTTTTAATTTTTTTTTTGTTATGAATATATTCAAGTTTTATTAGTGTGTTCTTTATAAACATTGAATATATTCTAAACATTGAATAATTTTTTTAATTTTTTTTTAATGCATGTATTCTAAACATTGAATGTAATTAAGTACAAAACATTGAATCTTTCATTGTAGCAAATTAAGAACCAAAATGATCAAAACAATGTAATACTGTTTATGTTTTAATTTTTAATTTAGGTATTTTTTTTTTTATAGTGTTTTGCTTAGTTGAATTGGAAAAAAAAGAATGACAGAGAGACATTTTACAATAGTACTTTTTTTTTTTTTATCAGTAGCAAATATCTTGCTACAATAGCAAGATATTTTGAGTTTTGCAATTCATTTTCAGTTTAAATTGTTCAAAATTTCAGTCTAGGAAATGCTTCAGGGTTCTCATGTTCAGATGAAATATAATACATGAGAACATTCTTGAGCATTTTATAACCATGAGAACACTCTTGAACATTCTTGAGCATTTTAATAACACCTAATTCTTAAATATTAGTATTTTGCATTGTAAAATTATAATATGACTTTTCAACATTCTTGAGCTCATGTGTAAGTAACTACAAATAAGGGTTTTCTTTTTTACAAATTTATTCTAACTGCACTTATATCTTATTTTTAAAAATTTTACAATGATCAAAACAATGTAATAGTGTATGTGTTTTAATTATCAATTTAGGTAAATTTTTAATTTTTTTATAGTGCCTTGTTTAATTGAGTTTGGAAAAAAGAATGAGAGAGAGAGCGAGAGAGAAAGAGAGAGGTAGTGGTTTTTTTGTTTGAACAGTAATAAATTTGTCAGTGTTGACAATGATAAATTTGTTAAAACAGTGATAAATTTATCAGTGTAAACAAAACACTATTAGAAAATAATTTTGTCAGTATAGTGATTCTAAACCTGTTATTAACCTTTAAATTTGACACAAATAATCAGATTATAATCAATTTTTTGAATGAAATTTACATAAAACTAGACTGATATCCAAAGCTAGATATGTTAACAATATGGATAAAAAATAAATGTTTCATTAAAGCAAATGAAGAACCAAAATAATCAAAACAATGTAATAGGGTTTGTGTTTTAATTTTCAATTTAGGTAATTTTTTTATTTATTTATAGCGTTTTGTTTAATTCAATTTGGAAAAAAGAATGAGAGAGAGCGGTGCTGGTTTTTTTGTTTAAACGGTGAAAAATTTATCAGTGTTTACAGTGATAAATTTGTTGAAACAGGGATAAATTTATGAGTGAAAACAAAACACTATAAAAAAAAAAAAATTATCAGTATAGTGACTCCAAACCTGTTATTAAGCTTTAAATTTGACACAAATAATCAGATCACAATTAATTTTTTGAATGAAATTTGCATAAAACAAGACCTATATCAATAGTCATATCTGGTAACAATTTGGTTAAAAAAAGACTGAATGTTTCATTGAATCAAATTTGACATTGTAACAACTAAGCATTGTAATATTCATTGAAGCAAAGTAAGAACCAAAATGATTGTAATGTTTGTCCAAAATTATTCAAGCATGGTTGTCATTAGGGGTGTGCATAATACCGCCAAAACCGCCGAAACCGCCAAAACCGCACCGAACCGCACCGCCAAGGCAAATTCATTATTATTTGTCAATCGAACCGCCGGTTTTTGGTAAGAAAAATGGCAAATTCTAGTGACATTTTTATCAATCCGCCGGTTTCTATTTTTCTTCCAAACCGCACCGACCCGCACCGCTATTAAATCATGTTTTATAGGATTCTAAAAATTCTTTTTTACTTAAGTTTGCTTGTTGTTCTATACCTTAGAATATAGTATTACATTAATGCTCGAGGGGAATTTTATGTATTGTATTTGATCATTGCAGCTTCCACAGATACTTGTAATGAACTGATGGCATAGTCGTTGATATTATCATGTTGTTGCTACACTTGCTGCATCAGAAGAAAGCTTCGCAAGATGCTTAACATCACGATGTCTCTCGTCTTTTTTTTACTCTTTGATTTAAGTTTTGTAATTTGAATTATATTTTTTATAAACCGCCAATCCGCCCGAACCGCCAAGGCAAATCCGTCATTATTTGCCAACCAAACCGCCGGTTTTTGATAAGGAAAATGGCAAATTCTAGTGACACTTTTATCAATCCGCCACCCGCCATACGGTTTCTATTTTTCTCTCAAACCGCACCGACCCGCACCGCGCACACCCCTAGTTGTCATTGTGTATTGTGTCCCAAAACTCCTTGTCTTCAAGCACCGCTTCTATTGCCTTATCAACAATTTGCTAGGTGTCTGTCTGTTGGTTAGTCAACAAAGCATCTATGATATCTGCTAGGGGTGGGCAGCGGGTTATCCGACCCGCACAACCCGCCCGAACCGATCCGAACCGCACGTTTATGGGCGGTTTCGCAAATACATTAGGGTAGGGTGCGGTTTGGAAAATGAGAGAATTTCGGGTTGCGGGCGGGTTGCGGGTTTTACCCGTACCCGACACAACCCGCCCGCATTATATAATTTTTTTTTTTTTTTTTTTTTTTTTTTAAAGAAAAAACTGAGCCGTTCATCTAAATTTTTTTGGCCCAAACAAATCTGGACCGTTTAAACAAACCCTAACCTAATCTCTCAAAACATATCTCTCATTTCATTCCATTTCACTCTCTCACCTCACCACCGTTGTTCTTCTCTTCCATCTCTGTGTTTGCGAGAAGCGACCACCGATCGGCGATCACACTCATCATCTCAGGCATCTATCTCTCTCAGGTAAGCATCTCTCAAAAACATCTTCATTCTCACAGTTCTCTTCTCATCTCACTCTTGTTCTTCCATCTCTCTCTCTCTCTCTCTCAGCGAAGCGACCGATTCCATCTCTCTCTCTCAGCGAAGCACCGATCGACCTTCGGCAACTCTCAGGTAAGTCTCTGTCTCCGTCTCTCTCTCTCTCTCTCAGCGAAACAACGATTCCATTCCATCTGATCTGTGTTGATATTTTTTTTTTTTTTTGATAAATAATGATCTGTCTGTGTTGATATTCAGAGTTGGATAGTTGGATGATCTGTGTTGATTTTTTTGATCTGTCTGTGTTGGATAGTTGGATGATCTGTGTTGATTTTTTTTTTTGGATAGTTGGATGATCATTATTTATCTGCTTCAGAGTTGGATAGTTGGATGATCTGTGTCCAACTCTAAATCGATCTGTCTGTGTTGGATGATCTGTGTTGATTTTTTTTGATCTGTGTTGAACAGTAGACAATCTGATCTGATCGATTTAGATTTGATTTGTTTGTATCCATCTGATCTGTGTTGATTTTTTTTTTTTGATAAATAATGATCTGTCATGAAGGGTTATTTTCTGTAAATATTTTTTTTGATAAATATTTTTTTCATCATTATTTTTTTTTTTGATAAATAATGATCTGTCATGATAAATATTTTTTTTGATAAATATGCGAAATTACTGTAATATTCTCACTCAGGCATTTTCTGTTATTTTCTTCCATCTCTTTCATACACATAATTTATAATTCCTAACATTGTTTCAATTAAATCAGAATTAATTGTAGATCCTTAATTATTTATTGCAATTCCTAACAACTTAATCTAATTTTAATTTAATTATATTTTAGATCAATTTTTAATTATATTTTATATTTTAGATCAATCCTTAATTATAATTTTATTTTAATTAATATCTTAATTTAATTTTTGGTTTGGAGAAGATGAGAATATAATTATATTTTTGTTGTGTTAATTTCACTTTATTTAAAAAAAAAAAAAATCTAGCTTACTCTAAAATAAGGTGTGTGTGTGTGTGATACAACTTCCATTAGTTTAGATGGAAAAACAAACAATAACACTTTAATCCAAAATTACATGGGAGATTTTTTTGGCTATATTGAACCATGAGGGGATAAATCGACGAGCGATTGAAAAACGGTTGCCAAAATCTTCATTTTAAATCAAATTTTGATGAATTTTGTATCATTGAAAAACTCTTTGAAAATTATATAGAAAAGTTGGACGATTTTAAAAATCACTAAAAAATTCACATAAAATTCATAAGAAATCAATTAGTATACAAACATGGAAGTTAAATCAATTAGTAACCATCACATTGAGACTAGATTCTCAAATGAATATACAATTTGGAGTTTGTACTATTTGTCATGTGAATTAAATAAACACTTCCAATCTGTTTGTTCTATTTGTTTATTTAATGTCTGTAAAATTGATTCTGTGATTGTATTTTTGTAATCCAGTTTAAATAGAGGATAGTATTCAATCTCCCGCAATCAATCTTGTACCTCCGGAATCCACTAATTCTCAAATGAATCCTCTCTTAGTCGAACCCGAACCTGAACTTGAACCTAAGCCTCCTAGACCCCCAAAGAGAAAGAGTGAGAGTAGTGGAGGGGGGAGAGCACCATCCACAGTTTGGGATCATTTTGACAAAGTTGTAGGGACCGATGGGAAGCGTAGAGCCGTATGTAAATATTGTAAGAAAGAGTATATGGCTGACTCTAGAACTCATGGGACTAGTAATTTGAGGAGTCATACACCCAATTGTAAAGAATATCCAAATAGGGATACAGATGGTCAACAAACACTAAATCTTAAACCGAAGCAAAATGAAGAGGGTGTTGAGGTTGTAGCAACAATTTTTAATTTTGATACTTGTAAAAGGGCTCTTGCGGAGATGGTGGTCATTGATGAGTTGCCATTTAGATTTGTGGAGGGTGTTGGGTTTAGAAGATTTTGTAATGTCATGCAACCCAAATTCACACCAATTCCCTCTCGTCAAACCATATCTAGAGAAGTGCTCAATATATTCAAGAATGAAAGGGATAAGTTAAAGAAGGCCATGAAGGGTCGTAGAATTTGTTTTACTACGGACACTTGGACATCTATTCAGAATTTGTGTTACATGTGTTTGACTGCTCATTTCATTGATGATAACTGGAAACTTCAAAAAAGAATCATAAATTTTCAACAAGTTGAGGATCACAAAGGAGAAACATTGGGTCGAAAAATTGAGTCGTGTTTGATTGAGTGGAACATTGATAGCATATTCACCTTAACAGTTGATAATGCTAGTTCAAATAATCTTACCATTCAATATTTGAAAACGATAACCAAAGATTGGAAGGGGACTATTTTGCAACATGAGTTTATTCATATGCGTTGTTGTGCACATATTCTTAATCTCGTTGTGAGTGATGGGTTGAAAGAAATGGATGATTCTATTGCCAACATTAGACTTGCGGTGAGATATGTGAGGTCTTCTCCTCATAGGCATGATGTTTTTAAGAAGTGTGCGGCCACACTCAAACTTGATTCAAAAGCTCTTGTATGCCTAGATGTACCAACTAGGTGGAACTCTACCTATTTGATGCTAGAGGCCGCCGAAAAGTATGAGAAGGCTTTTAATCGATTGAAGTTTGTGGATTCCAACTTTGAACCTTATTTCAATGATGTTGATGGTGGCATAAGAAGAAGTCCGAATGAGTTGGATTGGAAAAAGTGTAGAATTTTTTTGAGGTTTCTAAAATTATTTTATGTTGCAACCAAGAAATTTTCGGGGTCTCTCTTTGTTACTTCCAATGCTTTTTACAAAGAGATGTTTGTCATTGAAAGCAAAATTAACCAATTAATTTTGGAGGAGGATGATACTTTGAGCACAATGGCAAAGACTATGAAGCTAAAGTTTAGCAAGTATTGGGGGGATGGAAGCAAAATCAATTTGTTGTTGTATGTTGCGGTGGTTCTTGATCCTACCAAAAAAATGACATACTTGGAGTTTTGTTTTTCCAATTTATTTCTTGGAGATAATAGGAAGGTGGAAGAGATGGTAGACAAGGTTAAGAGTTGCTTGAGTCGTTTGTATATCCATTATGTCACACTCTATCCTTCAAATGAGAAACTTCCAAGTGTGAGTGAAGTTGTGAATATGGTGGAAGATGATGATGATGATGATCCCTATTCTTTAGTTGACTCCCAATTTAATTCTTATTTAGAGGGGCGATGCACTAGTGGATCTAAGTCGGAATTGGAACAATATTTATCCGAGGTTGAACATTTTGCAAAGAATCAAACATTTGAGATTTTGGATTATTGGAAGTTGAATGCAACCAAATATAGGGTGTTATCACAACTTGCTAGGGATGTGTTGGCCATGCCTATTTCTACCGTTGCATCGGAGTCGGCTTTTAGTACGGGAGGGCGTATTCTTGACCCATTTTGTAGTTCACTCTCGCCTTCTATGGTTGAAGCTCTTGTATGTACTCAAAATTGGCTTCGAAGCAACCTTCCAATTTCTCTTCGAAAGGCGATGGATGATGTGGAAGAATTTGAGCAATATGACTCGGGTAAATGAGAATTTATTTATCTTTATTTTAATTTGTATTATTATTCATTTTCTAATGTAAGTTTTAATAATCTTCTCTTCTTGACTTCTAATTAGGTACTTTGGAGTCAAGCTCATCTTCAACTTCAACCTATAATGTTGATGCTATAATTGATGTCTAATATCCATTTGGTCATTGGTAATTTTTTCATATCAACACATTTTCTTACTATATTGAGATGCAATATATAGACATTTGTTTATTTTTTCATTTCTTACTATCTATAATTGAAGATTAAAGTTTATATTTTTTTAATTTGTTTGTGTAGGGTTCATCAACCAAATGCATGGAATTAGAATTGGAATTTGCGAAAGTTGAATTGGATGTGATTCATGAAGATGAAGTTTGATATCTTAGAAGTATTTTAATTTTATTTCATGGGTTTGTATTGAATGAAGTTTATGTTTGACAACAACTTTTTTTTTTTAATTGCGTTTGGTTTTGGATGAATGTAACTTAATGAATTTTTATTTTTTTTTGCATTTTGGATGAATGTAAGTTAATGAAGAATTACTCTTTTTTTTTTTTTTTTTTTTGGAGGTTAGGAATGATGAATGTTGAATTTTTAATGTAGGATTTTCTTATTTGGATTATGAATGATGAATGTAGGATAGGATGAATGCAAGTTAATATGATAGAATGCAGATTTTGAATGATTTGTTTAGGTTATGAATTGAATTTGTTGTGTTTTTTATTTTATAAGTTTTTTTTATAAGTTTTAGTTCATTAATTATTAATGTTGGAGCATTTTAGAAAATATGAGAAAAAAGGTCCAAAATAGAGATTGACAAAATGGGAGAAAAAAAAAGTTTAAAAATAATTTTTTGGAAAAAAAGTTCAAACCGCAAACCGTCCGCAAAACCGCGAACCCTATCCGCACAAACCGCAAACCGCATTGCGGGCGGTTGCGGGTCGATTTTTCCCCAAACCGCATAGATGCGGGCGGGTCCAAACCGAACCGCAAACCGTCCAAACCGAACCGCGGACACCCTTAATATCTGCTCTGATTTGGTGGCACTCCTACTTTGTTAAGTTGGGAAAGATGTCTTTGTTACAAACATATTCTCTCATGAGGTAACAAACTATGACGCCACAATCAAGTCTACGATGACATTAGAAAAACAAAGTTAGTAGTCATCAATGATAATTTTATCAATGTAATGTGTTTTGGTTTTTAAAAACTTACGAATGATCAACTTGTTGGGGACAATTCATTGCAATTTCTGTTTCTTCATGAAACTTGTTACCTTCAATGAGTTTGGGATTGTGATGGTGAAGGTATTTTTCAATAACCTTTCTCTGCAAAATATATTAATAATTAATTGGTATTTAACAAATAAATGCATAATAAAATTTGATATAGACAAGGGGAATGGATGATATCATAATTAATTGGTATTTTACCACTTTGTTTGCCTCATTTAAGTGGTTATTTGTTTCTGTGCTTGGTCTCATTGAATTGTAAAACTTCCATGAGCCATTTTCAGTATCAAGTACCAACAATGCCCAATGCTTTTCATTGAAAATTGGGAAAAGAAGATATCTTTCCTTGACAGCTTCTAACATCATGTTGTTCAACAATTGATTTGTTTCTGCCTCATCCTTTGTGGTGAACAAATACTGTGTTTTGCAAATATATTAGTTTTGGTTACAATATAATTCATTAATGGTAATTTTATCACTATAAGACTGGATGAATGAGAACTTATGCACTTGATTTAGACAAGGGGAATGGTTGATATCGTAATGAAGTATATATACATATATATATGTAATTTACTTACATGGCATGATGTAGTAAATATATATGTTGTTCCTGCTTGCGAGCTGAGGCTGAACTTTGGTTTCTGTTGCTCTTCTGTCATTAAGATTTCCTTGTATGCATTTATTGCCTGTTGTAAAAACAAAAGCAAACAAGGTTAATGAGAGAATTATTATTTGGTATTATAATTGATATATGCACAAATAGGGATTTGATTTTACATTTCCAGAAAGTTCTTCGCATTTGACTATTTTGTCAATATCATCCAAGTACAAATAGCTGCCTACTTCCTTTCCTTGTAAAATTGGATAACTGCAAATGTGAAAACAAAATTTATCACTGTATACCAAAATTTGTTGCTCAATTAACGAAACAAAGGTTAGGGGAACAAATTGAGCATCAACTTTTAGTTGATGTATCAAATCCGAACAATGAAATGAAATAGAGAACATAAACTCAAATGCCTAAATAATTTGATACCATAGATGAGACACGATGAAGATTAGCAAACTATATCACTCTACCAAACAAATTAAGTAAAATTTATCACTATGTAGCAAATTTTATCACTGTATATCAAAATTTATCAATGAATGAAGTAAACAAAAGTTATACATTGATAAATGCATGACCATACACTAAAATTTAGATTCCAAATTTGGAAATTTTACGACCAAATCGTGTTCTTACCTGCTGGTTTTTGTTGCCCAAAGACTGGTGAGTTTCATCCTTGATTTCTTTGGCAATTTGTGAAACACTGGATAGGAAGTGTCAATTTGTTTTGTTGGACGTTGATGTTGTGTCTGCTCTTCTTTTCTAGTCTTTGCACTTTCTTCAACCATTGGTTCTAGTTCATCAACTGTCTTGTTCTGCTTTGGTTGTCTGTTCGTTACGTACCAAAAATCTGGATCTTTGTGCTCTTTTCTTGTTTCTCTATTTTTTACCCTTTTTATCATTGAGCTCACAAGAGGCGATGTTTTGGGAGTGGTGGCTTCAACTTCAACTACGATTTGTTCTTCTTCACTGTCCAGGTAGAGATTTGATTCAACCAACATTGCAATTCTCTCATTAAGTAGCACCATTTCCACATCTTTGACTTCCATTTGTATCTTTGCTTTCTTGCTCTGTTCTTCCATTTGTTTACTGAGCTTCATGAGTTGGTCCTTAAGCTCATCATTTTCTGCTTGGATTCTTGCCTTCTCTATTTCTAGCCTTTGGATTATCAGGACATTCTCTTCTAGTTTCTGAAAGGTATGTTCATTAATTTTCACATGGTAAATATTTGTTTCATAGGCAAGTTTCCTTTTTGCTTTCCTCTTTTCAGCCGGTGTTTGATGCTTGAATCGCAGGGAAGTTGTTGGACCAACTTTCTGTTTGATCGTTGTTTCTTCTTCATCATTTCTAGGTTGTCAAAAGAAAGCTCATTTCTTTGCACATGAACTGGACCTTCTTCAGTTTCATGCTAAAAGTTGGCTTTCCTTCTTGCATTCTTTTTTTATTGCAATGTTGTTGATTTCCTCTTTTTTCGAGCACCTGTTTGATGCTTTGGATTCGGTGAATTTCTTCCTGGACTGAGACTGAATATCTTTGTGATAATTGGTTCTTCTTCCTTTTCAGATAATTCAGTCTCCTCTTGTTCCTCAAAGTTACATTCTTCATCTTCATGCTCATCATCTGTTTGTGGTTGCAATTGTTTGTATATGTTCTATTCTTCAATTGTGTCTTTCAAATTGCTCTCCTACATGAATGAAAATTATTAAAAAGAATGATATGACGCAAAGTTAAGTAATTATTTATCATTCGGTGATTCAAATGTATAATAATAATTTATCATTTGATTTTGCTTCATGATAACAAGTTTTATCAGTGAATTAGCAACATTAAGCAAAATTTATCACTCAATGAAGCTTACTAAGAAAATTTATAACTGTGAGCAAAAAGTTATCAATCCATATGAAAATTTATCGCTGCATAGCAAAATTCATCACTCAATTAAAGAAATAAAGGTTATACACTGATAAAACTTGTTTATTGAATAATTTCCTAGCACAGATGAAATGCCTAAATAATTTTTCTACCACAAATGTGACACCATGAAGATTAAGAAGAATTTATCAGTCTTGCTAAAATTTATCACTGCATAACAAAATCTAATATTTGTTTAAAGAAAACAAAGGATATGAACAGATACCTCAATATGTTTCAGATCATGCAAGGATGACTTTGCCAATTGTTCTCCCAGATGTGTAATGTTCCATCTTGCAAATTTTGGGATTGGGTTCTTGTCATTTGGTTTGATGATCTTTGCATGCTCACATATCCAATACTATTGAGGACAAAAAAAATGTTATAAATTAGTATTTAGTAAATGTAAATATTATAGTTTACAAGTTGTAAGTGAGGTATTTACTTACCAATAAGATGATCACACATCCGCAGACTCTATCAATTTTGTTGATGTTGCGTGCTATTGATCTTGTAAGATGTTGTTTTGCTGCGCCACACCAATCATAAGACTTCATTTCATCAATATTCTCGAGGTATTTCATGAACCCCCAACCAATTGTTGTCCCAGTACCCGGATACAACAAAAGCAAACAAACCAGAAGGCACACAAGCCTAACGACATCTTCTACATCTTCATTGTTATTGCTTCTCAGAAGTTTCGTTATCAACTTTTGGATTGAAACACTTGTCATTCTGATCTCGGTTATTTTCCTTCTTTGCACCATAGCTACCTCATTTTTTCTTCCGTATGCAAGGTTCATCTTCTTCTGTCCCCATGCAATCCCAAAAATTAATTTGAAGTCATTTCTTTTCAACTTCAGCTTCTTCCCAGTAATTTCAAATGTGGTTCCATCCATTTGGTAAGTTTGTAAAATTTTTGCAACCACATCATCATATTTAATTGAATCTCTTCTTTTAACCTTGTTTTCACTCAATGTATCAACCAGAAGTGAAAAAGGTGTCTTTCTCAATACTGTCAAATGCTCCTCTCTAAGTTTTGTTGTCTTGAAAAATTTGATAAGAGATTGAATGTTGGAACGGTAGACATACTTTGCGTCATTATCATGTATCTGTTCAGTCCTAGTTTTTCTTCCATCAATTTTTTTCTTCCCTCATGGTTTGTGGAGCTCTGTAGGTTGTTTCAGTTGTTCCTGTTTGGGCTCCTCATTGTCAATGTTAGATTCAGGTTTAACTTTTAGTTGATTTTCACTTTCATGTGTTGTTGGCTCTATAACAAACTCAATTTTTTCAATCTTTTTCTTCTTTGAGAAACTTGTTTCTCTACGACGTAATCTTTTATGATGGCTGGCAACATCTGTACAAAAACATTGAGCATGAACATTGAAAATTAAAAAAAAATTTATCACTGAACTAGGCAAACTAAGTAGAATTTATCAATCTATTATACAAATTAAGCAAATATATAACTGTGTAGCAAAGTTTAGATTCCAAATTGCAAAAGAACATGAAGTATCATGATGAAGATGAGAACAATTATATAGCAAATTTTATCACTGAATTAGCAAAAGTAAGAAAATGCATCATTGTATAGCAAATGAACATAAAGGTATGATTGTTATGATGTTGAATATCACTCATAAATTAATACAGTATGGTACAGATTTAAAATAGCTTCAGGTCGAATTTTATCACTCAATTATAGTTATGAAAGAAGAAGGAAAGCAAATCCATCATTATAACAAATTTTATCACTCAATTAGGAAAATTAAGCAAATCTGTCAATCTTATAGCAAATTTTCTCACTAATTTGGGCAAAGTAAGCAAATCTGGCATTGTATAGCAAATTTTATCACTGAATTAGTAAAAGTAAGCAAATCTATCATTGTATAGGAAATGAACATGAAAATGTGATTATTATGAAGTTGAATATCGCTCATAAATTAATGCTGTATGGTACAGATTGGAAATAGCTTCAAGTCGAATTGTATCACTCAATTATAGTTATGAGAGAAGAAGGGAGGCAAATCTATCATTATAATAAATTTTATCACTGAATTGGGAAAATTAAGCAAATCTATTATTGTTGTAGCAAATTTTATCATTGAATTGGGCAAAGTAAGCAAATCTGTTATTGTATATCAAATTTTATCACTGAATTAGCAAAAGTAAGCAAATCCATCATTGTATAGCAAATGAACATGAAGATGTGATTATTATTGAAAATAGTTTCAAGTCGAATTTTATTACTCAATTATAGTTATGAAAGAAGAAGGGAAGCAAATCCGTAGTTATGAAATAAGAAGAGAAGCAAATCCATCATTATAACAAATTTTATCACTCAACTAGGAAAATTAAGCAAACCTATCATTCTTATAGCAATTTTTCTCATAGAATTGGGCAAAGTAATGAAATCTGTTATTGTATATCAAATTTTATCACTGAATTAGAAAAAGTAAGCAAATCCATCATTGTATAGCGAATTTTATAACTCAATTACAGTTATGAACGAAGAAGGGAAGCAAATCCATCATTATAACAAATTTTATGACTCAATTAAGAAAATTAAGCAAATCTATCATTCTTATAGCAAATTTTCTCACTGAATTGGGCAAAATAAGCAAATCTGTTATTGTATAGCAAATGAACATGAAGATGTGATTATTATGAAGTTCAATATCACTTAATTATAGTTATAAAAGAAGAACAGAAGATGAATACGACTCACGTTTCATTCGCATGTTTGTTGAAGATGAACGAAACAGGGAATGTAGATCGAAACGGTGAAGGATTTGCTGGAAATCTGTTCGGAATCAGATTATTGATCGAAACAGAGGTAATTTCTTTGGAAACAATGGGAGATACAGGGAAAATCTCTTCGTTTGTTTTGATTTCCAAATCGCAAATCGCTTCAGAATGGTTTCCAAATCGCCTCAGAATAGTTTCCAAATCATAACATTTGAGAAGGAGCGTGTGTTTCACGCGCGTGTGGTGTGACATTCAGGGGTAAAATTGGAAACTGAAATAGGGCAGGACTTAGTAGGTATTAATTTGTTTGCATGGGATCGGCTGGTAAGTGCCCCTTTTTTTTATTTAATTTGTTGGGTTGTATTGGTTTGGTTGTTTTTGGGCTGTGTTAGTTTGGTTTTTTTTTTTTGTTTTTTTGTTTTTTTTTTGGGAAGGGTGGTTATGTGCAGGGGTGTGTCAAAAAATTAAGTATCTCGCACCAATTCAGCCTGTGTGGTCTAATAAGGTGAGTGAGTTGGATTGGACGGTTGGGGTGATAAAATTGACTGATCAGTTAGGCTCCTGGTTAAAATTAATTAATTCCAGATAATTTTGAACGAGTCCCTATTATATTTTTATTTCAAATTAGGAAGACTCGGAAGAAATTGAAATAGCTTTGGTATTGTTTATGCAAAAAAAAATTATCCAGAAATAAAAATATACTAGGGACTCATACAAAATTATATGAAATTAACAAATTTTAACTAGCAGTCTAACTGATCAATCAATTTTATCACCTACCCATTCTAACCCAACTCACTCACCTTATCAAACTACCCAAATTGAATTGATATAAAATATATAATTTTTTTAACATATTTCTATACATAATCACCCTTTCACAAAAAATGAAAATAAAAATAAAAAATTCGAAACATTGGAGCCTCATTTTGTTGAGGCCTAGCACTGCTCTTGTTTGAATCTCTAACTTGTACAAAAAAATATAAATAATATTAATATTAATAGTAGGTGCAAACTCTCCCTCTAATCTTAAAAAAAACAAAAACTATCGTGACTATTGCTCCGGCCTCCTTTTGGTAAGTAATTTTTTTATTTAAAAAATTATTAAAAAAATTAAAAAATTAATAATTTATATTAAAAAGTTAAATTTTTTTTAAAACTTTTTACACATCTTTTTATAAAAAATTAAAAATTCATCCTAAACATACTCTTTTTTTTAGCTCATATTTTAGCCAAATATCAAAAAAATTACAAAATTAGCATATTCCCAAACGAGGTCTCAATATCATCTTCCAGAGTAATTTTTGTATATAAATAAAATATTTAAATATATGTTATGTGATATTATTTATTATTATGATTAATTTTAGCAATAAAATTTATTACATTTATGTTAAATATTTATAAAATAATAAGAGACATATATATATATATATTTAATAGAAAGTATTGTTATGTAATACCCTTTTGATGAGTAATTTTTATATACGGATAGGATATAGAATAATGTTAGAAATCTTAAATATTTTATTAAATATGGATATGAGATCACAAAGAACCCACATAGTATGGGTCCTACGTCTATATAAGATATTTAATAAAATATATGTGATATATTCTCTTATTATGATTAATTTTGACAATACTACATTTGCATTTAGTGTTTGAAAAATAATAAAAAACATATATATTTATAAATTAGTGAAAAATAATATCACGTCTATGTTATTCAAATACAAAAATTTCTCTTCCGGATAAGCGTATACATATGACCTCTCAATCAAAAACTAATGGCATTTATGTAATTTTGAGACAGAAAAGAGGGCAGAACCGGGCTTAAAGAAAGCAAATTTATGCATCCACGTGGATTATAAATCAGTTTCCCTTCTTTTCCTCTTTCTTCTAAACCCGACGCGCATCCTCCTCCTCCTCCGCCTCCTCTCTCTCTCTCTCTCTCTCTCTCTCTCTATATATATATATATCTATATCTATTCGCTCTACTCGTGATCGCTCCTCCTCGTCGACGTGAAATAGAGAGAGAAAGAGAGAACTCAACCATGGACGAGAATTCTGCGGCCATTGAAGCAATTCTGAGAGGAGGAGAAGAAGAAGAAGAAGAAGAAGAAGAAGAGAGCAGCAAAATCAACAACAAAGGAACCGTGGACAACGATGGCGGATGGAAAACGGTGTCGTACCAGAAGCGCCACAGAAAGAAGTCGGTGAAGGCCCCGGAGGCCTTCTCCGATCCCCAAAAGCTCGGCTCCTCTGCCACTGGCGATGTCTTCCGGTCGATCGAGCAGCACTCCGAGGAGCGTCGCCACCGTCTCGAAGCTCAGAGGGCCGCCGGAGAAAACGCCGTCAAATTGAGCGGTGATGACGTGGAGGATGGTGCCGATGTTGAGGCCGCCTCCAGTGTCGACAATGGCGGTGCGGAGGCGAAGAAGACTAAGGTGAAAAAGCCGAAGAAGCCGAAGGTTACTGTCGCTGAGGCGTCGGCGAAGATTGATGCTTCTGATCTTGCTGCTTTCCTTGCTGATATAACGGTGAGCGTTGAATTCTTTCAACTTTATGTATCAATTCAATCTAATTGAGCCTGATCTGTTATTCAGATGGGTTTGGATTGAGTTTTTTTGTTAAGAAAATTGAATTTTGTTTGTGTTTTTTTTTTTTTTTTTAAATATATATATATTTCAGGTTTCGTATGAATCGCAGCAGGATATACAGCTCATGCGATTCGCGGACTATTTTGGCCGTGCATTTGCTTCTGTGAGTGCGTCTCAATTTCCGTGGATGAAGACATTCAAGGAGTCTTCTGTTGCAAAGATGGTTGATGTCAGTTTCTTTCACCTTTGAAAAGTTTTTTTTTTTTTTTTTTTTTTTTTTTTTTTTAAATTTGATTTCATCTGATGAGGTGTAGAAAAACTGTCTTTTGCGTAACTTGGATCAAGAATTTTGGATAGAGAAACATAATTCAAGGCAGAGAGAACTCAAAAGGTCTCATCTTTTTTTCTTTTTGGAAAACGATTGTATCTCTGAAATGTGGATAAGTTGTGTGACAAAAAGTTTGAGTTTTAAATGAAGAGGTGTCATATGATCAAATCAATCTGCAGAATTTTATGTTTTGTACATGCATATCTGCAGAATTTTGTGTTTTGTAAATGCATGGTCTTTATGCTTTCTTTCAAATTTCACTGTTTTATTATTTTACTCTTTTTTTTTTTAAAAAAAATTATTATTATTATATATATATGTATTGTATGCCTTCAATTAATGATTTTGCGGATTTGGAAGAGGCGAATGTTTTTATCAACTAGGGAGATATCTTTGATGCACTTTTCTGGAAATCATTTTATCTTATTTTGAACACTCACACGGACCATCTCCAACACTGCATCTAATATTTCATCAAATTTAAATTTGATGAAAAAGGGCAACTGTTTAACCTCCAACCCTTTCATCAAACTCATATCAAATGAGGGATGAACCAAAACTTTCATCAAATGAAAGGAAACTTTCATCAAATGAAAGGAACCTTTCATTTTTCATCAAATTTAAATTGTTACCGTTGGGCCAAACATCTCCACCCAAAAGCAATTTGATAGCCTTTTTTTATTCATGTCCGGACGACTTTCAGAACATCCGCCCAAATGTCTTTCTGGACAACCGGGAATGTGAAAAAATATAATGAAATTTCTAATTTTAGCATTAGAGTGAACGATATCAAATCAAACTTTTCATCAAATTTTTACTCAAATTTGATGAAATTTTTTATTCAACGTTGGAAATGCTCATCATCATTCATCATAAATTTTTGTAATAACAAGTTTAGATTCCTAAATTTACATAACTACCTCTTTGTCAAACAGATACCAATTTCTCATATATCTGAAGCCATTTATAAGGCATCAACTGACTGGCTTAACCAACGATCCTTTGAAGCACTTGGTTCCTTTGTATTGTGGTCAATGGATAGCATAATTTCTGACCCAGCTATCCATCAAGGAGCAGCTAAGGGGTCAAAAAAGGTGGTTCAGCAAGCTCCTTCAAAATCTCAGGTAATTTTCTCCATTTTCCTTCTTGAGCTTATTGTCAATTTATATTTATTTTTTATTTTTAACTTAAAAGTGAAAAAAAAAAAAAAAAAAAAAGGAAGAAGAAGAAGAGAAGCTTCTTAAGTTGTTGATGATTCATGGAACTAGAAGTGCCAGGAATCTGATACTTGGTTTTGTCGGATGTAACGTTGACATAAATTGTCTGATGGATAAATTCAATATTTTGCGGTGTTGTTTTCGTGGTGAAGTTCAAAAACATTTTTGTCGAAATACACGCAGTCAATAGCACGTGTGTTTTGGTAGCTACATGACAATTAAGAATGGAGGGGAAACAAAGCAATGGATTATTTATGTTTTACGAGATTGGGCACATGCGTCACAATTCAACATGGAGGGTTGCCCCTACTGTCATAAATGGTACAAATTGCACTTTCTATGCGCATCTAGAAAGGCCATTGACAGATGGACAATTGTTAGAAGCTTCAATACTATCACATTCTTATGTGGATTTGAGGAAAGAGGAGTTATACTTGTATATGAAATGTAATTACCTTTTTTAGCTTTCTTAAATTGATTGGTGTTTGAGAGTTGTTATGAGAATTTTAAAATGTGATACAGTTTCAGCGCACCAAATGGTCTGTTTGATTTACAATATTAGTGTAGATTAGTCAAGTATGAGGAGGTTTTATAGTTGCAATGCAAATATAAACCCATTTTATGGCATAACCATAAATGTAATTAAAATCTCTTTCATCTCCATGCCTTACTATAGGATACACCATGTTTTTAAGAATGTGATTATTTGACTCATACACCAGAAGCTTGTTTTACCTTCATCGTCTGGGAGCTTGGTGCCCGTAGTTTTTTTAGATGATAAAATAAAATTAGGCCCTATAATATTAGTCTGCTAATACTCAATACCATAGTGCCATGAGTAGACATCTGAAATGTTGCATTTAAAGTAGCCTAGTTGTGCACGAAAGATGGATGATAAGAAATTATAAAAATTAACATTTGTACAAAGATTCCATGGTCTGCATGCAAAGCACAGTTGAGAAGGTTGGTGATTAAAATAATTTGTCGTTTGGTAACGTAGTGTTGTAATGGATATACTTGTCAGTTATTTGTACTCGGAAACATTTATATCATTAATACACTCGTGCACATGTTGATTCTGCAGCTCTTTCCAAATTTAACCAGTCCATGAGTTTTATCATAAAAATTATCTTACATGTCATGACTCCGCGTAATTAGCAGTATCATCAAGAGCAAAACTTAAAAGACATTGTGTGAACACAGCTGTGACAGTGGTAATGTTACCCTTCAAGCTGATTATAAGAGGATGGCCACACAATTATGTAAGCATTTATTTGTTATGCATGTGAGGGAAGGCTGATTTGTCTCACCTGCAATGTCAGCTAAAAGTAGAACATGATAAGAACTGTAACATGCCATTTATCAACTATTTAGTATTGACATGGATACAAGTACGGCATGATCAATGTTCTAAAAAGAAGCCGTTACCGTTATCTAACACCATTGCGTAAGGCCCTTGTTAACATTTCATACCACTATAGCAGTGAATCAAAATCACACCATCACAGTTTTTTTACCAGTTGCTGCTGTAAACCACTGTTGTTTTCCTTTTTTCCCATGTAGCACAGCATTCCCTTTTCCCCCTAGCTTCTCTGCTAGATAAAATTACATGTTATTTAAGATCGGCTCAAGCGAAACTTGATTGATCTTATCCAAACTCAACTCAGCATTGTTCGGCAGAGGTCAAGCCCGACTGGAGCTCATTTATGCATATCAACAAACAACAAACATGATAAAAACACAAGTCTTGAATTATCAAGATCTAGAATAGAAAAGCGAATTGAATGAGTTCTGAAGAGGAAAAAAAATGTGTAAAAACACAAAATGAGTAAATCATAACCTTTGATGTGAAGAAAATCAAGATTCATCACTTGAATATTTAAAAGAAAATAAAAATGAAAGAATGCGAAAGAGTACCAAATTACTAATTTGAAAGAGAGACGAGAGTTGTAGAGGTGGTGTAGGCTGTGCTGCTGATTGAAGCTGGAGAAGAAACTGGTGCATGGGTGGTAACAGTGGCATTGCTCACCCTAATTTATAAGTCTTCTTTGAAGCTTGAATGCCTTGAATTCTGACTTTCTGGTCTATTGTCAGCTACGAGGTATGGATACTGCTAGAAGGGAGTCGTATCTGTACATACTTGTGTTGGATACCGATGCTCCTTGGATACTCATGAATACATATTCAATACTTGAAATTAATTTTCTTTAATTTTGACAAGTATTGAATACTTTTCAGGTAATGTAAGTCAAGTATCTGAACTCAATTATGAAAATTGAGATTGTAATAATTCTTGGATAGCTTTAGAGTATAATTTTTTGGATAAATACAAGAATCGTTTTTTGATACTTTGCTTCCTTCATAGAGAAGAAGAAAATAGTGAGACTTTTTGGACTTCATTGAATTGAAGTACCCTTAACGTGTCATATCCAAAAAAATTAATGTGGTTGCTACAGCTCTGAAACTAATTGTAACACGTAATTTCTGAAGAATGGTTTATTATTATTCTTTAAGCTACGTATATTACAATTCTAGAAGTTATTAAAAAATATAAATAAATGTGTCCTGATCCTATTTTTTGTTTTGTTTTGTCGTACTGTTGTCGTATCGTGTCTGTGCTTTATGGATTGTCAGTTATGATCTAAGTTCATTTTTGTACCAATACAAGATCTATGGATTGAGAAAATATTTGTGAAAGGGACAAATACTTCACTTTGTTTTAAAATGCTTGCCATCTTTATTTTATTTTATTTTTGTCCATTTTGGCATCTGGGGACAATTGGAACATTTTCCTCATAAAATTTTCTCTGTTTCGTATCTGTATAGTTGGTAATGATATAATTGTGGAGCTGCAGGTTGCCATATTTGTGGTTTTAGCAATGACATTGCGACGTAAACCTGATGTGTTGATCAGTCTAATGCCCGCAATAAGGGAGGATGCAAAATATCAAGGACACGATAAGCTTCCAGTCACAGTGTGGGTGATTGCTCAGGTGAAACTAGACAAAATTGATACTTTATTGAGATGAGGCTTTTTCAAGATTAGAGATAGTTGTTTCTTAGTAACTTCTCAATCAAGATTGAATTGGTTTGTGTGTAGGCCTCTCAAGGGGATTTGGTTGTGGGGCTCTTCATGTGGATAAATTTCCTCTTGCCGATGCTGAGCAGTAAATCAGGTTGCAACCCGCAGGCCAGAGACTTGATTTTGCAGTTGGTGGAGAGGTTGGAAACTATTGCAATCAATTCCGTGGCTAGTCCTAATTTATCTTATATATTTTTTTTTTAATTCTAAAACCTCTCTGCATTCCAACTTAAACAGAATTTTATCTGCCCCAAAAGCTCGTCCTATTCTTTTAAATGGTGCTGTCAGAAAAGGTGAGCGCTTAGTGCCACCATCTTCTCTTGAGTTTCTCATGAGAGCCACGTTCCCTGCTTCTTATGCTAGAGTCAAGGTGTGTATGAGTATGGTAGCAATAGTATATTTATTGCTATATTCATTTTACATTATACATGGATCAGTCTGTGATTATCACAGAAGTTGGTGTATTGAGGTTTTTGAATTATATTCAGTCAACTGAGAGGTTTGAAGCTGTTTATCCAATATTGAAAGAGATTGCTCTTACTGGTTCCCCTGGAAGCAAAGCAATGAAACAAACTACACAACAAATATTGCAATTTGCACTCAAAGCTACTGGAGAAGGTAAGACAATCTTGATAGGCTGCCTTTTTAGTGGCTTTTTTAATTATTTGGTACACAATAGGCCTGTAAATTAAGATCAGGGATTGATGGTAGGAAGTTGTTTGCAGGTGTTCCTAATCTATCTAGGGAAGCAAGCAATATATTCATATGGTGTTTGACTCAGAATCCTGACTGTTACAAGGATTGGGTGAGCAGTTCCGATTATTATTTTCTCGAACTTCTATGAACCTTGAGCTTTTACATCTTTCCTTGCACACGCATCAATAATTTTTGTTTTCTTCATAAAACATACAGGACAATCTTTATCTGGATAATCTTGAAGCAAGCATTGTTGTTCTCAAAAGGCTGGTTGATGAATGGAAGGAACACTCTGTTAAACATCCTACTGTTCAGCCTTTGAAGGTGACTTTAGCAAGCTTCAGGAAGAAGGTAATCTTATACACACCATAAAATAAGATGTTTTAAAGATGTGGCTTTCCTAGTAGCAAAAGGAAGAACAGGGGAGATGAGAAAATATGGACCACCGAGATTTATTTCTCTCATATTTTTCTTTTTTGTGAGATCCAAATGGTTTACTAAATTTCCATTACATTCAACCTGCTTTTGATGTTTGCCATAAGATAATATGCCAAATATTTATGATCTTGCATACATTGTGAATGAATGCTTCTTCGTTACTCTCTACCCCACAACCCCAAATTTTTGGCATCCGGTTATTTCCTTCATTGAATTTGAATTCCCTATAATTTCAATGGTCTTGTCCTTATATGTTAAAATTGTTCAACCTTGTCTCCATTGGTAATTCCATTTTAGTTTCTTCACACTTTTTATCATGTTTAGTGTGAATGGTATCAATAATGATTTTTTTTTAGCTGACTTGTTTCATCATATCGCACTGTAGAACGAGAAAGCATTGGCTGCAGATGAGGATGATGACCGCAAAGCATCCTTGAAGGATGCAGACAAGCACTGCAAGGTGCTGATGGGGCGATTGTCAAGGACTCATGGATGCATGAAGATTGTGGTGTTTGTGTCCGTTGCATTGGCTGTGGGCGCTGCTTACATGTCCCAAAACATGCAGTCTTGGGACCTGAAAGAACTTTTGGTAGATTTTAACTTCCCTTAAATCTTCCGAGTTATCTTTCTTAGAGGCTCATGAGCACAGATGATGGCTTATGGCCATCACTACATGACTTAATTATGTCCTGGCATAGATGACCAAAATGGTCCATAGCAAAAATGGGGAGGGAATGCGTTGGTTTTGTCGTGAACTTTTTGACTGGTGTCCGTTGGGTTTTTGTGTAAAATGAAAATAGGTATAGGAGCAGCAGCAGCCAAATGGTGTGGGCTTTACGTTTACAGTGTTGATGTGTCTGGTTTCCAGTTTGGACTTATTTCAATGACCTTCCTATCATAACAACTTTCAGTTGCAAGGCTTTTTCTTTTTCGTTTTTTACACTTCACTTTTGCAAAATTGTCATACGGAGTTTGTTTCAATTTAGCTCCTTTTATTCTCTGTTCTCTTTTATGTTGTTTTTCAGGATAAAAGTTAGGGTTCGGTTCTGTCTGGTTGTGTTCTCATTTTCTTGGGGGGGGGGGTGGTTGGAAAAATTTGTTTGACGATTACGACTCACTTTTTAGAAAATATCAAAAAGTTGTTTCTGAATTTTTGAAAACTATTTTCACACAAAAAAAATGTCAATTTTAAAATGATGGTTGATTTCAAAACTTTATGTTGTTTTTGTTTCTAAAAAAATGGAAACGAAGAAGATGAAAACACAACCAAACAGGACCCGTCAACAGCCTCCTTGTCACC
The DNA here is from genome assembly GCF_055761805.1 of Camellia sinensis. Taxonomy (NCBI): domain Eukaryota; kingdom Viridiplantae; phylum Streptophyta; class Magnoliopsida; order Ericales; family Theaceae; genus Camellia; species Camellia sinensis. The sequence goes on along the minus strand of NC_138961.1, from coordinate 158,382,266 downwards.
AATTAGAGGGCTGTTTGCTTTGAATGGCAAACTAGTTTGTAGGTTCATATGCATATAGATTTGTTGTGTATGTACTGAACAGAGATTTTTTTTTGGTTTTTTGTTCAAAGCCCTATGATTGGTAGTCTATAAGTAAGTATTAGTTTGTTCACCTGAAAGGGTTCTTGCTTCTTGTAGCTGAATGGTAGTATTTATTTATTTTTTATTTTGGAAAGGCCATTCATGATGAAAAATCTCCTTCAGTTACTGAATGCAGTGAATAGTATAACTTGATTTGTGAAATTAGCCTTTGTGTGGGGGCCCAAGAATTGAATTTTTTTTAACTTTTTGGGTCCTCCTTCCATGCATTTTACTGAAGTTTTCCTCTAATTTAGAGCTGTATCTGGGCAGCCATTACTCATCTCCGGTGACCACACCACCGCCCACTGCCTTCAATTACCATCCCTCTGCTATCACCTCTAGCCTTTTTGTGATTACCCCTACCTTTCTGCAACCACCCCTTTACTCTCTCTCTCTCTCTCCAAACCCACCTCCACCCTTGCCCAAGTCCATTATGACTGGGCTCGTGGTGATTCCTCCACCACAAAAGCTGGTGGTGATCACAGAGTCAGTAATTAGAGGTAAATTGTGAACGGGTCCAATTTCATATTTCTGATAATGTGGTAACCATAGTTGCTTTTGACTTTTGATGGGGAAATATTAGATTCTTTGTTTGACTATTCTGTTTGGAAGACTTAGATCAAAAGATGATGATGGTTCTTAGTTTACTATCCATTTTGGACTCCTAGATTAAAGTGGTGGAGACATTTATGTAATCGAAGAGCTTAACATCTTGCTAGAAAGGGTTGTGCGCTTTGAAGATGACGAGTTGGACAAAATCGTCTTAAAAATAGTCCAACGAAAAATTTTGTCATGGAAGATGAGCGCTTGAGTTTTTGGAGGACTTTACAAACTATCAAATAATCTCTCGTCCTTATCGCAAGACATAGCTCTTTAAGAGGGAGTTTTAATAAAATAAAAAATTAAATTTAAATTTTGTCACATTACCTATTATTATTATTATTTACATCCATATTATTCCTTCCCTCACAATCCTCCTAATCAGGGACGGATTTAGGTTTCGTTTGGGAACCCTCCTTTTTAGTTAAAAAGTCAAAAAGTTACTAAATTAGTCAAAAAAATCAACAATCCATATCAAAAAGTCAAAGATTCTCTTTTCTCTCTACTTTTTGCACATCTTTTCGTAAAAAGTCAAAAAGTCATCCCAAATATACTAATTTTTTTTAGCTTATATTTTAGCCAAATAGTCAAAAAGTTACTAAATTAGCCTGTTCCCAAACGAGGCCTTAGGATCAGGGGGTCACATGCTCTTTGAATTTTTGATAATTTTACTTGTACCCTAATATATATATATATATATATATATTATGTCTTATATATCCTTTATAAAATTATAATAGTGCCCCTCTATTAAGGATTTTATTTCTAATTACAAAGATTCTACTAAAATGGGTCCTTCTACCATACACTCGCCACAATGGTTTATCATATACAACTTATAATATTTTATGGTGTTGATACGAGAAAGTGTTATAACCAAATTATTTTCAGCTATAACTAAAATGACCACAGCAAATAATAATCAAACACCACATCTTTAATCATAATCTAAAAATAATCCAAATAGGTCATAACTAACATCACAACCAATCATAACCAATGGTCATAATCAAAATAACAATCATAAGAAATCATAATTAAGTTACAACCAATATCACAAAGAAGCATAATTAACACCATATTTTGTCATAATCAAATATTACAAAGATCATAACTACAACATATAATACACACTTTTTTTGCGATGTGTTTTATTAAATTTTCCTACTGAAATATATCATTTCTATCTCTACTTATTTATTTTTTTAATTATAATTTTTCAATCTACTTATAATAGTTACTCCCTAATATTTTTATAAAATTCAACCTTAAATCCCTTAATTGAAATTTATATGTATCCAAATAGACTTGTAATATTTAAGTTTAATAATAGTTTATTATGATAAATAAATAATAATAAAAAATTCATTGTCATTAATTTGTGCCCCTCTGCTAAATTTCTAACTCTACCCTCCTAATGAGCTAACAAGACAAAATGCATCCAAGGAGAGTTTTAAAGAAATATTTAAATGTGGATCAACTTTTCAAATTTTACTTGTCACATCATTTGGAGGGTTTAGGGGGAGAGAAATTGTATGGATAAATCACTTTTCTATTACTATTTGATATTTGTTCGTTTTGATATTTTTTTTCTTGGGTCGAGAACTTATAATATTTATGGTGCTAATTATATAATAGTGTTAGATTATGGTATTCATTTGCTCTTAAGAAATACTATAATCCTATTATTATTATTATTATATAAAAATCGTAAATGAAATACGTAACTACAACAACATAAACTACATATTTATTATGAACTTCATATCATTGCTCTCACGTAAGAGGTAAAGGGTTTATCCAGGCTGGCTCTAGCATAAAGCCAGCAAATTCTTTGCTTTAGACTTCAAATTTAAAAGACTCTTAATTTTTTGAGGGCAAATTTTATTTTACTCTCTTGCAATTTGTTACTCCTTTGGCATTTGAAAATCATTACATAATCCTCTCATAATTACTGGATTGAAATGCACAATTACAATTTTTGTCAAAACTAACCAAAGGTGTAATTCACGCGCATCTGTTGAGAGTTATTATGAGAGAAATTCTATTTTCACACACTTAATTACCTCAATGCACATCTTTTCTTAATACACAAACTTATTAATTAATTTTCTCAATCCATATACTAAAAGTTACAATTATACCCTTCACTCATAATCATTATACACACACTACTCAACCCTCTTTTCCACACACTTGTTGAGTGACCCTACTTTTAGATTTGCAAACCCACGTGAAGACCATTCAAGACTACAATTTGAAGTGAAGTGAAGTGAAGACAAATCCCTCCATTGAAAACCTCCATTGAAAACCTTCCAAAATATTGTTGTAGATGAGGCATCTTTCTATTTTGTTTTTACATTTACCATTTTTTTATTGTATTTACCATTTTCAATCTTTGTGCACTCCATTGCCACAAAACTCTCGGTTTTTTTTTTTTTTTAATTTTTGTTTAAGTTTTTCAATTTGGGGATTTCAGCACTGGTTTTCCAAAATTATACATTTAATTTAAAACTTAATTTCTGAATAAAAGTGATTAGTTTGAAAATTTTGTTCCCAAAAAGATTTTTAAAAAAACCTTTCAGCAATTGATATCCAAATATAATGAAATAAGTCGGCACTAGTTGTCGGACTGAAAACCGTGAAAAAAAAAATGTTCTGCTAAAAAATACTAACATTTTCATCACTAATAGAGTATAAATCTAGAGATTAAGGCAATCTGAGAGTTGTTATGAGAGTATTACTGTGCAAACAATAGAAGAGCATAGAGTGTGTAACAAACAAAGTGACAACAATGGAAAAACTAGGGTTTAGTTTTTTTTTTTTTTTTTTTTTTACTCAAAACATGTACATTGAGTTTTTTTTTTTTTTTTTTTTTAAAAAAAAAAAAAAGATGTATACAAATAATATTTTCATATAATTTATAGGTGCTAGTAGACATCCATTATGGTCATTTTAGTTTAGAATATAATTACTATTAAAATAACAGTTCATTAAGTGTGTGCACTGAGATAATTATGTGTGTGGAAATAAAATTTCCAAGAGACTTTTTTTTTCAGATCAAAACACCCTAATAAGTCTCTAAAATTACAACCCTACCATTCCTCTACCTTTCATGATCCCAAGCTGTTTGGACTGGCAACCCATACACCATAAGAACGATGGCAATGCCAGGCTAGACGGTGGTGACGGTGACAACAAATGATCCGAACCACTCACCACGAGTCCGGATCCTCTGCCATTGTTTCTTGCAGTGCCTCCTGCAATGCTCCAAAATGACGTCGTTTTGGAAGTTTTTTTTGTTTTTTGGCCCTTCTTCTTCCTCTCAAACGTTTGTTTACTCATTGACCTGAACCAATATCCAAAATCAAATTCAAAATAGACTCAAATGAAGAACAAAAAGAAATGCTTTCAACTTCTAGCTCACATCTTTCATCAACAAAGCATTAGCTCTCAATTCACGGATTCGACTCTCTTCGATTCGTTTTCCCTTATACGAGAAAGTAATATAGGTGTCATAGAACTTGAAGGGGCCGTGATTCAAGTTCTTCAGGGCGTACATGGCGGCAAATCAGATTTTGAATGAGGGTAACGTGGTGGTGAGATTGTTGATTGTGGCAGAGCTCAGCCAGAATTTGGGGGTTTGAGGGCATAAAATAGTGAGATCGATGGCGATGAAGAGGGCGGTTTGGAGGACGAAGTAGAGGGCAATGATGATTACGTGTTTTGTGGTTTTTTTTCGGATTTATTTTTACCTTGATTTTGGTAACAAATAATAACAAATATTTGTTTTGAAATATGGGTTGTAAGATGTATTGCAAGTGCTTGTAAAAATGTCTCATTGAATAGAGTTGGTGTGAATTTTGGGTTGTATGATGTAATTAGTATTTAGGTTGAAATCTGGGTTTGTAAGATGCACTCCAAGTGCTTGTAAAAAAGTTTGATTGAATATAATTGTTTCATTTTGGTTGACAAGTTCCTCACCATTGGAAACTAAAGGCATTCCTCAAAACACCAATTTTCTTTTGTGAATTCTGCTTCTTTGGCAATCTTTCAATTTTTCCTTACCTTTCCATCATTCTCTATGTATGCTAACTTATTTGTGTTACCGAGTGGGAAGGCTATACATGAGAAAACACAAGAAATAAGCATGTTTCATTGCCAAGTACCTGAGTTTGCATGTCTTTGGTTTTTAAGTTATATCACATAAATAAGTGAACTTCCTAGAACCATCATTCATAAACAAGAGCACAACATTGGATTTTTACAGATACATGCTCTCTTTTTTTGTCCCCTTTGGATGCTCAGTCTGAATTCTTCAATAAGCATGATTAGTTTTCAAATTCCACAGACGAATCAACCAAGGCCTTTTAAATTTTTTAAGTTTAAAAAATAAATAATAATAACTTAAATTAAAACTTACCCTATGAATTGGAAAGCCACGACCTTATCTCACGAAAATTAAATTTTCTTACTACTCAAATTGAAATATCTTCCATATTTTTTGATGAAAATTAGATGAAAGCAACATTGGAGGCCAAAAAAATCACAAGAGATCACTCAAATGTCGCTGTGAACGAACAAGTTGAACATGCATTTGCTACGACTTGATTTACATGCACGATATAATAAAAAATATCATAAATTTGGTAAACTAGGATCGATCAATCTGAAAGCTTCAAACGTTAAACAACTACATTCAATCAAACATTTTTACAAGCACTTGGAGTGCATCTTACAAACCCAAATTTTAAACCAAATACTAAGGGTCTGTTTGGTAACGTTTACGTTTTCAGTTTATATTTACAAAAATTTTATAAACTGGTTTTTGTTTATTTTTTGTTTATTTTTAGAAAAACATACACTACAAACGTGTTTGGTAATTGACAAAATGTTTAAAAAATTTTAAAAATATAAAAAAGAGTGAGAAATGGCAAGTGGTGGCAAGTAGCGGTGGAAGACGGTGGTGGAAAGTGGTGATGGTAGGTGGTGGGTAGTGGCGGGTGGGTGGGTGGTGGTAGTGGGTGAGTGACGGTGGCGGGTGGTGCGTGGTAGCGAGTGGGTAGTGGTGGTGGTGGTGGGTGGTGGTGGCAGGTGGGTGGCGGATGGCAGGTGGTAGTGAGTGGTGGCGGGTGGGTGGTGGTGGCGGGTAGGTGGCGGGTGGTGGTGGTGGGTGAGTGGGTGACGGTAGCGGGTGGTGGGTGGTAGCGAGTGGGTGGTGGTGGCAGTGGCGGTTGGTGGGTGGTGGTGGTAGGTGAGTGGCAGATAGCGGATGGTGGCGGGTAGGTGGCGGGTGGTGGCGGGTAGGTGGCGGGTGGTGGTGGTGGGTGAGTGGGTGACGGTGACAAGTGGTAGCGAGTGGGTGGTGGTAGTGGTGGTGGTGGTAGCCGGTGGGTGGCGGATGGGTGGTGGATGGTGGTGGTGGCGAGTGAGTGGCAGGTGGTTGGTGGTGGTGGTGGTGGTGGTGGTGGTGGGTGGCTGGTGGTGGCGGGTGGTGGCTAGTGGTGGCAAGTGAATGGTGAGTGGTAGTGGTGGGTAGTGGTAGCGGGCGGTGGATGGTAGTGGCGAGTGGGTGGTGGCGGGTGAATGGTGGTGGTGGTAGTGGTGGTGGGTGGGTGGGTGACAGTGGCAGGTAGTGGGTGGTAGCGAGTGGTGGTGGTGGTGGTGGTGGGTGGGTGGGTGATGATGGCAGGTGGTGGGTGGTAGCGAGTTGGTGGTGACGGGTGGTGGGTGGTGGTGGTAGGTGGGTGGCGGATGGCGAGTGGTAGTGGGTGGTGGCGGTGGTGAGTGGGTGGGTGACGATGGCGGTTGGTAGCGAGTGGGTGGTGGTGGTGGTGGTCGGTAGTGGTAGCCGGTTGGTAGCAAGTGGGTGGTGGTGGCGGGTGGGTGGCTGGTGGTGGCGAGTGGTGGATGGTAATGGCGGGTGGTGGATGGTGGTGGCAGGTGGATGGTGAGTGGTAGTGGCGGGTAAGTGGCAGATAGTGGTGGTAGGCGGTGGATGGTAGTGGCGAGTTGGTAGTAGGTAGGTAGTGGGTGGTGGGTGGCAGGTGAGTGGTAGTGGCGGGTGGTGGGTGGTGGTAGCACGTGGGTGGTGAGTGGTGGTGGCAGGTGGTTGTGGAGGGTGGGTGGTGGTGGCGGAAGATGGTGGTGGAAAATGGTGACCGGTGGTGACTAGTGTTGGGTGGTAAAAAAAAAAAAACTCAAAACTCAAAACGAAAACACATTTTTTGAGTTTATATTTTTTGGCCAAATTTATAAACTGAGACCACTGATTTATAAACAAAAAATTTACCAAACAAGTTTTTATTTGAGTTTTTAAAATTTTGTAAATATAAACAGAAAATTGAAAACGTAAGTGTTACCAAACGACACCTAAGTACATCATACAACCCAAATTCATACCATTTACATTGCAATACATTTTACAACCCATATTCCAAAACAAATATTTGTTCTTATTTGTTACCAAAATCAAAGTAAAAACAAATCCGAAAAAAATCCACAAAACACATAATCATCATCGCCCTATGCTTCGTCCTCTAAACCGCCCTCTTCATCGCCATCAATCCCACTTTTTACGCCCCAAACCCCCCAAATTTTGGCTAAGCTCCGCCGCAATCAACAATCTCACCACTACTTTAGCCTCATTCGAAATCTGATTTGTCGCCATGTACGTCGTGAAGAACTCGAATCTCGGCCCTTTCAAGTTCTATGACACCTATATTACTTCTCGTATAAGGGAAAACGAATCAGAGAGAGTCGAATCCGTGAGTTAAGAGGTAATATCGATGAAAGATGTGAGCTTGTTGTTGAATGCACTTCTTGTTTTTCATCTGAGTCTATTTTGAATTTGGTTTTGGATATTGGTTCAGGTCAGTGAGTTCACAAACATTTGAGAGGAAGAACGGCCAAAAAAAAAAAAAAAAAAAAACCTCCAAAACGACGTCATTTTAGAGCATGGCAGGAAGCACTGCAGGAAACAATGGCAGAGGATCCGGACTCCACTCACCACACCACACAAACACTCCTAAACTCTCTCATGTCTTGTGTTCCTCCTCATTTTCTCTCTCTACAAGCTTCATTGTTTCTCTCACACGGTACCTGCAAAAAGGATGAGATACATATAGATACATTCATAGATTACATTGCCATCTCTCTCTCTCTCTCTCTATATATATATATGTATGTGTTTTTATATGTCTATTTTTCTCTGTATATACATGTTCATTTTTTAAGTTAATCTTAGATCTGGGTGTTCTATTGGGTGTTCTATTGGCTCCGCAATCTGACACTTGCATTCAATACCAACCAACCCAAATCAAAAATAAAAACCCACAAAAACCCAAAAAACATGATTTTTGCTCTCTGGTTGTAGTCCAATTCATGAATTTCATGATTTCTGCTCTATTATCATCTCAATGTTTCCAATGATGATGTTGATGAATCCAATTCCAAAAATATATATATATATATATATAATGATGTATATGTATACGAATGTATATGATGATCTATATGATTCTAGAAAAATAAATATATAATGATATACATGTATATGAATATATAAATATATATATATATATATATATGTTTGTATAAAATACACACATATATATATATATATTGCTCTAAAAATATAATTAAATTTAAATTTGGTTAAAAAAAGTTATGAATTGAATAAATAATTAGGAAGTTAATGATAATTTGTGATCTAATTAAATTAATTTTTGATTCAAATTAATTTGTTAAATCGAAACCCTAATTTCACATGTTGAAACCTTAAGCTCCCTCCGCACAACCTTTACCTTTCTCAAATCCACTGAATGAGAAATAATAAACCAAGGTTATATATAAGGGCAAAATAGTCTTTTTACTTCTATTGTTAACGGTGTTAATTGTGCATTTCAATCCAGTAACCACGAGGGGTTATGTGGTAATTTTTAAATGTCGGGAGGTAATCCGCACCCTACCCAAACCATAAGGGTAAAGTGAAGTTTATCTATTTTTTAATATATAATATTGGTCTAAATAAATATTTTTTAGTGAATTACAAATGCACTATCTGAGATTTATTTAAAATATGAATTATCCTTTATGGTTTGAAAAATTATAAATATCTCATTGTCATAATTTTTTATTTAATAGAATTAATTGAAAAATAAATTTCTTAACTACTCTCCTATAAAATAATAAAATTATCTAAATTATTAATTAAAATAATTTTTTGCTATTATTAAAAATTGTTAATTGACTTAATATTTGTTAATAAAAGAGAAAAATTAAATATTTCAAGCAACATGATGTAATTTTTAAAATTATAAGAAATAATTTATATTTTAAACAAATATAAAAATTTGTATATATAATTTACCTTTTTGTTATATCAAAAAGCTCACTGACACACTACAATATGAGCTAAATTCATCGTACTGTTGTTTGTCTGGATTTTGACTATTTTGATAATTAAAATGACAAGATTAAAATTTAAGACATCATAATGGCAAGAAATGTATATTTTAAGAATTAAAATTGTTTTTTATGTTTATTTCTCATTATCAATGTTGACATAGCATCAAATTGACTGAAATTGATAATTTTGATGATCAAAATAACAAAATTAAAATTTAAGAAATTAAAATGACAAAAAACATATACTTTAGAGATTAAAATTGTATTTTATCCTATTTCATCTATCAAATTGTGGACGTTTACATTGCAATCATGGAAATTAGTCTTTCCACAAATGAAATTAAAGGTTTGAGCATATTCTTATTTCATAATCATATGATATATTTTTTTATTTATTTAGTTAACCTCATAATTGACATTAAGTATTTTCTTATGCAAAGTCAGGTCATAGGAGGCATAAAATCAAATGACATTAAATTATCATTGTCTTGCAAGTTTCACAGGAAGATGTGAATCTTTTATACAAATAAATAGTCCAAATTGATTTGTAACATGCTCACGACTGCCAAATATGATAATGAATAATTATTTCAAACGCACAGTTTCATAGTAGAGGGACAAGTCAAGACTAAGAATTTTTCAACCAAGAATGGGAAAAAGAGCCTGTTTTTTAATACAAAACGATAATTCGAAGACATTTTCCAGAGATAAATCAAATTCAGACTTAAAATGAAATTGATATCCAAGTTGCATTTGAATTTATGAATTTAAACTTAAAAAATTTATTAATAATTATTTTAAGGAAAATCACTTAAATATATACATATTGATATTCACTTAAATGGCAGGGTTAAGAAATTAAATTAGAGGGGACACTTATCAATTACAATATTGAAAATTTTTATAAAAATATTTCACATAAATTTTTACGATTGACTTTAAAAAATAATAATAATAATATTAGTTGTAACTAGTGTATTATGAATAATATAAATAAAACTGACCAAAGGTGTAATTCACGCGCATCTGTTGAGAGTTATTATGAGAGAAATTTTATTTTTACACACTTAATTACTTTGCACATCTTCTCTTAGTACACATACTTATTAATTTAATTATTAATTAATTTTCTCAATCCACACACTAAAAGTTACAATTATACCCTTTACTCATAATCATTGTACACACATTACTCAGCCCTCTTTTCCACACACTTGTTGAGTGATCCTGCTTGCAAATTTGTAAACCCACGTGAAAATCATTCAAAACTACAATGTGAAGTGAAGTGAAGTGAAAACAAGACAAACTCCTCCATTGAAAACCTCCATTGAAAATTCTATTGAACCTCTATTGAAAACTTTCCAAAATATTATTGTAGATGAGGCATTTTTCTATTTTTTTATTACATTTACCATTTTTTTTTTTTTTTTGTATTTATCATTTTCAGATCTCTGTGCATTCCATTGCCACAAAACTCTCGGGATTTTTTTTTTTTTTTAAGTTTTTTAGTTTGGGGATTTCGGCACTGGTTTTCTGAAATTATATATTTAATTCAAAACTTAACTTCTGAATAAAAGTGATTAGTTCGAAAATTTTGTTCCCAAAAAGATTTTTTTTTAAAAAAAACTTTCAGCAATTGATATCCGAATATAATGAAATAATTCAACATTGGTTGTCTGACTGAAAATCGTAAAAAAAAAGAGTTCTGCTCGAAAAAACTAACATTTTCATCACTAATAGAGTATAAATCTAGAGATTAAATCAATATGAGAGTTGTTATGAAAGTATTGCTTTGTAAACAATTGAGAAGCATAGAGTGTGTAACAAACAAAGTGACAAAAATAGAAAAACTAGGGTTTACTTTTTTTTCTTCTTCTCTTTAAAAAAAAAAAAAAAAAGATGTGTACAAATGATATTTTCATATAATTTATAGGTGCTAGTGGATGTCCATTATGGTCATTTTAGTTTATAATATAATTACTATGAAAATAATATTTTATTAAGTGTGTGCACTAAGATAATTAGGTATATGGAACTAAAATTTCCTTTATTATGAATATGAGACTTATTTTTTCCAGATCAAAACACCCTAGTAAGTCTCTAAAATTACAACCCTACCATTCTTCTACCTTTCATGATCCCAAGCTGTTTGGACTGGCAAGGCAACCTATACACCATAAGAACGATGGCAATGCCAGGCTAGAAGGCAGTGACGGCAACAACAAATGATCCGGACCACTCACCACACCACACAAACACTCCTAAACTCTCTTATGTTCTTGTGTTCCTCCTCATTTTCTCTCTCTACAAGCTTCTTTGTTTCTCACACAGTACCTGCAAAAAGCATGAGATACATAGATAGATACATTCATAGATTACATTGACATCTCTCTCTCTCTCTCTCTATATATATATATATATATATACTAGCGTATGCCCGTGCCTGAAGGCACAGTATAAATAATGTTAGGATCAAATTATAATTATAATTATAATTTATACAACTACACAATTGAGAAAACTCAGTTTGATCCAACTTTATAAACTCACACATATATTCAAGAACGATCACCACAGAGTTCTATTTAAAAAATTAACAAAGGAAGCTAAGTAGAATAGATTTAGTTTCCATTGCCTTTGTCGGACTGGGAAGAAACAGAGGGTGGGAAGGCAAGTAAAGCAATAATGTAATTGGCAATTCTAAAACAATAAAATACACCTGACAACAACATTTTATAAGCAATAATGAAGGCAACTGAAGCAACATTGTAAATAATGTTAGGATCAAAATGTAATTGAAATTTGTGAAATTGTGAAGGACAAAATTTAAATAAAATAAAACAACAAAAACATTCAAGCACATGACAGCTTGATTAATTGTTTGTAACATGAGGAAATTAGGCTCTTGTTCATTCCACTCTCAAACGGATCCTAAAACAACCAAAATGAAAATGAAGAAACTGATAGCAAAATAGGTTTAATAGTTAGAAATCAAATAGAGAGAGAAGGGAGAGGCAAAACAAACAGACACAACCCAAGAAATTCTAAACAAACCCCAAGAATTCCATGACTAAACCTTTGGATCATATAGGAAAGTAAAATTTTTCATAAACTACAGACTACTTGCAAGATGCATTATGGTCCAAAATGAATTAAAATAAATCAAAATGGGTGATCAAGGGCCTCAATCTCATAGCTTACAGTTTATATCCATGACAGTAATGCCTTTACATGCAGTAAACCAATGTGATGTGTTGTGTCACTTCCATTCTTTTCTCAACCCTTACAATCCAACCAAAGGCTTATATATTTTTATAACCTCAAAATAGCAAGAAAGCTGCAAGTTTTATAATATTAAAAAAAAAAAAACAGTTGGTACAAACATGTAAAGAAACACAACAAAAGAAATCTGAAGTGGATAGACACCCAAAAGAGTCACACAACACAACACAATTTTTTTTTTCTTTTGAAAGAGTAGGGAGTGAATTCATGGAAGAAACAAAATTCTATGAAACTCAAATGAAACACTAATTTATTAGTAACCCAAATAAACTCCAAATTCAGCACTTCAGCAACACCAATTTACCAGCACTTCAACTAAACCCTCAATTTTGCCAACAGCCCCACCCAAAAGCTTCATAGTAAAACAATCCAATTCCAACCCCAAAATAGAACATTTCACAGCACCAACACTTCAAAAAAAAAAAAAATCATGGAATAAGTCAGACTTCACATACAATTACTCAATTACTCTTCTTTTTTACTCAATAACTCAATTACTCTTCATACTCTTTTTTTTTTTTTTTTTGGCAGAAAATGTGAGCATAGCTATTCCAGAAAGGAGAGCCAAAAAGAAATAGAGATAGAGAGAAAGGGAAAGAAAGAGAAATCAAATTACCTGGTTAACATGGGTTAAATCCCTCAAACAATTCGATTCTTTCTCAACAGCAACAACACCACAATTTTCCTAACAGCAGCATGTGTTTTACAATTTTCCCAACAATAGCAGCACCACAATTGCTTAATGCTAGGGAAACAAACACAACCATCAGAGCTAAAAAAAACAGAGAGAGAAGGGAAAAGGCAGAAACATATTGAAACCCTAAGCGGAAAACCAGTTGAAGAATAGGAAATAAACCCAGATTGAAAAAGAGAATGGCAGCCCAAATCTATATAATAAAGTACCCCTCAAGATATAACTATAACATCAAACCTAAAATGGAAATAATAATAATAATAATAATAATAATAGTAAAATCAATAAAAAGTACTTTAATTCAAATAAAAAACAACTAAAAGCTTTTCCCAAACAAAACTAATTTAGCTAGGCTAAATTAGCCAAAAGGCCGAAAAAACAGGCAAAATCAACTCTTCCCAAACCAAGCTAAATTTCAAAGACACCTTTCACTTTCCTGAGATTATTTCCCACATCAAAGTAAACCTTAAACTGACACTACATTTCACCATACCATCCTTTAATCGGAAACAAAATTGTTTCAGACTCCAACAAACTTGGTCCTCGCTTAAATGCCACCAACAAAACCACTGCAAACCAAAAAATTCAAGTCCAGTTCGCATAGATTTTGGTATCATTGCAACAATTTAAAAACCAGTAACGGCATTCGCTGGTCATCCAAGACAATTCAAATATTAGTATTTGACTCTCCTTCTCAGCAACAGAACATAAAACCCCCATACCAACATATCCAAGCATTGATTAAATAAAAAAAAGTACGCCCATGAAGCCAATACAACACCTGTATGGACCAACCAATTAAAAAGTTCAGCGGCATGCAGAACACAATTACCACAATTCAAACCAATAATTAATAATGCTAAACCACATATATAATCTAAGGATTGGTTGCTAGTACCAAGATTGCAATAAAATCCATTTAATAAAAACAAATTTAAAGCAAAGTATTCCAAGTTTTCAACACAATACTAATTCAAGCAGAGAATTTGTCAAAATTCCCTAGACAGCAATAAAATCGGCGTCCTTTGTTGCATGCCACTATCAATATCTAGCTGCAAGTACACTGCTATAATTTCCAATGGATTAAGAAAATAAAATAATAAGGAAATATGGTCCATTGCCAACATTTAGTGCCTTACTGAACAGAAGAAGAAATATTGGAAAGAGTTTCTGTGGGGAAGAGACACAGATCAACATTTAGTGCCTCAGTAGCCCAAAATAGTACACATAAAAATTCATACTACTATTCTTCAAGACTAACGTCATGATTATTGCAACACCACTATTAGCTTACACAACGAATGAAAGTAATAGACTATCAACAAAATAGGGCTTCAATGCTTACATATTGACAACAATGAGTTCCTTTAACAGCTTCCTCAAACAGCAGCAGCACCATAATCTATTATTGTTCAAATGTTTCTATCCAAAAACTTTAGCGTTCTCATCACCTATAAGACCAAAAACTATATCGAAGTTTAGCAACTTAATCATTCTCGAACCAAAATAGTGTTTCAAAAAATGCTCATTCTAAATCATCATCCTTCACGTAGTTGGCCAAATTTATTTTATTTTTTTCTCTTTAATGATTATTTGGAGATTGTGCCTCATCCGGAACTCAAAGGTTAACTTCTCTCCAATTTTGCTCTTTATTTTTAATGACAAAAGTTGTTAAATATGTTGGATTTTGGATGGATGTATAAGTTATAATCTATCTTCTTCCTCAATCTGTGTACAATAAACCTAGTTTAAACCCAGATAAACAATCAAACCTTGAAGCCTCAGGTTTGGTTGCATGAGAGAGAGAGAGAGAGAGAGAGAGAGAGAGAGATCGACCTCGTCAGGGAAGGTGAGAGAACAATCGGAACATCGAACAACTCTTTCCCAACAAAACAAAATTAAAAAATACCCATACAATAGAATTAAGCAAAATCTCATAGGTTATTGGCAAAAGCGGCACCAAACATTCTAACACAAATTTTCTAAAAAAACAAAGAATGCTCTAAGGTTGAGAATTTAACTGGATTAAAAAAAAAAAAAAAACAATACCACTTTTTGAATTAGAAACAGAATCATAATACTATATTTTGAATCAAAACAACCATTTACCCCAATCAAAACATTACTATTTACCCCAATCTATCAAAAACAGAATCATTATACTATTTTTTGAATCAAAACAACCATGAGCAACCATGAAACAAACGTTTGCAATTTATAGTTTCTCTGTAAATAAAATGTATATAAACCAAAAACCCAAATAATTTGAAAAGAAAGAAAGATTAAAGAGAGAAGAGGTGGAGAGGGGTGGAGGGAAAAAAAAGAGCACAAAATACCAAAAGATCCAACAAAAGACCCAATAAGTAATAGACCCCAAAAAAAATAAATTTTCTAAAATTTTGAGTAATGAAACAGATATAATAAAAAACAAAAAATCGCTTAGAGTTTATACCTTTGATTATATCGAAAACCCATAAATTGATGACCTACAACAAAAAGACACAACACAACATGAAAATGGCGGAAAGAAACAAACTGAAATTTAGGAAAACTAATTATTAAAGGGAGAAAGGCACTCCCATATATACTTTAAATGGAAAATATTGACAAAGAAATCGAAATTGTTTCCTAAAAAATGGCCAAAGTAAAAGGCTTCTAGAGCCATCCAATAGATAATTTACTTGTGACTAAAGCCATTCCCAAATATATTCTAATCCAAACTTAAACCAATGCCTTATAGATAGAGTGTAACTTTATGGTAACTGTTACATAAAAGAACAATTCAATCCAATAAAACATAGCCCAAGAAATATAATTCTGACAAAACAAAATTCTCAGACCAACCTCAATGTAAAATGCAACTACTCCCAAATCTTCTTATTAGTCCCAGCAATAATGTCCCAGAAAAACCACCACTCTTTAGGCTATCAAATATCAATACAATTTACCCATTAAAATCAGCATATGTATTGATTAAAAATCAGCATCCAATTATGCATGTAGTGACAAAAACCCAATAGACTTCATGTGTGAAATAATGAGAAAAACAGAGGGCTAACCAAACCAAAAAGATAACGTTGGTTTAAAAAAAAAAAGTGACAAAAACCCAATAGGCTTTATATGTGAAAGAATGAGAGAAGAAGCGAGTGTTAACCAAAACCAATAGAGCATGCTGTTTTTTTTTTATAAGAAGAAGAAGAAGAAGAAGCAGCCTATGACAGTTTGTAAAAAGGTGCTCATGGCTAAAACAATCAAATCCAAAATTCAAAACTTATTTTGTTGAAGAAATTCAAATCAGAACATGCAAAATGAAACTGAGTAATGACAATTTCCATCTAAGCAAGCAGAAACTAATTCTTCCAATCCAAAATAGATGTATCCACCATGTTCCCATTTTCATCTCCACTTCTCCCTTCATGCTTCTTGTTTTTTTGTAAATCCAAACTCCAAAAAATGTGTCCAAGGATTTGGCAACTAAAACTAAGTTAACAATGACAATATAATGGATTACCTGATATTAGAAGCACTACAAAATTTTATAGAAAAAAAGAAGTTTTTCAATTTAAGTCAACAATAAGAAATTTTAAAAACTATGTCACACTCGATTAAAACTATTTCATAAGAGTCTTCAATTTTGTAGAGTATAAGCAAAGATATATTCACAGTAAGTTATAAACACCAAACAAAGCACACCTCTATTGGCCTACTGCTACCAATCACAAATGAGATTCAGCAGTCCTGAAGAAAAAGAAAAAAAAAATAGAGAGAGAGAGAGAGAGAGAGAGAGAGAGAGAGAGAGAGAGAGAGAATAAGAAATGGACCATAGCAACTACAAAAATACACTTTCAGTTTATAAGAAAAATTTATAGATAAAATTTATAAAATCATTTAGTAGAAAAGAACCATGCTCATCTTTAGAAACTTTACACTAAAATAGGTTATTCATGCTCCAAAATATAATGATTGAAGAACCAAAAAGTAATGATTGAAGAGCCATACCATTTGTGATACATTTTGTGTTCCCATTCCTGCGTGGCTTTCATTTTCTTTTTTGTTAAGACACTTTAGCCTTTTCTTTTTCCTTTTGAAAAAGAAATAAAATTTATTAACAGAATAAAAAGAAATAAAGGTCCCGCTCATCGTGGATTGCAACGCTAACATTTCAATCTCGAAAAAATTGAACCTGTATATAGTAAGAATTTACACAGATGTAGAGATAGCTATAGAAATTGATATATAATTAAAACTCAAAGCACTAAAACGCAAACAATTCAACAACAGCAATAGCGACTCAAAGCCTAATGAACCACCACCAGCAGCACAGTAACCACAACAGCAAACAACTCAATAGCAGCAATAGAAACTCAAAACCACCACAGCAGCAGCAGCATAATCAAACAGAACAGAGCAAAAAAAACCCCCAAAACCAGAGCAAAAACCCCAGCAAAACAGCACACGACATCAGCAAAAATTAGCAGAACTGAGAATGAAGACCCAAGACAACTCCTGAGTTATTAAAAATTGAAAACAACTCCATTAACTGAGAATGAAGCTCCACTGATATGAAGATTTCAGCCAAATTGCCACTCACACCTTGAAACACATCACAAATCAGTAATGGATGTATTATATATATACATCTTCAATCCTTTATGAAGATGTATATGAAGATGTATGAAGATGTATTATATATATATATATATAATGGATGTATTAAAACACTGTATTATATAATGGATGTATTATATAATATATATATATACATCTTCAATCCTTTTTTTTTTTTATCGTCAAATTTAAATTTGATAAAAAAAAAACATGCTCAAAATTCATCTCCAATCCATTCATCAAATGTTCATCAAATTAAGATATATATATATATATATATATTTTTTTTATCAAATTAGGAATTCATCAAATCCTTCATCAAATTAGAAGTTAATGAAAATTAAAAAAATGAAGCATTGGAGGTGATTTTTTTTCCATCAAATTTGATGAAAAAAGAAATTTGGGATAAGCGTGAAACTTCTAAAAATATTTTAATAAAAATTTGATAAAAGGATTGGAATATTTCATATCAAATGAAGCTTTTAACTCAAATTTAGAATCAAATTAGATGGGAAAAAAAAAATAATGAAGGGTTCTCTCTGTAGAAGCAGCAAGCAAGCAACTAAATTTCAATTGTAGATTCAAGAAATGCTAAACAAAATTTAAAAAAAAGAGTAAGATATATCAAGCTTTTTTTTTAAACCCCTGCATTTGTTTGTTAGCAACCAGAGGAAAAGGGTAAGATCTCTTTCAGCATAGACAGCTAAATATATGAGGAACAAATTACAGAGAGACACAAAAGCTAATCAATTGCTAAAATAAAAATGGATGTATATATATATATATATAATGGACAATTGCTATCCATTATATATACATCCATTGCTATAAAAATATATATATAATGAATAGTAATCAATGATCTATATATAATGGATGTATTATATATATAGCTAAATATCTATATAATAAGGGAGAAGGGTTTTTGAAAATGTAAAAAATGTATGAGAGACATATTTCCTTTGAAGGGCTCAGATCAATTCTAATATCTATCCATGGCTCAGATCAATTCTTCAGATGATGTTCCCGCCCAGGACTCTACTGTATGTTTCTCCACTCTTCTCTCTCAGTATCTAACCTCTGTCTCTCCATCTACCCTCTGTCTACCCACCTTCCCTCTCTATTTGTCTGCCTACCCTCTCTATCTCTCTCTTACTCTCCGTTCTTCTTCTTGATTTTTTTTGAAAATCTCAGCTTTTGTCTTCATCAGAGCTTACACCGTTGTTCAAATCAGAGCCTTCATCAGAGCTTACACCGTTCTCACTCTGGCACTCCGGCACTTTAGCACCGTTGTTCACTCCGACACTTTGGCACTAGGTTAGTTTTTTTTTTTTTCTTTGGTAACTAAAGAATAAGAATAAAATTGACTCAATCATCAATCTATTTTTTATTAGTCATCAGTGCTTCTACATTTTTTATTAGTCATCAATCTGTTTTTTTATTAGTCATTCTAATTGCCTAAGCCATGGTCCCTGCTCTTCAGAGCCGTAAACGATGCCGAAATAGCTCCAGTCGCCATTTTCACAAACAATCGATAAAATTTGGAGTTCCTCATTTTCTCTAATACATGTTTTCTGGGTTTGTTTTCTCATTCTCCGAGGTTAGATCTACCATCATTTCCATTTGTTCATCGTGAATCTGATTTATCAAATCGATTTACCCATGTCAGAATGATAATATGCTTAATATTTGGAAAATTTGAAGCTTTTGATATTTTTTTAGTTGTGTTTCATTAAGTTCTGATTTGTGATTCTCATTTTTGTTTCTTTCAAAGAAAATAGCGCTCCAATTAAATTTTCCAGGAATAAAATTTGTTCTTTCTCTGTCTGGGATTCAATGTATTTTGATTCATCAATTTATGTTTAAATCTCGCTGTATACCAATCAGCACTTTCATTTTCTGATGTTGTTGTTTTAGCTTCTAATCATTTGCTTTCCATTTCATTAAACCATAAGATTCTAATTGAATTTAGTTGTGTTTGATTTTATTCTGATTTGTAATTCTCATTTGATGACTTTAGATCTCATGTGTTTGTTCTTTACATTTCAAGCAATTTTAGTGTTATGAGTTCCAAACAGTTCACTTATTTCTCTTGGCCTTATTATTATTGCATCATACCAGAATAGATGTATATTTCATTTGTTTTAGTTTCATTCTTTTTTTTTTTTTTTTTGGTTTGTCTTTTGAGTAAAACAACCAGACCAACTAAAACAACTAAGAACAACCAACGATAAGAACAACCAACCAACGAGAAGAACAACTAGAATGGATAGAATACGATTGGACAAAACATAGAAAATCATCTGCATTTTCAGCTGGAGTGATCCGTTCAGCAACATCTTTCATGTCTTTCATGTCTTGGCTTGTAGTGTTGATTTTTTTAATCAATCATCCTCCACAATTAACTGGTGTTTCCCTTTTTCTGCTCTTTTTTTTTGCTTAATCATCCCTTTTTCTGCTCCGAAATAGTAGACTTGATTGAACAAAAAGGGCAAGACTTGGTGTATAGCTTAAGTCTAAAATAAAGGAAACAGAGTATTGGTGTATAGTCCTTGGATATATGTATTGGAAACATGAGTACTAGATATATGTATTTGAACTGGTTTCTGAATAATGAAACATGAGAAAAAGTACTTTCTAATTCAAAATAAGTCCTAAGGACTTTCTGTTTCCTTGGATATATGTATAAAGGAAACAGATATTGAAAATCAATATCCTTAATAATATCTTGAATTCTGAATTTCTGTTTCCTTGGACTTTCTGTTTGCTTGAATTCTGAATTTTGAATATTTTGAATTCTGAATCCTTCATTCTGAATTTTGAATTTGTTGTTTAAATTATTTGGATTTGTTGGTGATAGTTGCAGATGAGTTGCTACATCAACTTATCTCAAAGTATTCATATCTAATAAACATATTAAATATTTGATTATATCATTAAAATATTTTAAATAAATAATATTAGACAGCACAGTATTTGTAACGCCCTCAAATTAAACCCATAATGTACATAACATTAACATGCATTATTAAAAGGAAACGAATCTTTTGAATTATTCATCAGAGTACTTTTATTAAAAGTCATTACATGGAACATCAAAATAAATGCCCTAAGGGCTTACATCTTTCCAAGCTAACACTTGGACACAAAAGAATGAGTATTAACCCATTTACAAGTTAAGCCCTTGGCTTGAATGTTTACATGTAATCTTATTTAAAATAAATAACTAAAGACAAGTCTTCAAAATCCGCATCCTTCCAAACTAAGTCCTGGGAGGTTGCTTATCACCTGAACCTGAAAATGATGCTCCCATAAAGGGTGAGCCACAGCCCAGTAGAAATATACTAAACCACATATAAGCAATGAATAAAGCAATGGCATTCAACAGATGGTTAACCAAGATAGTCCATTACTTCATTTTACAGTCTCATGACACTATTGTCTACGACTCTTTTTACTTTCCAATCTTAACAACATGGCTCAGAACCTGGCCAAACTTACAACAGTGAATTACATATATCATATTCTCATCCTTCCAATATCAACAAACAAATGAGACTCAAGCTCAAATCAAAACACTTCATACTTCCAGATTGATACACATTTTAGTGCTGTATCAATAAAACACTTCTATATAGATAAGCACACATAAAAGTGATGCTAATGGAGTCCATCCCCTATCTCCTCCCAAACAAAATCCGGTTTAGAGGTCCATCCCCTATCTTCCCCTAAACCGTGGAGTACATCCCCTATCTCCTCCCACACAAAAACAATGTATGCAAATGCAATGCTCAATCAATACACGTATTTTCTGTATCAATGCAATTGTCAAAATTAATGACTTAATCAATGTGATTAGTTTCAGTTATTCCTAATCCACATGCAATGTCTACAACAATCACGACTATCCTCCACCGATAGCCCAAAACAGTTATTTCTAAACTGAAAATAACTATGTCAACAATTCAATAAACAAATGATTCAAATTATCCAACTACGCCATTTAATCAATGAATTTCCCAATTCCATGAATTAATTATACAAATTAATTTAATAGTACAATTATGGTTTTTCCCAAAAATTTACCAAAGTATCCCCAACATATCAAAATACCAAAACTTAGAACAAAACCTATAAAATGGAGTAGGAAATCCCTACCTCGAAGAAATAACCCCAAAAGAGAAGATGGAGATGAATGCCCAAACTCCAAAGTGCTCCAAACTACCAACAATTCAGATTAAATGGAAGCCCTCAACCCACTCTATCTTTTTAATGAAGGATCTAGGGTAGAAACACACCCTAAGTGGATCAAATCTAAGAGAGAAGGTGAGTAGGGAAAGAGAAAAGTCGAACCTAGGGTTTAGAACCAAAAAGAATAAGAAAAAGACTGATCAAATCCCGCTGCTGCAAATATATACTGGACAGGCTCGCTCGAGCGAAGACTTGGTCGCTCGAGCGACCAGACACAGAGAAACAACGCTCGAGCCAAGGAAGCCTTGCTCGAGCCAACAACTCAAAAGCTCGCTCGAGCGAAAGAAAGCTCGATCGAGCGAAGAACTCAAACCCTCAGGTCTGCAACAAGACACACGCTCGAGCGAAGGAACTATTGCTCGAGCGAAGAACGAACTAACTCGCTCGAGCGAAGGAAATCTCGCTCGAGCCAAGAATGCAAAGCTACAGGTCCAAACCAGACGCAAACTCTCGCTCGAGCTACCAAACCCTGGCTCGAGCGAAGAACCAAAAACAACTGCTCGCTCGAGCGACAAACTCCTAGCTCGAGCGAAGATCTAAAATTCTGGACAGCAACACTTGATTCCTAAACCCAACCAACCTGTAACAAACCTGCCCAACACATCCTATAATTCCAAATGAGAAAATAAGGGACAACAACAACCATCATACAATGACAGAATCTACGGAACCTATGTCCGGACACAATAGTCAAATGGGAAAAGACCGGGGTCGCTATAACCTCCCCTCCTTCAAAGAATTTCGTCCCCGAAATTAAGCATAAATTTTTTGAAAACAGTTTTTTTTTTTTTATAAGACAGTTCATTAGTAAACATCTTGACCCAAAACTGGTCATTTCATCTCTTTATCAAGAGGCATCACACAATATACAAAATAACATGTATTTCAGCCTGTATCATTATTATGCTTTCTTTCTTTCAATGTTGACAATTCTCATACCATATTCAATCGCATGATATATATAACCCATTCCACAATGTAATCAACATATGCAATATTACACTAAACTTCTATAATAAAGCAAGTTTCAAGATACATCCATTTACCAAAACATACTCAATGTTTTACAACTTAAGACATATGTAAGGCTCTTAAGTTCAACAATATTACAAAATTTACATACAAGATTACAAATCAAACATGTCCGGGTATTTTTCGCAGACTTCTAATTCACGTTCCCAAGTAGCTTCCTCCACTCCGTGATGTTTCCACAAAACTTTTACCAAAGGGATGGTCTTGCCTCGCAAAACTTGATCCCGCCTATCCAATACCTGAACCGGTCTCTCCTCATATGAGACATCATCATCAACCACTAAATCGGTCCAATCCAACACATGTGATGGATCCGGCTCATACTTCCGAAGCATACTCACATGAAACACGTCATGTACTCCGGACAACTGCGGCGGCAAGGCTAAACGATAAGCAGCCTCGCCAATCCTCTCAAGGATCTCAAACGGACCAATAAACCGAGGGGACAACTTCCCACTCTTCCCAAACCTCATCAAACCTCGTCTAGGTGATATCTTCAGAAAGACATGATCACTCACCTCAAACACAAAAGCTCTCCTCCTACGGTCGGCATACGATTTCTGACGACTCTGTGCTGTAACAAGCCTCTTACGGATAAGCTCAACTTTCTCCGTCGTTTCCCTCACCAACTCTGGACCCAATAGAGGTACATCACCCACCTCGGCCCAACACACAGGAGATCTACACGGTAGGCCATACAAGGCCTCAAATGGTGCCATACCGATACTAGACTAGAAGCTGTTGTTGTAGGCAAACTCCACCAACGGCAAGTGCCTCTCCCACGACCCACTAAAGTCTAGAACACAACCCCGAAGCATATCCTCAAGGATCTGAATAGTACGCTCGGACTGTCCGTCAGTCTAAGGATGATAAGCCGTGCTAAAGGTCAACTTAGTGCCTAAGGCACTCTGCAAACTCTGCCACAACCTGGCAGTAAAACGAGGATCTCTATCTGAGACGATCGTCACTGGAACCCCGTGTAACCTCACTATGTCCCGAATGTACAAGTCGGCAAGATGATCTACCGAATCTCTCACGCGCATAGGAATGAAGTGCGCCGACTTAGTCAACCGGTCTACAACCACCCAAACAGCATCACTACCCCGCTGAGTCCTCGGAAGACCCACAACGAAGTCCATAGTGACGTGCTCCCACTTCCACTCGGCAATAGGCAAGGGTTGCAACAAACCCGCTGGCCTCTGATGTTCGGCCTTCACTTGCTGGCAAGTAAGGCACTTAGATACAAAAGCTGCCACATCTCTCTTCATGCCCCGCCACCAAAACTGGCGACCCAAATCCTGATACATCTTAGTGCCTCCCGGATGCACCGCAAGGCGTGAATGATGGAACTCTCGGAGTACCTCCTCTCGGCAAGACTCCGGCACAAACAGACGGTCTCGGTATCTCACACTCTGGTCGGAATACACCGTCAAACCCTTCTCTACCTTCCCACCGGAAATCTTCTCACGGAGAGATTCTACCTCAAGGTCACCTCTCTGAGCCTCTAACACTCGAGTCACAAGTGTGGGCTGTGCAACAACAGAAAATAAGGCCGCAGCCTCAACGGATTCGCCCAGAAGTAAGTCAAACTCCCCAAGTGCACCCAACATCTCCCATTCTCGGATGGCTATACCAGCTATATCACCAATAGGTTTCCTGCTAAGGGCATCGGCCACCACATTGGCCTTTCCCGGATGATAATGCAACTCAAAATCATAATCCTCTATAAATTCCATCCACCGCCTCTGCCTCAAGTTCAAGTCTTTCTGTGTAAACAAATATTTCAGACTCTTATGATCCGAGAATACCTCAAATCTCTCACCATAAAGATAATGCCTCCAAATCTTCAAGGCAAATATCACAGCTGCTAACTCTAGATCATGCGTAGGGTAATTCTGCTCGTGAATTTTCAACTGACGTGAGCCATAGGCAACTACTTTCCCTTCTTGCATTAACACACAACCCAGACCCTCTCGTGAGGCGTCACAATAGACTGCATAACCCAACCCTCTCTCTGGAATAATCAAGACCGGAGCGGTGGTCAGTCTAACTTTCAACTCCTGGAACGACTTTTCACAAGTCTCACTCCATACAAATTTGACTCCCTTCCGAGTCAACCTAGTCAAAGGCGAAGCTAATCTGGAGAAATCTTTCACAAACCGACGGTAATACCCAGCTAATCCCAGAAAACTGCGGATCTCAAACACACTCTTAGGCTGTGCCCAATCCTGCACTGCCTCAACCTTGGATGTATCAACAGATACACCTTTCCCTGATACCACATGTCCTAAAAATTTGACTTCCCTCAGCCAGAATTCACACTTCCCAAACTTGGCATACAGCCTATGGGCTCTAAGTAACTCAAGCACCACCCTCAAGTGTGCCTCGTGCTCCTTCTCTGAAGGCGAATAGATAAGGATGTCGTCCACAAAAATGACTACAAACCGATCCAAAAATTCCCGGAAGATCCGGTTCATCAAGTCCATAAAGACTGCCGGTGCATTGGTGAGCCCAAATGGCATCACCAGAAACTCATAGTGGCCATACCGTGTACGGAATGCCGTCTTCGGAATATCCTCCTCCCTGACCCTCAACTGGTGGTAACCCGATCTCAAGTCTATCTTAGAGAAACAACGGGATCCCTTCAACTGGTCAAACAAATCATCTATACGAGGCATAGGGTACTTATTCTTAACCGTAGCCCGATTCAACTTCCGGTAATCTATACAAAGTCTCAAAGCGCCTCCTTTCTTTTTAACAAAGAGGGCCGGTGCTCCCCACGGCGAAACACTAGGACGTATAAAGCCCTTATCTAGCAACTCCTGGAGCTGAATCTTCAACTCAACTAACTCGGCTGGGGCAAAACGATAAGGTGCCATAGAGATCGGCGCCGTGCCGGGCACTAGATCAATAGAGAATTCAATCTCCCGATGTGGTGGCAAACCAACAAGATCCTCGGGAAAGACGTCCGAGTACTCACAAACCACCCTTAGCAACACAATCTGAGTCTCATCATCCTCACTAATCAAAAAGTTAGCAAGTAGACTACTAAGCTCACTCTGTCCTCGCGGAATGTACCCCGGTGGCAACACATCACCAACCCGGTCCCCCAGAAAATGAAAATACTCTCCACTCACAGTACAACAAGTGACCCTCTGGCGGTAGCAATCAATAACTGTCCGGTATGACGATAACCAGTCCATACCCAAAATAACATCGAAACCCCTCATAGGCATAACGACAAAGGAAAATGGGATTCTATGGTAATCAACCTCTATATCACAACCCCTAACACCTTGTTTCAAAATCAATTCACCTCCAAGAGGTGACACAACACAAATAGGAGATGCTAACTGTGCTAACTCCAACTCCAAAACAGATGCAAATGCAGCAGACACAAAGGAATGAGATGCACCCGTATCAATCAAAACATTAGTAACCGAGTTGCAAAACAAGAAGGTACCTCTCACAACTGATGGTGCTGGCACAAGATCCTGTGCGGTAACAGCATACACTCGCCCAGACAACCTCTGATCAACCTGCTCAACCCTAGGAGCATAAGATTGCTGTACTGACTGGGACGATGAAGCCCCCTGATTGGCCCTCGAGGCCTGACCAGACTGAACTGGCTGCTGCCCCTGAATCGGCCTCATACCGGATGCACCAGGTGTGCCACCCAACTGCGGGCAATACCTCTTCATATGCCCTGGCTGACCACACTGATAACACGAGAGTGGCTGGCCTCTACCCTGACTCTGGCTCTGAGATCGAGCCGAAGATGATGCTGCTCTCTGAACTCCTCCCCTCTGAGGACAAACTGGAGACTTGTGGCCCAGCTGGCCACACTTAAAGCAGGTAATGTCTCCCTGACTGCCTTTCCCCGAACTAGCACTCGGTACAGGAAAAGTCGATCTAGAAAAGCTACCCTGAGACTGCTGGGGATTAAAACCCTTCTGTCTCCTACCATCACTCTGACCATCCTGACTCCTCTTGGAGCCCTTCTGTCCTTCCTCCTCCTCCTGCATCATGATCTCCATATGGGCTGCTGCATCAACCATACGCCCATAATCTCGAATCATAGTACCCCCAACTCTCAGCTTGAGGCCACGCCTCAACTTCTTCTCAAACTCAATACAACGGCGTTCCTCAGACGCCACCAACTCAGGTGCAAACCTGGACAAGCTAGTGAATGCAGCCTCAAACTCGGCCACTGAAGAACTCGCCTGCTTAAGCTGGCAGAACTGATCTCTCAACTTCTCCCTAACTGCTGGAGATAAAAACTTTTCCTGGAAAGCATTCACAAAAGCCTCCCATGTACCTCCTATACGACCCTTAGTAAATTTCCACCACTGACCCGCATCCCCCTTCAACTGGAAAGATGCCAAGGTCACCTTCAACCCTTCGTCTTCGATGCCAAGCATCTCAAACGTCTTCGTTGTCTGTTCGAGCCATTCATCTGCCTTAAGCGGCTCTTTAGGATCACCCACAAATTCATCCGGATTAGACCGGAAGAACTCCCTCTTCAGAAAGGAAGGTCCTGTATCTGCAGCAACAACCAGAGCTTGATTCTCAGCTCTGAGAATGCCTACTGACTCCCTGAATGCCCCTGCTATCTCTCGGGCTAGAGCGCCCATAGCCTGCTGGCCTACTGGCTCGGCCACATTGGCCTGGCCAACTCCCTCCTGAACTGCCGGAATCTCCTCTGGCACAGGCACCTCCTGCCTACCCGGCCTACCACGCCTACCGCGTCCTCGTCCTCGTCCTGACATCCTAATAAAGGAAACAAAGACATTAGCACATTAATAAATGTGCCGAAACTAAACACTCGCGTCCTAATGCATTGGACAACAATAATTCATTCCACGTAAGCACATAGTCACATAAGCACCTACGAATTTCATTCCCGGGATAATGATAGTCCCAATGCGTTACTATAGTTCCGGTTGGAAGCAGCAGTGATCAAGTGCCTTTCCAACAAGACTACTAGAAACTCAAGGGTCCAATCAACATCCTAGAAACTACATTCCATACCCATATAATCACATAAACATGTTATCACATAAACATATAACTTTACACTAAGTCTCTATCAAACGAGACGAACCCAATGTGATGCTAATCACTTCCCACGTACCCAAAGTATTCAAACCCGGTACACTCTGATACCAAGTTGTAACGCCCTCAAATTAAACCCATAATGTACATAACATTAACATGCATTATTAAAAGGAAACGAATCTTTTGAATTATTCATCAGAGTACTTTTATTAAAAGTCATTACATGGAACATCAAAATAAATGCCCTAAGGGCTTACATCTTTCCAAGCTAACACTTGGACACAAAAGAATGAGTATTAACCCATTTACAAGTTAAGCCCTTGGCTTGAATGTTTACATGTAATCTTATTTAAAATAAATAACTAAAGACAAGTCTTCAAAATCCGCATCCTTCCAAACTAAGTCCTGGGAGGTTGCTTATCACCTGAACCTGAAAATGATGCTCCCATAAAGGGTGAGCCACAGCCCAGTAGAAATATACTAAACCACATATAAGCAATGAATAAAGCAATGGCATTCAACAGATGGTTAACCAAGATAGTCCATTACTTCATTTTACAGTCTCATGACACTATTGTCTACGACTCTTTTTACTTTCCAATCTTAACAACATGGCTCAGAACCTGGCCAAACTTACAACAGTGAATTACATATATCATATTCTCATCCTTCCAATATCAACAAACAAATGAGACTCAAGCTCAAATCAAAACACTTCATACTTCCAGATTGATACACATTTTAGTGCTGTATCAATAAAACACTTCTATATAGATAAGCACACATAAAAGTGATGCTAATGGAGTCCATCCCCTATCTCCTCCCAAACAAAATCCGGTTTAGAGGTCCATCCCCTATCTTCCCCTAAACCGTGGAGTACATCCCCTATCTCCTCCCACACAAAAACAATGTATGCAAATGCAATGCTCAATCAATACACGTATTTTCTGTATCAATGCAATTGTCAAAATTAATGACTTAATCAATGTGATTAGTTTCAGTTATTCCTAATCCACATGCAATGTCTACAACAATCACGACTATCCTCCACCGATAGCCCAAAACAGTTATTTCTAAACTGAAAATAACTATGTCAACAATTCAATAAACAAATGATTCAAATTATCCAACTACGCCATTTAATCAATGAATTTCCCAATTCCATGAATTAATTATACAAATTAATTTAATAGTACAATTATGGTTTTTCCCAAAAATTTACCAAAGTATCCCCAACATATCAAAATACCAAAACTTAGAACAAAACCTATAAAATGGAGTAGGAAATCCCTACCTCGAAGAAATAACCCCAAAAGAGAAGATGGAGATGAATGCCCAAACTCCAAAGTGCTCCAAACTACCAACAATTCAGATTAAATGGAAGCCCTCAACCCACTCTATCTTTTTAATGAAGGATCTAGGGTAGAAACACACCCTAAGTGGATCAAATCTAAGAGAGAAGGTGAGTAGGGAAAGAGAAAAGTCGAACCTAGGGTTTAGAACCAAAAAGAATAAGAAAAAGACTGATCAAATCCCGCTGCTGCAAATATATACTGGACAGGCTCGCTCGAGCGAAGACTTGGTCGCTCGAGCGACCAGACACAGAGAAACAACGCTCGAGCCAAGGAAGCCTTGCTCGAGCCAACAACTCAAAAGCTCGCTCGAGCGAAAGAAAGCTCGATCGAGCGAAGAACTCAAACCCTCAGGTCTGCAACAAGACACACGCTCGAGCGAAGGAACTATTGCTCGAGCGAAGAACGAACTAACTCGCTCGAGCGAAGGAAATCTCGCTCGAGCCAAGAATGCAAAGCTACAGGTCCAAACCAGACGCAAACTCTCGCTCGAGCTACCAAACCCTGGCTCGAGCGAAGAACCAAAAACAACTGCTCGCTCGAGCGACAAACTCCTAGCTCGAGCGAAGATCTAAAATTCTGGACAGCAACACTTGATTCCTAAACCCAACCAACCTGTAACAAACCAGCCCAACACATCCTATAATTCCAAATGAGAAAATAAGGGACAACAACAACCATCATACAATGACAGAATCTACGGAACCTATGTCCAGACACAATAGTCAAATGGGAAAAGACCGGGGTCGCTATAGTATTCTCTTATAAT
The DNA here is from genome assembly GCF_055761805.1 of Camellia sinensis. NCBI lineage: Eukaryota > Viridiplantae > Streptophyta > Magnoliopsida > Ericales > Theaceae > Camellia > Camellia sinensis. Next base: position 158,352,091 of record NC_138961.1, on the reverse strand, counting down.
GTATTCATATCATTATGGAATTGTTAAAGTATATCATTATGGATATATGTATAAAGGAAACAGATATTGAAAATCGATATCCTTAATAATATTTTGAATTTTGAATTTCTATTTCCTTGGACTTTCTGTTTGCTTGAATTTTGAATTTTGAATATTTTGAATTCTGAATCCTTAATTCTGAATTTTGAATTTGTTGTTTAAATTATTTGAATTTGTTGGTGATAGTTGCAGATGAGTTGCTGTGTTGTATTTTTTGTTAGGTTTGTGTTCAAGCCTAATGATGTTTGTGTTCAAGATTAATTATTTGGATTTCTCTTTTGTTTTTGCTTGCTTGAATTGGTTTCTCTGGGTTAAGGGTTTGTGTTCAAGCCTAGAATTTAACAACAGGACATCAACTTATCTCAAAGTATTCATATCTAATAAACATATTAAATATTTGGTTATATCATTAAAATATTTTTAAAAAATAATATTAGACAGCACAGTATTCTCTTATAATGTATTCATATCATTATGGAATTGTTAAAGTATATTCAAGCATATACAAAAGAGAACTGAATTTAAAGTATATTCTGCACAGACCAATCTATAGTTATTGAAGCAACCCGATTTTGCACAGACAAATGATATATATATTTAACTGCTGGGTTCAATAGAGTTATTGAAAAGATGACTTTAACCAATTCAGTATTATTATTTAGTGTTGAAAACATGACTTTAATTACTGAGTTCAAGAGAATTGATTCGGGTAATTGAAAACATGACTTTAGTATTCTATCATTTTCATCTTAATTGAAAACATGACTTTAGTATTCTCTCATTGATTCGGGTAATTGTTCTTCTTCTTGAAATTTTTTTTTCCTCTCTCAGCTTTTGCCTTCATCAGAGCTTCTGTGGATCACTCTGACCACTCTCACCGTTGTTCACTCCAGCTGCGAGCTTTGAATTGGGCAGTATCTATGGCGTTGGTTCATCATATTTAATACCTCTGAGAGCTTTGAATTGGGCAGTATCTAAGAGCTTTGAATTGTTTAATACCTCTGTCAGTCTTATTTTTCTTCATCATGTTTAATTTTTTTACTGATGATTTACATGTTAGAAATTCAAAGCAAAAAAAAAAAAAAAAAAAAAAAAAAAAAAAAAAAAACAGCTTTGAATAATCAGAGCATATAATCACATACTTATTATTATATTGTTACAATATAATAATATACACACATATAATCAGTAGGAGAAGATGATTTATAATCAGCTGAAAGCATATAAAAAAAGCATGCTTTGATTAGTATACTAATCACATATAATCAACTTTGAAAAACAGCTTTCAATATAATAATAAGTATGTGATTATATGCTCAGAGCAGTTTTTCAAAGCAAAGCTGAAAGCATGTTTTTTTTTAAGTAGAATCAAAGCTGAAAGCATATAAATTCTATTGAAAGCTTTGATTGTATGCTTATTATATGCTCTGATTATATATGCTCTGAAAGCATGTTTTGTAGAATTTGTTTAAGTATGTGATTGATTTAAAGCAATTTCATGTTTTTTTTTGTGTGTGTATATAATTTATGATTTTTGTGTTTGTTTTCCTTCCTCCCTATCTTTCTATCTTTCCGAAACACCAGGATACGTCCCTATGTTTCTCCCCCCTTGGTTAAGAGCATTTGGAATACGTTCCAATGCTTGAACCACTCCGAAACACCGGGATACGTCCCTATGTTTCTCTCTCCTTTCCGAAACACCGGGATACGTCCCTATGTTTCTCTCTTCTTCCGAAACACCGGGATACGTCCCTATGTTTCTCTCTCCTTTCCGAAACACCGGGATACGTCCCTATGTTTCTCTCTCCTTTCCGAAACACCGGGATACGTCCCTATGTTTCTTTTTCTTTCTTTCCGAAACACCGGGATACGTCCCTATGTTTCTTGCATGATCATAAGTTATGCTCGACTTTGTGCATTGTCTTGCATTTTGCCCCTGCCCTCGGGCGCATACCTTTATTTGTAGCTTGTATGCTTTGTCTAAGTCTTCGGCCTTGTCAAAAATGGGTCGTCTCTGGGCTTTGACATTCACTCCTGTCATTGTTATGACTTTCGAGTTCTGTCAAAGAGGGGCAACTGTAGACACCCCATTTTTTACCGTCCTCAAGACTTGGACGTCACCGTTTGAACACCCGGTGATCATCCATGTTTGTGTTCGTTTGGAGTTCCCAGAAGTCTCAGCTACGCGCCTTGCCTCAGGATCTCCGAACTCGACTGTTTAGTGTCTGGTTTTGCACCAAACACTTGTGTTTTGCCTTGGAGGGGCAGGGAATGCCTTGTGAGACATCCCCACACATCACCGGCCATGGCCAGAGGCCACCGGCTGGTGTTTTGTTCCCATCGGCAATATATATTGCCGATCGGCACTGTTTGTTGCCGGTCGGCACTCCTTTTTTACAAAATGGCAATTTTGAGCAGCCGATTACTGTTCATCTGCTTTTGCAGATATTTTAAGATAGCTGTATGTCATTTTGTTCCCCTCCATACACGTGTATGGAGGGCTGGACCCCTTGTTAGCTTACCTTGTAAGCTTTACAAGATTGGCTCCTCTATAAGAGGAGCCCTCTCCTCTTGGCTCTAGGTTAGAAATTTTGGAGAGAAAATTGGTGTGAGAGCTCTGGTTTTAGGTTTAGGGTTTGATATATATTCTATCTCTATACTTCTCTCTCATTTAGCCTTTGTGTGTGTTTAAGTGTGTTTGTGTCTTACTATTGCACACAAACACATAGTGTTACACCTTTGCTTGATTTCTTGAAGGACCAGAGGTTGTTCTTGAGGTTCTTGAGCTGTTTTGAGCTCAAAGAAGCTGTTGGAGCTTCATCTTTGAAGAAAGTCAACAAGGGTAAGAAACTAGTCCCATTTTATCCCATTTTTGCATTGTATTTTTACCTATCTTGAAATTGTTTTTTGGCTTTGCATATAATACAAAAAAGTTCTGTTTTTAGGCCCTCTAAATAGTTTATTTAGGGTGTTTTGTTGTTTGAGGTTTTTTGACCCCTCCTAAGCCTTGTAAGGCTCCATTTTGTGCTATTTTGAGTGAGCTCCGAGACCTTGGTGTTTGGGCCTCCTCACCACTGAAATCTTGAGGGATTTCAGAGGTGAGGATGGTACCTTGAGGTCCCAAGAAGGAGAGGGCCACCCCCATCTCCTTGTTGTCCTTGAAATGGACCATTTTTGGCCTCTTAAGGGAGCACCTAGCTAAGCTTCATGTTGACCATGCCTTGGCTATTTTTTGTGCCTATTATGTCATAATATGCCTCTGTTTTTTGTTGGTTTTGGTACACCATGTATGCTTAGCATACCTACCTTGTAATGCCATGTTTAGGCCTTAACATGTCTTAGGTTGTAAACCCTTGTTCTAGCATGTTTTAGGTTTAGCTTTGTGAAGCTTGTATGCTTATTTTGCCATGCTAGAGGTCTGTCCATAGTTGTTTGGGTCGGCCATGGCATGCATTATATGCCCCCTTTGCATTTTTGGTTTGTTGGCTTTAAGTATGTGAATGTATAGCATGCATTACTTGCCTTGATTTAATGGTTTGGCATCATTTATAGCATCATTGCAGTCCACTTAGCATGCTTATATGCTTGCATTTCATGGCCCTCTTGATGCTTCAAGAGTTGGTGTTTCATGCTTCATGTTTATGCCATTGTGTATGCCTCTAGGATTAGGTCATTTAGATGCCATCTAGGTGGTTCTTGAGGCTTACTTTTGCATGATTTGAGACTGTTTTGATTCAATTTGGCCATTTGCTTCATGAGTCATATGGTCATGTTTTAGGTCCTTGGGTTTGGTTACATGCATAGCTTGCATTAGTAGGCTAATTTGGTATCATTTCCTACATGTTTTCAATGCTTACCTTGCATGCCATATGTCCATGATTACCCTCTTTCAAATGTGCTTGAGAGTTGTCCCATTTGTGCCTAAGTGTTGGCCCTATAACATGTGCATGTGTGTATGTGTATTTAGTCCTTTGTTTTGGTCACTTTGGCCATTGTTTTGGGCCTTATTAGGGCTGCCTAAACCATGCTTAGGTCCACTCTTTGCTTGCTTGGATGCTTACCTTGCACGTTTGTTTGCATGCTTGCATGTACATCTTGCATTTCCATGTTGCATCCTTAGCTTGTATGCCTAGGTTGCAGTGCACTTAGCATGCATGTCTTGCTCCTTGATTTAGTGATAGGAATTGGACTTTGGTTTATTAGTTTGCATTGCATTTGACATCAAAATGTGCACACTTGGTCCCTTGGGCCATCATGCATGGAAATGCGCAATTGATGGTCCGAGAACCAAGGAGCATGTCCCTTTGAGTCACTAACATGATAAGGGACATGATTGGTGCATACATTGCTTGAATTGTATTGCCATGCAAGTTCTGTCCTCTGCTGCTGTGAGTTGCAGGTTCTGCAGGCATTCTTTGCCGACCGGCAGTATACATTGCCGACCGGCAGTAAATCACCAGCCGATGGATTCATTTTGTGCCGGTGATCACAGGCCACTGCCGGTGGGCATTCTACTCAGCCGATGGCATTCCCCAGCATCCATAGAGGCAATCCTGAGGTTTTAGCAGCCTCCAGAGGAGTACAGCAAGGAAAACAGAGGCGGCCTATGCATGGCGGTGCACTTCCGAGCAGGATCGAGCATGCATTGCATCGAGCTCTCCTCCTGACGCGATTTATCTGTTCTTCCTAGCTTAGTTAGTTTGTTAACTGATTAGGCAATTTGTAATAATTAATTAGCTTGTAGGTTAATTATTTGTATTATTTATTTGGTCCCTCCGAGCGAGGGCGAATCTGTAATAAGTGTGGGTGAGTATGTGTGCATGCCTTCCAACCCCACTTCTTTCTTCCCTTTTATTTACCTGCTTATGATGGTAGATTAGGGCATGTTTCAATTAGCATACCTTATGCTATGCATGCGTGCATCCATACATTTGTCTTGCATGCACCGGGCTCGGCGCATCATTCTAACTGCATCTGTATTTCAATTTTCAAATTGAATACGTGTTAATTGTAGCATTTCACATGTCATCGTAGATTAGCCGAGCCTACTCTAATTGCATCTTGCATGTGTTGCATTAGTCAACTTGACATGAACTAGGATCACGCATGTTTGCTAACTAGTTTTTTGTTTTGGCACGAAGTACGATGTAAGTATTTATGCTTTAGCATCTCACATGCGTGTGAATGTTAACATGATAGCATGCTTACCATGTGGCTAGATGCTTATGTGTTATAAATTGTTTGAATGCCTGTGGGTGAAGGTTGGATTGTTTGAGTTGGAAAAATTCGTTGAAATCCGTATTTTAGCCTACTTGCGAGTAGCAAATTCCAAAGTACTTTTTTTTAAAGACAAACGGATATGCAATGTTTCTTTCCAAATTAGGCAATCTAGTCTATACTTGTTTGCTGTGCGCATAACATAGTAATTCTAGGCTAACAATTGCAATAAGAACACATAATTTTTCAAAAACGGATATCACGGTTAGTAGAGGCTGATCTTCGGATCGGGCGAGAGGGGGTGCTCATAGCTGACCTTCCCCAATCGTACCCTAGCTCCCGAGCCGAGAAACTCCGGTGATGACGGACATGTGGCCTTCGGCACCAAGTTAGGGTTTCCTAAATTCCCCTATAAAAAATATTTAGGTGGCGACTCTGTATCTGGCAAAGCAGTCCATGTTTGGCACTTCTTTTCAAAAATCTGTTTCTCAAAATGATTTATCGGATTTGGACTCTTTGGTTCAGATTAAGAACCGTGACAATTTGAGAGTCCGAGCTGTAGTGACCCCACAAATGAACAGAACGGGACTCACCCTCCCGGGGCGTTCGGGGACGTCTACAATGTATTACATGTATATTCAAGCCAAGGGCTTAATGTGTAGATGAGTTAGCACTCGTTTGTTGTAACCAAGTGTTAACTTGGAAAGCTGTAAGCCCGTAGGGCATTTTGCTTTTGTTGTTAACATGTAATACTTTTGTAATGAAACTCTGATGAATAGAAGAATGTAGATATTTCGTATGTCAATGGATGTTTTATTTGTTGGGTTTAATGTTATTATTTTGAGGGCGTTACAACTTGGTATCAGAGCGTACCGGGTTCAAATACTTTGGGTACGTGGGAAGTGATTAGTATCACAATGGGCTTGTCTCGCTTGGTAGAGACTTAGATGTAGTGTCATATGCTATGTGTTTAATTAATAACATGCTTATGTGTTTATTTGGGTATGGGATTTAATTTCTAGGATGTTGAGTGGATCCTTGGGTTTCTGGGAGTCTCGTTGGAAAGGCACTTGATCAATGCCGTTTCTGACCGGAACTCTAGTAACGCCTCGGGACTATCATTATCCGGAAACGAAATTCGTAAGTGCTTATGTGTTTATGTGCTTACGTGGAGTGAATTACAGTTGTCCATGCATTAGGACGTGAGTGTTTAGTTTCGGCACATTTATGAATGTGCTAATGTTCAGTGTTACCTTTATTAGGATGTCAGGGCGAGGAAGAGGTGCTAGGTGTGGTAGGCCTGCGAGGCAGGAAGCACCTTTACCGGATGATATTCCGGTAGTGCAGGAGGGTGTTGGTCAGGCCAACGTGGCCGAGCCAGCGGGCTATGAGTGCCTTGGCACGAGAGATAGCAGGGGCTTTGGGTATTCTCAGGGCTGGGAATCAGGCAGCTGAGGCAGGGCCTTCTTTCTTGAAGAGGGAGTTCTTCCGGTCTAACCCGGATGAGTTTGTTGGGGATCCGAAGGAGCTACTGAAGGCTGATGAGTGGCTAGAGCAAATGAGTAAGACGTTCGAGATACTTGGCATTGAGGACGGAGCACTGAAAGTGACCTTGGCATCCTTCCAGCTGAAGGGAGATGCGGGTCAATGGTGGAAGTACGAGAAGGCTCGTGTTGGGGGTACATGGGAGGCATTTGTAAATGCTTTTCAGGAGAGGTTTTTGTCTGCAGCAGCTAGGGAGAAGCTGAGGGATCAGTTTAGCCGGCTTAAACAGCAGGGCTTGTCAGTGGCCGAGTTTGAGGCTACTTTTACCAGTCTGTCCAGGTTTGCACCTGAACTGGTGGCGTCCGAGGAACGCCGTTGCTATGAGTTTGAGCGGAAGTTGAGGCGGGGCCTCAAGTTGAGAGTTGGCGGGTCTTACATCTGAGAGTATAGACACCTAGTAGATGCTGCTGCTCATATGGAAATTATGATGCAGGAAGAGGAGGAAGCGCAGAGGGGCTCCAAGAGGGGCCAGGATGGCCAGGGTGATGGCAAGAGACAGAGGGGTTATAACCCTCAACAGCCTCAGGGTGCAGTTTCTAGATCGACCTTTCCAGTGCCGAGTGTAGGCTCGGGGAGAGGCAATCAGGGGGAGTTTGCTTGTTACAAGTGTGGCCAGCTGGGTCACAAGGTTTCTGTTTGCCCGCAGAAGGGTGAGGGTCAGAGAGCTGCTTCTTCTTCAGCTAGACCGCAGAGTCAGAGTTTGGGCAGGGGGCAGCCCTTGTCTTGTTATCAGTGTGGACAGCCTGGGCACCTGAAGAGATTTTGCCCACAGTTGAGTGCCACTTCAGGAGCGTCTGGTTTTAGACAGACGCAGGGATTTCAGCCAGCTCAGTCTGTGCAGGCCTCGAGGGCCAATCCGGGGGCTTCGTCGTCCCAGTCAGTGCAGCAGTCGTATGTTCCTAGAGGTGAGCAGGTAGATCAGGGGCCTACTGGACACGTGTATGCTGTTACCGCGCAAGATTTAGTACCGGCTCCATCGGTAGTGAGAGGTACTTTTCTGTTTTGCTAGTGTGTTGATTGACACGGGTGCATCTCATTCTTTTGTATCTGCTGCATTTGCATCTGTTTTGAAATTGGAGTTAGCACAGTTAGCGTCTCCTATTTGTGTAGTGTCACCTCTTGGGGGTGAACTGATCCTGAAACAAGGTATTAGAGGTTGTGATATAGAGGTCGCCGACCATAGGCTCCCTTTTCCGTTTGTTGTCATGCCCATGAAGGGCTTTGATGTTATTTTGGGTATGGACTGGCTATCGTCATACCGGGCTGTTATCGATTGCTACCACCAGAGGGTCACGTTATGTACCTTGAGCAGGGAGTGGTTCCATTTCTTGGGAGACCGAGTTGGTAGCGTTTTGCCACCGGGGTATAATTCGCGAGGGCGAAGTGAGCTTAGTAGTCTACTTGCTAGCTTTGAGAGTGGTGAGAGTGGTGAGACCCAACTTGTATTGCCGAGGGTGGTTTGTGAGTATTCGGATGTCTTTCCCGAAGACCTTGTTAGTTTGCCACCTCACCGAGAGATAGAGTTTTCTATTGATCTAGTGCCCGGCACGGCGCCGATTTCTATGGTACCTTACCGTTTTGCTCCAGCAGAGTTGATTGAGTTGAAAGTTCAGCTCCAGGAATTGCTAGATAAAGGTTTTGTTCGCCCTAGTGTTTCATCGTGGGGAGCACCGGCCCTTTTTGCTAAAAAGAAAAATGGTGCCTTAAGATTGTGTATAGACTACCGGAAGTTGAATCGGGCTACGGTCAAGAATAAGTACCCTATGCCCCGTATAGATGATTTGTTTGACCAGTTGAAGGGTTCCCGTTGTTTCTCTAAGATAGACTTGAGATCGGGTTACCACTAGTTGAGGGTCAGGGAGGAGGATATTCCTAAAACGGCATTCCGTACGCGGTATGGCCATTATGAGTTTCTGGTGATGCCATTTGGGCTTACCAATGCACCGGCAGTCTTTATGGACTTGATGAACCAGATTTTTCGGGAATTCTTGGATCGATTCGTAGTCGTTTTCGTGGACAACATTCTTATCTATTCGCCTTCAGAGGAGGAGCACGAGGAACACTTGAGAGTGGTGCTTGAGTTGCTTAGAGCCCATAGGCTGTATGCCAAGTTTGGGAAGTGTGAGTTCTGGCTAGGAGAGGTGAAATTCTTAGGCCACGTGGTATCCGGGGAAGGAGTGTCTGTTGATACAACCAAGGTAGAGGCAGTGCAAGATTGGGCACAGCCTAAGAGTGTGTTTGAGATCTGCAGTTTTCTGGGATTAGCTGGGTATTATCGTCGGTTTGTGAAGGATTTCTCCAGGCTAGCTTCGCCGTTGACTAGATTGACGCGGAAAGGGGTCAAGTTTGTGTGGAGTGAGACTTGTGAAAAGTCGTTCTAAGAGTTGAAGGTTAGATTGACTACCACTCCGGTTTTGATTATTCCGGAGAGAGGGTTGGGTTATGCGGTTTATTGTGATGCCTCACGAGAGGGTTTGGGTTGTGTGTTGATGCAAGAGGGAAAAGTGGTAGCTTATGGCTCACGTCAGTTGAAAATTCACGAGAAGAATTACCCCACACACGACCTAGAGTTAGTAGCAGTGATCTTTGCCTTGAAGATTTGGAGGCACTACCTTTATGGTGAGAAGTTCGAGGTGTTCTCGGACCACAAGAGTTTGAAGTATCTGTTTACACAGAGAGACTTGAATTTAAGGCAGAGGAGATGGATGGAGTTCATTGAGGACTACGACTTTGAGTTGCATTATCACCCGGGAAAGGCCAATGTTGTGGCCGATGCCCTTAGTAGGAAATCCATTAGTGATGTAGCTTGTATTGCCATCCGAGAATGGGAGCTGTTGGGAGCTCTTGGCGAGTTTGATTTGCTACTGGGCGAATCTGTTGAGGCTGCAGCCTTGTTTTTTGTTGTTGCGCAGCCTACACTTGTGACTAGGGTGTTGGAGGCACAAAGAGGTGACCTTGAGGTAGAATCCTTCCGAGAGAAGATTTCAGGTGGGAAGGTTGAGAAGGGTTTGACGGTGTATCCCGACCAGAGTGTGAGATACAGAGACCGTTTGTTTGTGCCGGAGTCTTGCCGAGAGGAAGTACTCTGAGAGTTTCACCATTCACGTCTTGCGGTGCATCCGGGAGACACTAAGATGTATCGGGATTTGGGTCGCCAGTTTTGGTGGCGGGGTATGAAGAGAGATGTGGTTGTTTTCGTATCGAAGTGCCTTACTTGCCAGCAAGTGAAGGCCGAGCATCAGAGGCCAGCAGGTTTGTTGCAACCCTTGCCTATTGCCGAGTGGAAGTGGGAGCATGTCACTATGGACTTCGTTGTAGGTCTTCCGAGGACTCAGCGGGGTAGTGACGCCATTTGGGTGGTTGTAGACCGGTTGACTAAGTCGGCGCACTTTATTCCTATGCGCGTGAGAGATTCGATAGACCATCTTGCCGACTTGTATATTCGGGACATAGTGAGATTGCAAGGGGTCCCAGTGACGATCGTCTCGGATAGAGATCCTCGTTTTACTGCTAGGTTGTGGCAGAGTTTGCAGAGTGCCTTGGGCACTAAGTTGACCTTTAGTACGGCTTATCATCTGCAGACTGACGAGCAGTCCGAGCGTACTATTCAGATCCTTGAGGATATGCTTCGTGGTTGTGTCCTTGACTTTAGTGGGACGTGGGAGAGGCACTTACCATTGGTGGTGTTTGCCTACAACAACAGCTTTCAGTCTAGTATCGGTATGGCACCGTTTGAGGCCTTGTATGGCCGACCGTGTAGGTCTCCAGTTTGTTGGGCCGAGGTGGGTAATGCACCTTGGTTGGGTCCAGAGTTGGTTAGGGAGACGACGGAGAAAGTTGAACTTATCCGTAGGAGGCTTGTTACAGCCCAGAGTCGTCAGAAATCTTATGCTGACCGTAGGAGGAGGCCTTTGGCGTTTGAGGTAGGTGATCATGTTTTCTTGAAAATATCACCTAGGCGAGGTTTGATGAGGTTCGGGAAAAGTGGGAAGTTATCCCCTCGGTTTATTGGCCCTTTTGAGATTCTTGAGAGGATTGGGGAAGTCACTTACCGTTTGGCTTTACCGCCGCAGTTGTCCGGGGTGCATGACGTCTTTCATGTTAGTATGCTTCGGAAGTATGAGCCGGATCCATCGCATATATTAGATTGGACCGACTTAGAGGTAGATGAGGATGCCTAGTATGAGGAGAGACCAGTTCGGGTCTTGGGTAGACGGGATCAAGTCCTGCATGGCAAGACCATCCCTTTAGTGAAGGTTTTGTGGAAACATCACGGAGTGGAGGAGGCCACTTGGGAACGTGAGTTGGAGGTCCGCGAGAAATATCCGGACTTGTTTGTTGTTGTATAATCTTGTATTTACATGTTGGACTATTGTTGAACTTAAGAGCTTTTGTAAGTGTCTTAAGTTGTGAAACATTGAAAATAGTATGTTTTGGAACTTGCCTCAAATGGAAGTTGAATGTAACATTATATATGTTGAAATATATTGTTGAAATTGGAAAGGAAATGCGTAATGTTGATGCATGTTGAAAGTACATATGTTGTTTACATATTGTGAAATGCCTCTTGTTAAAGGGATGGGATAACCGGTAATGGGTCGAGTTTTTGAATGTTAAAACGTAACATTGTTAAAAATGGAGAAAAACCTATTTTTGAAAACTTGTGCTTAATTTCGGGGGCGAAATTCTTTAAGAGGGGGAGGTTATAGCGATCCCGGATTTACCCTTGTTGTATAGTGATCCGGACATGTGTCCGTGGATGTTGGTAGTTGACCATTATCTTGTTTACATCCTTTCTTACCTTGTACTTGAGTTATAGGATATGTTGGGCAGGTGTGTTACAGGTTGGTTGAGTTTAGAAACCAAAACTAGTTGCCCAGATTTTGGCATGTCCGCTCGAGCGGGGGTTTTGACGCTCGAGCGGGGAATACACCCATCCAGTATTTCCTGTGCAATGTTGGACGCTCGAGCGGGGGAATTGGCCGCTCGAGCGGGAGGTTGTGAGTGACGCTCAAGCGGGGCTTCGAGCGCTCGAGCGTGGACCTGTTGTGTCGAGATGCTGGGAGAGTGCATCCGGCGCTCGAGCGGGAGTTTGGCCGCTCGAGCAGGAGTCTGTGAGTGCCGCTCGAGCGGGGGTTTGGACGCTCGAGCGGGGTGACTGGGTTTAAGTTCCGAGTTTTGACTTTTCAAATCACTTTTTCACTTTCTCTTCTCTCTCCTACTTTTCCAAAAACACCATTGTTGAGCCTCTCACTCTAGAACTCCACCTTCTCTCTAGGTTTTGATCTAGTAGGAGTGATTTGTTCATCTTTGGCCTTTACAAAAAAGTTGTTGATCGTCGAGGGCTACATTTTAATCTGAAAATTTCGGGATTTGGAGCACGTTGGGTTTTGTCATCTTCTCCCTTGGGGCTCCGGATTTGAGGTAAGGATATCCTACTCCTCTCTATGGATTTTGTCTTTAAATTTTAGTATGTTGAGATGTTGGGGTTGGTTTGGTAATTTTGTGAAAGTTTGGGACTTTTGTGTAATTTTACAAAAGTTGGGGTTTTATTTATAATAAACCTAGATGCATGTTTGGCATAGAGAAATGGAATAAATGTTGAATCATTGATGAAAATGGGACCTTAAGGGTTGTAATGTTAATTATGGGAATGCCTTAATTACATTGTTTGATTAATTGGGTTAATTAATCGTGAGAAATGAGGTTATGAAATAGGAATGTTGAGATTGGGAATGTATGGGGTTAAAGGGTGTAGTTGAAGTATTTATCACTCACCGAAATGAAATGTTGATTGAATATCCATTTGTGCATTTATTTTCTGTTTAGAAATAACTGCTTTGGGCTATCGGTGGAGGATAGTCGTGATTGTTGTAAACAATGCATGATGATTAGGCAAACGAAAACTAATCAATGGAACGTGTCATGGAATTTGACGGTTGATAGAATACATTAACTGTATGTATTGAATGATGGTATATAGAACCAATGTGTTTGTATACGTTATGTGTAGAGGAGGAGATGGGGGATGTACTCCGCGGTTTAGGGGAAGATGGGGGATGTACCTCTAAACCGGATAGTATTGGGAGAAGATAGGGGATGAACTCCGTAGATACAGCTCATATGCTTGTCTAGAGAAGTAAAGATAGAGCTCATATGCTTATCTTTGAGAAGTGTAGATATAGCTTATATGCTTATCTATGAATGTGGGATATAGTTGTTATACATATCTGTTGAGAAGTGTAGATATAGCTTATATGCGTATCTGTGAATGTGGGATATAGTTGTTATGCATATCTATTGAGAATGTGGATATAGCTTATATGCTTATCTGTGAATGTGGGATATAGTTTTTATACATATCTGTTGAGATGATGATAGAGCTAATATGCTTATCTGTTGAAAAAGGGAAAATGAAAAGTAACTTGGACTCATAAGTCGTATGACATAAAATGTGATTTATGTGGATGTATCAGTGTTGGCCATGTATCAGTGTTGGCCATCTATCAATTGCTAATCTTTTAGTCATTGTTCATGGTTGGTTTAGTGTATTTCTGCTGGGCTGTGGCTCACCCTATATGGGAATATCATTTTCAGGTGCAGGTAGCATGCCACCTCCAAGGACATAGCTTGGGAGGCTAGATGCGAGCAGATTTTTGCTGTTTAGTTTCTTTTGATGTATTACATGTATATTCAAGCCAAGGGCTTAATGTGTAGATGAGTTAGCACTCGTTTGTTGTAACCAAGTGTTAACTTGGAAAGCTGTAAGCCCGTAGGGCATTTTGCTTTTGTTGTTAACATGTAATACTTTTGTAATGAAACTCTAATGAATAGAAGAATGTGGATATTTCGTATGTCAATGGATGTTTTATTTGTTGGGTTTAATGTTATTATTTTGAGGGCGTTACAATAGATGTTATAAATATGGTTAGATTTCTCAAGTTTACTGCTAATCGTTCTACAGAATCTGTTGGTTTCAGATTCTAAGAATTTTTTAAACTGAAATGGAGTACTTGGGTTTTTTAACTACTTTCATGTTGTTGCTCTGTAAAATATTCTCAGTCATTGATGTTGTGTAAACTTATATAGATTTGGTTTGGTGTGGATGTTTGCTATGTGGATTTTGATCAAAAACACCATTTTCATGTTGGCATGGGGTGCTCCAAAGGGAGAATGGAGAATCCTCTACACATGATTCCAATATGTATGCATATATATGATTCCAAACCCCAAACCCATCTATATAATAAGGGAGAAGGGTTTTTGAAAATATATAAAATGTATTAGAGATACATTTGATATTAACAGATAAGATGAATTTAAGTTTATATCGATGGTTCAGATGAATAACGATTGTTGCCTAAATATACCCGCGTCTAACCCTTACAGAGTAACAGAGTACTCATTTTGATTTTGATTTTGATTTTGATTTTTGTTTTTCTAAACCTTAATTGATTTGTTCATTAGGTATTTTCTGGATATCATTTTTAGGTATTTGGATTGCTCTAAAACAATTCGGTTTCAAAGCATTTCGGTTTCAGAGCTCTCTGTATACACCGCTTCCATGGATCGGTGAGTGTTTTATTTTTTGATAGTGACTTCAATTCCATTGTGGGTTTCGATTAGTTTGTAATTGTGTTTATGTATAGTTGATGTGTTTCAAATTATGTTGATTTGTTTGTACCCAATTGTGTTTGTTATTGCCAGAAAAAAGAGAATTTTTATTGGGTTTTGAGTTTTAAGACTTAATAGAAGTAGTTTTGTTGGTGGGTTGGTGTCATTGGATTTGTTTGATGGAAACTTAGGAGTGCTTCTACGTTTGGAGCTAATTTGGTGAGCTGGGTCTAAATTTGGAGGTGAATTAAGGAGTGGTGAGTGGTTGTCAAGCTTTGAAGAATAAGTTATTCTCTTACTTTCTCTCTTTACCCAACCCCGAACCCCCTATTCCTTTGTTTCTTTCTTTGAATTTATTTGGTGTAATGTTTAGTTTGGTGTGATTTTGATTGACTTTTGTTAGGTTGTTGTTGCCTCAAGCTGTTGCCTCAAGTTATTTGGCGTGATTTTGATTTTGCTATTGCCTCAATTTGATTCATGTTAATTTTGATTTTGACTTTGCCTCAATTTTAATTTTGATTTTGCTGTTGGCCTTAATTTAACTTCTCTCTTCTAATTTCTCTTTAAACTTGGGAATTTGATACACGGAATTTTTTCTATTTCAAAACAGTCAAGTTTCTTGAGGCAACAACAAAATCAAAATCACACCAAATAACTTCTCTCTTCCAATTTCTCTCTAAACTTGGGAATTTGATTCATGAAAATTTGTCTATTTCAACACAGTCAAGTTTTTTTTTTTGGTTAAAATAGTGTGGGTCTTTGTATATTAGATCAGTCTTTGTATGTTATTAAAATAGTATATTTGTTGTAGTGAACCAAAATAGTATCTTTGTTGCCATTAATAACCTACAATATATTTGGGTTTTAATATATTGTTTACAGCTTTTTGAAATCTATATAAGTAACCAAACACCATAGAGAAAGGTTGATCATCATAGGATTTCTGAGAACCTAAGAAAAGAAGGAGAAAAGAAAATGGAGAGAGAGAGAGAGGGGAAGGTGGGTATGCTTTTTTATGCTTTTTTTAGAGAGCTTAAAAAAAATGATTTGGAAAAAATATTTTATTGGCTAGGGAATCATGTATATTTTTGGATCTGAATCAAAATATTATATTGTTTTTTTATTTTTATTTTTATCATTTATATTTATTTTGTATTTTTTAATAATTAACAATGTTTCCAACTGGTTTGTTTTCTTGATGGGAACTCAAAGCAACATATTTATCCAAAAATGAATATTAAACACAAGGTAAACTTTAATTGCTTTTTGAATTTAATTATGTGTCAGTTTACAATCTTAAAAAATTCTTATCCATTATAACGTTGTTTAATCATGTTCCAATTAATAATGTAACTTTTCTTTTCTGTGAAATACATGTCTCACATTACTTTTTTTGGTTTTCCATTGAACAATACCCTCAATGAGTTAGAAGAGTGTAGGAATAACCTAAACTCTTACATTAGGGAAAAATACACAGATACTCTCCAGGTTTTGCTTTAAAGTTAATGATTTTGGTGTAAACTATTTTAATTTGTTGGGGTTTGGTGGGTTTTGATTTCTGAAGTTTGAAATGGATTTGATGGGTTTTATTCGCAGAAATCCGTAGAAACTCGAAGTTGTTTCGCTTGAGACATCACCCCCGGGAGCAAGTTTTCCGGCTTCGGCACTTTCCGGCACATCCCCGTGAGTTTACTCTCTCTATCTCTCCTAGAAATGTGTATAGATATATTAATCTATAAACATATGAATTTGTGAGCAGCAATGGTATGCTCTCTCTATGTCTCTCTCTTATTTTGCTTTCTATGGATATCTATGAAAAAACATGAAATTATTGTTGTATTTTTGTTATCAAAATTAGACCAAATTGAATAAAAGATTCCGCCATGAATACTTTCATCCCATGAATACTTAAACTTCCATCAGATTTTAGATTTTTCAAACAACCCATTATTTTTTCAATGTGTTGGTTAGTTTAGGTTTCTTTATCAGTTCAAATATTTAAAATTTCATCAGATTTTTAAACTTTCATCCCATAAATATGTCGAAATTCCACCATAAATCGGCCCATAAATCAGTAGTTTCATCATATTTTTATCAACCCATAAATCAATAGTTTGTGCCAAAAAAATTATATCCTGTTTGGTTGGAAAGAAAGTGGGGGAAATTGGTTGTGCATTTGATGATGGTTGTGTTCCATTGTATTTTCAACGTGTTGGGTTAGTTTTATTTGGGCTGGTTTTATTTAGGTTTTCTATGCCATTTGTGGAATACTTGATAGTTTTACTTGGGTTTTTTCCTTGCTGCACTTCCTTGCTGCACTTGGTGCAGAAACTTTTATCTGATAAAATTTCTGCCATGAACACTTTCATCCCATGAATACTTAAACTTCTATCAGATTTTAAATTTTAAAATTTTCAAACTTTTCATTATTTTTCAATGTGTTGGGTTAGTTTTAGATTTTTTTTTATCAGTTTAAATATTTGAACTTTCATCAGATTTTTGAACTTTCATCCCATAAATATGTCAAGTATTCCACCATAAATCAACCCATAAATCTGTAATTTCATCATATTTTTATCAGCCCATGAATTAGTAGTTTGTACCCAAAAAAATTATGTCCTGTTTGGTTGGTAAGAAAGTGGGGGAAATAGTAAAGAAAGTGAAATTTGGGCTAAATATATATATATATATATATTTAGCTTTCTGAGAATGAAAAGAGAGTCTTCGTTTGAGAAGAGAGAAGAACGAGGGGATATCAGCTGGTGAGAGAGAGAGAGAGACAGTTGAGAAGATTAATGTTTTACAGTCTTTGAGGGAGAGAGACTGAGGTAATAGAGAAGAAGAGACAGAGTGGGTGAGAAAATTGAGTGATTGCAATTTGGGTACGTGCAATTTATCTTGGGAAGATTTTTTTTATTAAAAATATAAAAAATGCTACATATTCTTAAAAAAATACAACTTTATAACTCTGACTCACTTATGATTGGTCCAGGAAGGAAAGAAAAAAATAAAAATATATGATTGGTTTACATCATTTTGGGAGTCATGGAGGCTCCTAATTTTGGGGGTTCTTGAAATTTATTTGGGATACTAATAAGGCACGGTACAATTAATTATCAGATTAAAATATAAATCAAAATTATAGAGGAATGTATTCAAATTTTTTGTTTTTTGTTTTTGTTTTTTTTTTTTTTTTCTTTTCAAAGAGTAGGTAATGAATTCACATGAAGGAGAAAAATTCCTAAATGAAGACATGAAACTTAAATGAAACACCAATTTATTAGTAACCCAAATAAATTTCAATAACCCCCAAAATTAGGAACCTCCATGACTCCCAAAATGATGTAAACCAATCATATATTTTTATTTTTTTCTTTCCTTCCTGGACCAATCATAAGTGAGTCAGAGTTATAAAGTTGTATTTTTTTAAGAATATGTAGCATTTTTTATATTTTTAATAAAAAAATCTTCCCAAGATAAATTGCACTTCCCCAAATTGCAATCTCTCAATTTTCTCACCCACTCTCTTTCTTCTTCTCTATCACCTCAGTCTCTCTCCCCCAAAGACTGTAAAACATTAATCTTCTCAACTGTCTCTCTCTCTTTCACCAACTGATATCCCCTCGTTCTTCTCTCTTCTCAAACGAAGACTCTCTTTTCATTCTCAGAAAGCTATATATATATATATTTATATATAATTTCACTTTCTTTACTATTTCCCCCACTTTCTTACCAACCAAACATATAGCGACCCCGGTCTTTTCCCATTTAATTATTGTATCCGGACTGTTCCGTAGATTCTGTCATTGTATAATGGTTGTTGTTGTTATTCCTTATTTTCTCTTTTGGAATTATAGGATGTGTTGGGCAGGTTTGTTTCAGGTTGGTTGGGTTTAGAAACCAAGAGTTTGCTGTCCAGGTTTTTGGTTCTTCGCTCGAGCGAGGAGTTGTTCGCTCGAGCGAGAGGTAGTGTTTGATTTGGACCTGTAGCTGTGCATTCTTGGCTCGAGCGAGATTTTCTTCGCTCGAGCGAGTTAGTTCATCCTTCGCTCGAGCTATAGTTCCTTCGCTCGAGCGTGTGTCTGGGTTCAGACCTGAGGGTTTGAGTTCTTCGCTCGAGCGAGCATTCGAGTTGTTGGCTCGAGCAAGGCTTCCTTGGCTCGAGCGTAGTTTCTCTGTGTCTGGTCGCTCGAGCGACCAAGTCTTCGCTCGAGCGAGCTTGTCCAGTTTATATACACAGCAGCGGGATTTGATCAGTCTTTTTCATCTCATTTTGATTCCAAACCCTAGGTCCGACTTCTCTTTCTCTCTACTCACCTTCTCTCTTAGGTTTGATCCATTTAGGGAGTGTTTCTACCCTAGATCCTTCATTAAAAAGATAGAGTGAGTTGAGGGCTTCCATTTAATCTGAATAGTTGGCGATTTGGAGCACTTTGGCATTTGGGGTATCATCTCTGTCTTCTCCTTTTGGGTTGTTTTCTTCAAGGTAGGGATTTCCTACTCCATTTTATAGGTTTTGCTCTAAGTTTTGGTATTTTGATGTGTTGGGTTACTTTGGTAATTTTTTGGGAAAACTCTGGTTGTAATATTAAAATTAATTTGTATAATTAATTTAAGGGAATTGGGGAATATGGCTAAATTCATTGTATCGGAGAAATTATTGAGTAAATGGTGTAGTTGGTTAGTTTAATCACTCACCTATGAAAATGTAGGAATTATGTTAGTTGATACATTTATTTCCTGTTTAGAAATAACTGTTTTGGGCTATCGGTGGAGGATAGCCGTGATTGTTGTAGACATTGCATGTGGATTAGGAATAACTGAAACTAATCACATTGGTTAAGTCATTAACTTTGACTATTGCGTTGATACAGAAAATACGTGTATTGATTGAGCATTGCATTTGCATACATTGTTTTGTGTGGGAGGAGATAGGGGATGTACTCCACGGTTTAGGGGAAGATAGGGGATGGACCTCTAAACCGGATTTTGTTTGGGAGGAGATAGGGGATGGACTCCATTAGCATCACTTTTATGTGTGCTTATTATATTGAAGTGTTTTTATTGATACAGCACTAAAATGTGTATCAATCTGGAAGTATGAAGTGTTGTGAATTGAGCTTGAGTCTCATTTGTTTGTTGATATTGGAAGGATGTGAATATGGTATATGTAATTCACTGTTGTAGGTTGGCCAGGTTCTGAGCCATGTTGATAAAATTGGAGAGTAAATTGTATCTTAGACAATAGTGTCATGAGACTGTAAAATGAAGTGGTTGATTATCTTGGTTAACCATCTGTCAAATACTATTGCTTTATTCATTGCTTATATTTGGTTTAGTATATTTCTACTGGGCTGTGGCTCACCCTTTATGGGAACATCATTTTCAGGTTCAGGTGATAAGCAACCTCCCAGGACTTAGTTTGGAAGGATGCGGATTTTGAAGACTTGTCTTTAGTTATTTATTTTAAATAAGATTACATGTAAACATTCAAGCCAAGGGCTTAACTTGTAAATGGGTTAATACTCATTCTTTTGTGTCCAAGTGTTAGCTTGGAAAGATGTAAGCCCTTAGGGCATTTATTTTGATGTTCCATGTAATGACTTTTAATAAAAGTACTCTGATGAATAATTCAAAAGATTCGTTTTCTTTTAATAATGCATGTTAATGTTATGTACATTATGGGTTTAATTTGAGGGCGTTACAACTTGGTATCAGAGCGTATCGGGTTTGAATACTTTGGGTACGTGGGAAGTGATTAGTATCACATTGGGTTCGTCTCGTTTGATAGAGACTTAGTGTAATGTTATATGCTTATGTGATAACATGTTTATGTGATTATGTGGGTATGGAATGTAGTTTCTAGGATGTTGATTGGACCCTTGAGTTTCTTGTAGTCTTGTTGGAAAGGCACTTGATCACTGCTGCTTCCAACCGAAACTATAGTAACGCATTGGGACTATCATTATCCGGGAATGAAATTCGTAGGTGCTTATGTGATTATGTGCTTACGTGGAATGAATTATTGTTGTCCATTGAATTAGGACGCGAGTGTTTAGCTTCGGCACATTTATTAATGTGCTAATGTCTTTGTTTCCTTTATTAGGATGTCAGGACGAGGACGAGGACGCGGTAGGCGTGGTAGGCCGGGTAGGCAGGAGTTGCCTGTGCCAGAAGAGATTCCGGCAGTTCAGGAGGGAATTGGCCAAGCCAATGTGGCCGAGCCAGTAGGCCAGCAGGCTATGGGCGCTCTCGCCCGAGAGATAGCAGGGGCATTCAGGGAGTCAGTAGGCATTCTTAGAGCTGAGAATCAAGCTCAGGCTGGTATTGCGGATGCAGGACCTTCCTTTCTGAAGAGGGAGTTCTTCCGGTCCAATCCGGATGAATTTGTGGGTGATCCTAAAGAGCCACTTAAGGCAGATGAATGGCTCGAACAGATAACGAAGACGTTTGAGATGCTTGGCATCGAAGACGAGGGGTTGAAAGTGACCTTGGCATCTTTCCAGTTGAAGGGGGATGCGGGTCAGTGGTGGAAATTTACTAAGGGGCGTATAGGAGGTACATGGGAGGCTTTTGTGAATGCATTCCAGGAGAAGTTTTTATCTCCGGCAGTCAGGGAGAAGCTACGAGACCAGTTTTGTCAGCTTAAGCAGGCGAGTTCTTCAGTGGCCGAATTTGAGGCTGCATTTACTAGTTTGTCCAGGTTTGCACCTGAGTTGGTGGCGTCTGAGGAACGCCGTTGTATTGAGTTTGAGAAGAAGTTGAGGCGTGGCCTCAAGCTGAGAGTTGGGGGTACTATGATTCGAGATTATGGGCGTATGGTTGATGCAGCAGCCCATATGGAGATCATGATGCAGGAGGAGGAGGAAGGACAGAAGGGCTCCAAGAGGAGTCAGGATGGTCAGAGTGATGGTAGGAGACAGAAGGGTTTTAATCCCCAGCAGTCTCAGGGTAGCTATTCTAGATCGACTTTTCCTGTACCGAGTGCTAGTTCGGGGAAAGGCAGTCAGGGAGACATTACCTGCTTTAAGTGTGGCCAGCTGGGCCACAAGTCTCCAGTTTGTCCTCAGAGGGGAGGAGTTCAGAGAGCAGCATCTTCTTCGGCTCGATCTCAGAGCCAGAGTCAGGGTAGAGGCCAGCCACTCTCGTGTTATCAGTGTGGTCAGCCGGGGCATATGAAGAGGTATTGCCCGCAGTTGGGTGGCACATCTGGTGCATCTGGTTTGAGGCCGATTCAGGGTCAGCAGCCAGCTCAGTCGGGTCAGGCCTCAAAGGCCAATCAGGGGGCTTCATCGTCTCAGTCAGTACAGCAATCTTATGCTCCTAGGGTTGAGCAGGTTGATCAGAGGTCGTCTGGGCGAGTGTATGCTGTTACCGCACAGGATCTTGTGCCAGCACCATCAGTTGTGAGAGGTACCTTCTTGTTTTGCAACTCGGTTGCTAATGTTTTGATTGATACAGGTGCATCTCATTCCTTTGTGTCTGCTGCATTTGCATCTGTTTTGGAGTTGGAATTAGCACAGTTAGCATCTCCTATATGTGTAGTATCACCTCTTGGGGGTGAATTGATTTTGAAACAAGGCGTTAGGGGTTGTGATATAGAGGTTGATTATCATAGAATCCCATTTTCCTTTGTAGTTATGCCTATGAGGGGTTTCGATGTTATTTTGGGTATGGACTGGTTATCATCATACCGGGCAGTGATTGATTGCTACCGCCAGAGGGTCACTTGTTGTACCGTGAGCGGAGAGTATTTTCATTTTCTGGGGGACCGGGTTGGTGATGTGTTGCCACCGGGGTATGTTCGGCGAGGAAGGAGTGAGCTTAGTGGGCTACTAGCTAACCTTTTGATTAGTGAGGATAATGAGACTCAGATTGTGTTGCCAAGGGTGGTTTGTGAGTACTTGGATGTCTTTCCCGAGGATCTTGTTGGTTTGCCACCGCATCGGGAGATTGAGTTCTCTATTGACCTAGTGCCCGGCACGGCGCCGATTTCCATGGCACCTTATCGTTTTGCCCCAGCCGAGTTAGTTGAGTTGAAGATCCAACTCCAAGAGTTGCTAGATAAGGGCTTTATACGTCCTAGTGTTTCACCGTGGGGAGCACCGACCCTCTTTGTTAAAAAGAAAGGTGGTGCTTTGAGACTTTGTATAGATTATCGGAAATTGAATCGGGCTACGGTTAAGAATAAGTACCCTATGCCTCGTATCGATGATTTGTTTGACCAGTTGAAGGGTTCCCGTTGTTTCTCTAAGATAGACTTGAGATCGGGTTACCACCAGTTGAGGGTCAGGGAAGAGGATATTCCGAAGACGGCATTCCGTACGCGGTATGGCCATTATGAGTTTTTGGTGATGCCATTCGGGCTCACCAATGCACCGACAGTTTTTATGGATTTGATGAACCGGATCTTCCGGGAATTCTTGGATCGGTTTGTAGTCGTTTTTGTGGACGACATCCTTATCTATTCGCCTTCTGAGGAGGAGCACGAGGCACATTTGAGGGTGGTGCTTGAGTTACTTAGAGCCCATAGGCTGTATGCCAAGTTTGGGAAGTGTGAGTTCTGGCTGAAAGAAGTCAAATTCTTAGGCCATGTGGTATCCGGTGAAGGAGTGTCTGTTGATACATCCAAGGTAGAGGCAGTGCAGGATTGGGCACAGCCTAAGAGTGTATTTGAGATCCGCAGTTTTCTGGGGTTAGCTGGGTATTACCGTCGGTTTGTGAAAGATTTCTCCAGGTTAGCATCACCGTTGACTAAACTGACTCGGAAGGGAGTCAAATTTGTATGGAGTGAGACTTGTGAAAAGTCGTTTCAGGAGTTGAAAGTTAGACTGACTACCGCTCCAGTATTGATTATTCCAGAGAGAGGGTTGGGTTATGCAGTCTATTGTGACGCCTCACGAGAGGGTCTGGGTTGTGTGTTAATGCAAGAAGGGAAAGTAGTTGCCTATGGCTCTCGTCAGTTGAAAATTCACGAGCAGAATTACCCTACACATGATCTAGAGTTAGCAGCTGTGATATTTGCCTTGAAGATTTGGAGGCATTATCTTTATGGTGAGAAATTCGAGGTGTTCTCGGATCATAAGAGTTTGAAGTATTTATTTACACAGAAAGACTTAAACTTGAGGCAGAGGAGGTGGATGGAGTTCATAGAGGATTATGACTTTGAGTTGCATTATCATCCGGGAAAGGCCAATGTGGTGGCCGATGCCCTTAGCAGGAAACCTGTTGGTGACATAGCTAGCATAGCCATCCGAGAGTGGGAGATGTTGGGTGCACTTGGAGAGTTTGATTTACTTATGGGCGAATCCGTTGAGGCTGCGGCCTTGTTTTCTGTTGTTGCACAGCCTACACTTGTGACTCGAGTGTTAGAGGCTCAGAGAGGTGACCTTGAGGTAGAATCTCTCCGTGAGAAGATTTCCAGTGGAAAGATTGAGAAAGGTTTGACGGTGTATTCCGACCTGAGTGTGAGATACCGAGATCGTCCGTTTGTGCCGGAGTCTTGCCGAGAGGAGGTACTCCGAGAGTTTCATCATTCACGCCTTGCGGTGCACCCGGGAGGCACTAAGATGTATCGGGATTTGGGTCGTCAGTTCTGGTGGCGGGGTATGAAGAGAGATGTGGCAGCTTTCGTATCTAAGTGTCTTACTTGTCAGCAAGTGAAGGCCGAACATCAGAGGCCAGCGGGTTTGTTGCAACCCTTGCCTATTGCCGAGTGGAAGTGGGAGCATGTCACTATGGACTTCGTTGTAGGTCTTCCGAGGACTCAGCGGGGTAGTGATGCTATTTGGGTGGTTGTAGACCGGTTGACTAAGTCGGCGCACTTTATTTCTATGCGCATGAGAGATTCGGTAGATCATCTTGCCGACTTGTATATTCGGGACATAGTGAGATTGCACGGGGTCCCAGTGACGATCGTCTCAGATAGAGATCCTCGTTTTACTGCTAGGTTGTGGCAGAGTTTGCAGAGTGCCTTAGGCACTAAGTTGACCTTTAGCACGGCTTATCATCCTCAGACTGACGGACAGTCCGAGCGTACTATTCAGATACTTGAGGATATGCTTCGGGGTTGTGTTCTAGACTTTAGTGGGTCGTGGGAGAGACACTTGCCGTTAGTGGAGTTTGCCTACAACAACAGTTTCCAGTCTAGTATCGGTATGGCACCATTTGAGGCCTTGTATGGCCGACCGTGTAGATCTCCTGTGTGTTGGGCCGAGGTGGGTGATGCACCTCTGTTGGGTCCAGAGTTGGTGAGGGAAACTACGGAGAAAGTTGAGCTTATCCGTAAGAGGCTTGTTACAGCACAGAGTCGTCAGAAATCGTATGCCGACCGTAGGAGGAGACCTTTGGTGTTTGAGGTGGGTGATCATGTCTTTCTGAAGATATCACCTAGACGGGGTTTGATGAGGTTTGGGAAGAGTGGGAAGTTGTCCCCTCGATTCATTGGTCCGTTTGAGATCCTTGAGAGGATTGGCGAGGCTGCTTATCGTTTAGCTTTGCCGCCGCAGTTGTCTGGAGTACATGACGTGTTTCATGTGAGTATGCTTCGGAAGTATGAGCCGGATCCATCACATGTGTTGGATTGGACCGATTTAGTGGTTGATGTGGATATTTCGTATGAGGAGAGACCGGTTCGGGTATTGGATAGGCGGGATCAAGTCTTGCGAGGCAAGACCATCCCTTTGGTCAAAGTTTTGTGGAAACACCATGGAGTGGAGGAAGCCACTTGGGAACGTGAATTGGAAGTCCGCGAGAAATATCCGGACATGTTTGTTGATTTGTAATCTTACAACTAGATTCTGTTATATTGTTGAACTTAAGAGCTTTACATATGTCTTAAGTTGTAAAACATTGAGTATGTTTTGGTCATTGGTTGTATCTTGAAACTTGTTTCATTATAGAAGATTAGTGTAACATTGTATATGTTGGTTACATTGTTGGATGTGTTATATATATCATGCAATTGAATATGATATGGAAATGGTTACCATTGAAGGGAATAATGCATAATAGTGGTGCAGGTTGAAATATATGTTGTTTTATATATATTGTGGGATACCTCTTGATAAAAAGATAAAGTGACCAGTATTGGGTCAAGTTGTTTATTATTGTTATATACTATCTTTGGGTATTTAAAAAAAAAAAAAAAAAAAAAAAAAACCTGTTTTCAAATTTGTGCCTAATTTCGGGGACGAAATTCTTTGAAGGGGGGGAGGTTATAGCGACCCCGGTCTTTTCCCATTTAATTATTGTATCCGGACTGTTCCGTAGATTCTGTCATTGTATAATGGTTGTTGTTGTTATTCCTTATTTTCTCTTTTGGAATTATAGGATGTGTTGGGCAGGTTTGTTTCAGGTTGGTTGGGTTTAGAAACCAAGAGTTTGCTGTCCAGGTTTTTGGTTCTTCGCTCGAGCGAGGAGTTGTTCGCTCGAGCGAGAGGTAGTGTTTGATTTGAACCTGTAGCTGTGCATTCTTGGCTCGAGCGAGATTTTCTTCGCTCGAGCGAGTTAGTTCATCCTTCGCTCGAGCTATAGTTCCTTCGCTCGAGCGTGTGTCTGGGTTCAGACCTGAGGGTTTGAGTTCTTCGCTCGAGCGAGCATTCGAGTTGTTGGCTCGAGCAAGGCTTCCTTGGCTCGAGCGTAGTTTCTCTGTGTCTGGTCGCTCGAGCGACCAAGTCTTCGCTCGAGCGAGCTTGTCCAGTTTATATACACAGCAGCGGGATTTGATCAGTCTTTTTCATCTCATTTTGATTCCAAACCCTAGGTCCGACTTCTCTTTCTCTCTACTCACCTTCTCTCTTAGGTTTGATCCATTTAGGGAGTGTTTCTACCCTAGATCCTTCATTAAAAAGATAGAGTGAGTTGAGGGCTTCCATTTAATCTGAATAGTTGGCGATTTGGAGCACTTTGGCATTTGGGGTATCATCTCTGTCTTCTCCTTTTGGGTTGTTTTCTTCAAGGTAGGGATTTCCTACTCCATTTTATAGGTTTTGCTCTAAGTTTTGGTATTTTGATGTGTTGGGTTACTTTGGTAATTTTTTGGGAAAACTCTGGTTGTAATATTAAAATTAATTTGTATAATTAATTTAAGGGAATTGGGGAACATGGCTAAATTCATTGTATTGGAGAAATTATTGAGTAAATGGTGTAGTTGGTTAGTTTAATCACTCACCTATGAAAATGTAGGAATTATGTTAGTTGATACATTTATTTCCTGTTTAGAAATAACTGTTTTGGGCTATCGGTGGAGGATAGCCGTGATTGTTGTAGACATTGCATGTGGATTAGGAATAACTGAAACTAATCACATTGGTTAAGTCATTAACTTTGACTATTGCGTTGATACAGAAAATACGTGTATTGATTGAGCATTGCATTTGCATACATTGTTTTGTGTGGGAGGAGATAGGGGATGTACTCCACGGTTTAGGGGAAGATAGGGAATGGACCTCTAAACCGGATTTTGTTTGGGAGGAGATAGGGGATGGACTCCATTAGCATCACTTTTATGTGTGCTTATTATATTGAAGTGTTTTTATTGATACAGCACTAAAATGTGTATCAATCTGGAAGTATGAAGTGTTGTGAATTGAGCTTGAGTCTCATTTGTTTGTTGATATTGGAAGGATGTGAATATGGTATATGTAATTCACTGTTGTAGGTTGGCCAGGTTCTGAGCCATGTTGATAAAATTGGAGAGTAAATTGTATCTTAGACAATAGTGTCATGAGACTGTAAAATGAAGTGGTTGATTATCTTGGTTAACCATCTGTCAAATACTATTGCTTTATTCATTGCTTATATTTGGTTTAGTATATTTCTACTGGGCTGTGGCTCACCCTTTATGGGAATATCATTTTCAGGTTCAGGTGATAAGCAACCTCCCAGGACTTAGTTTGGAAGGATGCGGATTTTGAAGACTTGTCTTTAGTTATTTATTTTAAATAAGATTACATGTAAACATTCAAGCCAAGGGCTTAACTTGTAAATGGGTTAATACTCATTCTTTTGTGTCCAAGTGTTAGCTTGGAAAGATGTAAGCCCTTAGGGCATTTATTTTGATGTTCCATGTAATGACTTTTAATAAAAGTACTCTGATGAATAATTCAAAAGATTCGTTTTCTTTTAATAATGCATGTTAATGTTATGTACATTATGGGTTTAATTTGAGGGCGTTACAAAACAGGACAAAAAAATTTTGGGTACAAACTACTAATTCATGGGCTGATAAAAATATGATGAAATTACATATTTATGGGTTGATTTATGGTGGAATACTTGAAATATTTATGGGATGAAAGTTTAAAAATCTGATGAAAGTTCAAATATTTAAACTGATAAAAAAATCTAAAACTAACCCAACACATTGAAAAATAATGAAAAGTTTGAAAATTTTAAAATTTAAAATCTGATAGAAGTTTAAGTATTCATGGGATTAAAGTGTTCATGGCAGAAATTTTATCAGATAAAAGTTTCTGCACCAAGTGCAGCAAGGAAAAAACCCAAGTAAAACTATCAAGTATTCCACAAATGGCATAGAAAACCTAAATAAAACCAACACAAATAAAACTAACCCAACACGTTGAAAATACAATGGAACACAGCCATCATCAAATGCACAACCAATTTCCCCCACTTTCTTTCCAACCAAACAGGATATAATTTTTTTGGTACAAACTATTGATTTATGGGTTGATAAAAATATGATGAAACTACTGATTTATGGGCCGATTTATGGTGGAATTTCAACATATTTATGGGATGAAAGTTTAAAAATCTGATGAAATTTTAAATATTTGAACTGATAAAGAAACCTAAAACTAACCCAACACATTGAAAAAACAATGGGTTGTTTGAAAAATCTAAAATCTTAATCTAAAATCTAAAATCTAAAATCTGATGGAAGTTTAAGTATTCATGGGATGAAAGTATTCATGGCAAAATCTTTTATTCAATTTGGTCTGATTTTGATAACAAAAATACAACAATAATTTCATGGTTTTTCATAGATATCCATAGAAAGCAAAATAAGAGAGAGACATAGAGAGAGCATACCATTTCTACTCACAAATTCATATGTTTATAGATTCATATATCTATACACATTTCTAGGAGAGATAGAGAGTAAACTCACGGGGATGTGCCGGAAAGTGCCGAAGCCGGAAAACTTGCTCCCGGGGGTGATGTCTCAAGCGAAACGACTTCGAGTTTCTACGGATTTCTGCGAATAAAACCCATCAACTCCATTTCAAATTTCAGAAATCAAAACCCATCAAACCCCAACAAATTAAAATAGTTTACACCAAAATCATTAACTTTAAAGCAAAACCTGGAGAGTATCTGTGTATTTTTTCCTAATGTAAGAGTTTAGGTTATTCCTACACTCTTCTAACTCATTGAGGGTATTGTTCAATGGAAACCCAAAAAAAAGAATGTGAGACATGTATTTCACAGAAAAGAAAAGTTACATTATTAATTGGAACATGATTAAACAACGTTATAATGGATAAGAATTTTTTAAGATTGTAAACCGACACATAATTAAATTCAAAAAGCAATTAAAGTTTACCTTGTGTTTAATATTCATTTTTGGATGAATATGTTGCTTTGAGTTCCCATCAAGAAAACAAACTAGTTGGAAACATTGTTAATTATAAAGGTTAAAAAATACAAAATAAATATAAATGATAAAAATAAAAATAAAAAAACAATATAATATTTTGATTCAGATCCAAAAATATACATGATCCCCTAGCCAATAAAATATTTTTTCCAAATCATTTTTTTTAAGCTCTCTAAAAAAAGCATAAAAAAGCATACCCACCTTCCCCTCTCTCTCTCTCTCTCCATTTTCTTTTCTCCTTCTTTTCTTAGGTTCTCAGAAATCCTATGATGATCAACCTTTCTCTATGGTGTTTGGTTACTTATATAGATTTCAAAAAGTTGTAAACAATATATCAAAACCCAAATATATTGTAGGTTATTAATGGCAACAAAGATACTATTTTGGTTCACTACAACAAATATACTATTTTAATAACATACAAAGACTGGTCTAATATACAAAGACCCACACTATTTTAACCAAAAAAAAAATTTTGACTGTGTTGAAATAGACAAATTTTCATGAATCAAATTCCCAAGTTTAGAGAGAAATTAGAAGAGAGAAGTTATTTGGTGTGATTTTGATTTTGTTGTTGCCTCAAGAAACTTGACTGTGTTGAAATAGAAAACATTCCGTGTATCAAATTCCCAAGTTTAAAGAGAAATTAGAAGAGAGAAGTTAAATTAAGGCCAACAGCAAAATCAAAATTAAAATTGAGGCAAAATCAAAATCAAAATTAACATGAATCAAATTGAGGCAATAGCAAAATCAAAATCACGCCAAATAACTTGAGGCAACAGCTTGAGGCAACAACAACCTAACAAAAGTCAATCAAAATCACACCAAACTAAACATTACACCAAATAAATTCAAAGAAAGAAACAAAGGAATAGGGGGTTCGGGGTTGGGTAAAGAGAGAAAGTAAAAGAATAACTTATTCTTCAAAGCTTGACAACCACTCACCACTCCTTAATTCACCTCCAAATTTAGACCCAGCTCACCAAATTAGCTCCAAACGTAGAAGCACTCCTAAGTTTCCATCAAACAAATCCAATGACACCAACCCACCAACAAAACTACTTCTATTAAGTCTTAAAACTCAAAACCCAATAAAAATTCTCTTTTTTCTGGCAATAACAAAC
Source organism: Camellia sinensis (assembly GCF_055761805.1). Taxonomy (NCBI): domain Eukaryota; kingdom Viridiplantae; phylum Streptophyta; class Magnoliopsida; order Ericales; family Theaceae; genus Camellia; species Camellia sinensis. The sequence continues at coordinate 158,321,929 of NC_138961.1, read as the reverse complement.
ACAATTGGGTACAAACAAATCAACATAATTTGAAACACATCAACTATACATAAACACAATTACAAACTAATCGAAACCCACAATGGAATTGAAGTCACTATCAAAAAATAAAACACTCACCGATCCATGGAAGCGGTGTATACAGAGAGCTCTGAAATCGAAATGCTTTGAAACTGAATTGTTTTAGAGCAATCCAAATACCTAAAAATGATATCCAAAAAATACCTAATTAACAAATCAATTTAAGGTTTAGAAAAACAAAAATCAAAATCAAAATCAAAATGAGTACTCTGTTACTCTGTAAGGGTTAGACGCGGGTATATTTAGGCGGCAATCGTCATTCATCTGAACCATCGATATAAACTTAAATTCATCTTATCTATTAATATCAAATGTATCTCTAATACATTTTACATATTTTCAAAAACCCTTCTCCCTTATTATATAGATGGGTTTGGGGTTTGGAATCATATATATACATACATATTAGAATCATGTATAGAGAATTCTCCATTCTTCCTTTGGAGCACCCCATGCCAACACGAAAATGGTGTTTTTGATCAAAATCTACATAGCAAACATCCACACCAAACCAAATCTATATAAGTTTACACAACATCAATGACTGAGAATATTTTACAGAGCAACAACATGAAAGTAGTTAAAAAACCCAAGTACTCCATTTCAGTTTAAAAAATTCTTAGAATCTGAAACCAACAGATTCTGTATAACAATTAGCAGTAAACTTGAGAAATCTAACCATATTTATAACATCTATAAATACCCACAAATCTGAAATTCATGTATTGACTAATTCATGAAAACATGGTACTTAAAAACAAACACAAAAAGCAATTTTAAAAACAAACCCAAAAAAAAAAAAAAAAAAAAAAAAACAAACAAACAAACAAACAAACAAACAAACAAACAAACAAACAAACAGAGAGAGAAGAGGAAAGGAAGGAAAACAAACACAAAAATCATAAATTATATACACACACACAAAAAAAACATGAAATTGCTTTAAATCAATCACATACTTAAACAAATTCTACAAAACATGCTTTCAGAGCATATATAATCAGAGCATATAATAAGCATATAATCAAAGCTTTCAATAGAATTTATATGCTTTCAGCTTTGATTCTACTTAAAAAAAACATGCTTTTAGCTTGCTTTGAAAAACAGCTCTGAGCATATAATGACATACTTATTATTATATTGAAAGCTGTTTTTCAAAGTTGATTATATGTGATTAGTATACTAATCAAAGCATTTTTTTTTATATGCTTTCAGCTAATTATAAATCATTTTCTCCTACAGATTATATGTGTGTATATTATTATATTGTAACAATATAATAATAAGTATGTGATTATATGCTCTGATTATTCAAAGCTGTTTTTTTTTTGCTTTGAATTTCTAACATGTAAATCAACAGTAAAAAAATTAAATATGATGAAGAAAAATGAGACTGGCAGAGGTATTAAAAAATTCAAAGCTCTTAGATACTGCCCAATTCAAAGCTCTCAGAGGTATTAAATATGATGAACCAATGCCATAGATACTGCCCAATTCAAAGCTCGCAGCTGGAGTGAACAACGGTGAGAGTGGTCAGAGTGATCCATAGAAGCTCTGATGAAGGCAAAAGCTGAGAGAGGAAAAAAAAAATTTCAAGAAGAAGAACAATTACCCGAATCAATGAGAGAATACTAAAGTCATGTTTTCAATTACCCGAATCAATTCTCTTGAACTCAGCAATTAAAGTCATGTTTTCAACACTAAATAATAATACTGAATTGGTTAAAGTCATGTTTTCAATAACTCTATTGAACCCAGTAGTTAAATATATATATCATTTGTCTGTGCAAAATCGGGTTGCTTCAATATATATTGAATCGGGTTGCTTCAATAACTATAGATTGGTCTGTGCAGAATATACTTTAAAATTCAATTCTCTTTTGTATATGCTTGAATATACTTTAACAATTCCATAATGATATGAATACATTATAAGAGAATATTGTGCTATCTAATATTATTTATTTAAAATATTTTAATGATATAACCAAATATTTAATATGTTTATTAGATATGAATACTTTGAGATAAGTTGATGTCCTGTTGTTAAATTCTAGGCTTGAACACAAACCCTTAACCCAGAGAAACCAATTCAAGCAAGCAAATACAAAAGAGAAATCCAAATAATTAATCTTGAACACAAACATCATTAGGCTTGAACACAAACCCAACAAAAAATACAACACAGCAACTCATCTGCAACTATCACCAATAAATTCAAATAATTTAAACAACAAATTTAAAATTCAGAGTTAAGGATTCAGAATTCAAGCAAACAGAAAGTCCAAGGAAACATAAATTCAAAATTCAAAATATTATTAAGGATATCGATTTTCAATATCTGTTTCCTTTATACATATATCCATAATGATATACTTTAACAATTCCATAATGATATGAATACATTATAAGAGAATACTGTGCTGTCTAATATTATTTATTTAAAATATTTTAATGATATAATCAAATATTTAATATGTTTATTAGATATGAATACTTTGAGATAAGTTGATGTAGCAACTCATCTGCAACTATCACCAACAAATCCAAATAATTTAAACAACAAATTCAAAATTCAGAATGAAGGATTCAGAATTCAAAATTCAGAATGAAGGATTCAGAATTCAAAATATTCAAAATTCATAATTCAAGCAAGCAGAAAGTCCAAGGAAACAGAAATTCAGAATTCAAGATATTATTAAGGATATTGATTTTCAATATCTGTTTCCTTTATACATATATCCAAGGAAACAGAAAGTCCTTAGGACTTATTTTGAATTAGAAAGTACTTTTTCTCATGTTTCATTATTCAGAAACCAGCTCAAATACATATATCCAGTACTCATGTTTCCAATACATATATCCAAGGACTATACACCAATACTCTGTTTCCTTTATTTTAGACTTAAGCTATACACCAAGTCTTGCCCTTTTTGTTCAATCAGGTCTACTATTTCGGAGCAGAAAAAGGAATGATTAAGCAGAAAAAGAGCAGAAAAAGGGAAACACCAGTTAATTGTGGAGGATGATCAACACTACAGGCCAAGACATGAAAGACATGAAAGATGTTGCTGAACGGATCACTCCAGCTGAAAATGCAGATGATTTTCTATGTTTTGTCCAATCGTATTCTATCCATTCTAGTTGTTCTTCTCGTTGGTTGGTTGTTCTTATCGTTGGTTGTTCTTAGTTGTTCTAGTTGTTCTGGTTGTTTTACCCAAAAGACAAACCAAAAAAAAAAAAAGAATGAAACTAAAACAAATGAAATATAGATCTATTCTGGTATGATGCAATAATAATAAGGCCAAGAGAAATAAGTGAACTGTTTGGAACTCATAACACTAAAATTGCTCGAAATGTAAAGAACAAACACATGAGATCTAAAGTCATCAAATGAGAATTACAAATCAGAATAAAATCAAACACAACTAAATTCAATTAGAATCTTATGGTTTAATGAAATGGAAAGCAAATGATTAGAAGCTAAAACAACAGCATCAGAAAATGAAAGTGCTGATTGATAGACAGCGAGATTTAAACATAAATTGATGAATCAAAATACATTGAATCCCAGACAGAGAAAGAACAAATTTTATTCCTGGAAAATTTAATTGGAGCGCTATTTGCTTTGAAAGAAACAAAAATGAGAATCGCAAATCAGAACTTAATGAAACACAACTAAAAAAATATCAAAAGCTTCAAATTTTCCAAATATTAAGCATATTATCATTCTGACATGAGTAAATCAATTTGATAAATCAAATTCACGATGAACAAATGGAAATGATGGTAGATCTAACCTCGGAGATCGAGAAAACAAACCCAGAAAACTTGTATTAGAGAAAATGAGGAACTCAAAATTTTATCGATTGTTTGTGAAAATGGCGACTGGAGCTATTTCGGCATCGTTTACGGCTCTGAAGAACAGGGACCATGGCTTAGGCAATTAGAATGACTAATAAAAAAACAGATTCATGACTAATAAAAAATGTAGAAGCACTGATGACTAATAAAAAACAGATTGATGATTGAGTCAATTTTATTCTTATTCTTCAGTTACCAAAGCAAAAAAAAAAACTAACCCAATGCCAAAGTGTCAGAGTGAACAACGGTGCTAAAGTGCCGGAGTGCCAAAGTGAGAATGGTGTGAGCTCTGATGAAGGCTCTGGTTTGAACAACGGTGTAAGCTCTGATGAAGACAAAAGCTGAGATTTTCAAAAAAAAACAAGAAGAAGAACGGAGAGTAAGAGAGAGATAGAGAGGATAGGTAGAGAAATAGAGAGGGAAGGTGGGTAGACAAAGGGTAGATGGGGAGACAGAGGTTAGATACTGAGAGAGAAAAGTGGAGAAACATACAGTAGAGTCCTGGGCAGGAACATCATCTGAAGAATTGATCTGAGCCCTTCAAAGGAAATATGTCTCTCATACATTTTTTACATTTTCAAAAACCCTTCTCCCTTATTATATAGATATATATATCCATTATATACACTCTCTATATCCATTCTAAACCCTTGATTGCAATATTTCAAAATCAATGTATAATATGACTACTAAAGATACAATTTTTTTAAATCAAATAAGCATAATTAATCCACAACCAAGAGGCCAAATATGTATTCCCGAGGCAACCAAATGAGCAAATTGCCTGAACAATAATTTCAATAAACACACAACCCAATTTCCATTCGACTCAAAATCCAATATAGTAGTAATATAATATAATCCCCAAAAGATGAAATCAGAGAGTCTTAAACCCAATACCACATAAAAGTACAAAACACAAAATTCAAATTTGAAAAGCAAAAATCCAAAAAGGGAAAAGGGTATTACTATTATAGTATACAGAGAAAAGAAAATACCTGTACTGAACCCTCATCTTGATACCGAGCGACATGTCAACACTGCCAATAGCCTCAGCAATGGAGAAATACTTGGAAGGGTCATCAGCAACGTACCTAAAAGGCCTAATCCCAGCTTCTCTGACCAGACCCAGAAGCTGCCTCATACACAGCTCTCGATGATCGTCCTTGGAGATCTCAATCGGAGTCTGAAGATCGGGCCTAGAATTGAAGTACTCAAAAACCCTCTCTTGTATGTCCCTGTGCTTCCCTCTCATGTAGTCCGACAGCTGTTGGGTGCTCATGCTCAACTTCGTCGTGCTCGCGCACGATTACAGCTCGAGGGCGTCGGTCACTTGACGGTCAGGATGAATCGGCGGTGGGTTTAGGTGCAAGGACAGCCGTTGGATTCGCCGGGAAATGGGTTGATCATCATCTTCAGCCGTCTGATTGGGATTGGGAGAATGAATTGTGGGGCTCAAAGAGATCATTTGCAGGGAGCGGGTGCGAGTGCGAGTGCGAGTGCGAGTGCGAGTGCGAGGAGGGTAGGTGTCGATGAGCCAAGTTCGATTTTCCCCTTCAATGGCGGCGATGAGCGAACGTGTAGAGAGGGCCAGATGTGTAGAGAGAGAATGTGTAAAGAGAGGCGTCTGTTTGGGCAGACGTGGGAGTGAGAGAGAGAGATGAGCATTTGGGCAGCAATCAAACACATCTCAACCATTGATATTTATTAGAATGGATCTAAACCCTTCATTTAAAATGTATCAAAATATATCTCACATACATTTTAAGACATTTTCAAAAAATCTCTCATCTTATTATATAGATATATGTTTGTATAAAATATATACATATTGCTCTAAAAATATAATTAAATTTAAATTTGGTTAAAAAAAGTTATGAATTGAATAAATAATTAGGAAGCTAATGATAATTTGTGTTCTAATTAAATTAATTTTTTGTTTCAAATTAATTTGTTAAATCGAAACCCTAATTTCACATGTTGAAACCTTAAGTTCTCTTCACATAACCCTTACTTTTCTCAAATGCATTGGAATGAGAAATAATAAACTAGGGTTATATGTAAGGGTAAAATAGTCTTTTTACTTCTGCTGTTAACGGTGTTAACTGTGCACTTCAATCCGTAACCACGAGGGGTTATGTGGTAATTTTCAAATGTCAAGGGGTAATCCGCACCTTACCCAAACTACAGGGGTGCCTCTATTTACATACCACATTTTGTCTCAAGGCATACCATTAATTAATTATTTTTTATTACAATAATAACCTTACTTAAAATGACTAAAATGACCACAAAAGAATATCAATACACACCTTAGTTGAATACACAACATCCAAATCCTAACTCTAGCCACCATTGCTACAGCTACCGCCATTTCACCACCGTTGCCTCGTCGCCTCTCTCCAGCTCCAGCGAATTCCCATCACCATAAACCCTCGCTGGCGATCTCTCTCTCTCTCTCTCTCTTGATCTGTATTCTCGCAATTTGCAAGGTAGTGGGTCGTCAGCGCCGAAGTTGCCTCCTCCCATCCAACCGCCACCCCCTCTCCCTCCCTAGCTCCTCTCCTTTCCCCGTCACCCTCTTCCTTCAATCGCCAGCCCACTGTCGCCCCCTCTCTGTCTCCCTCTCTGTTCCGTCCTTTCCTCTCCAGCTCTGTCTCCCCTCTCCCCAAACCCTAACACCACAAACCAATCGCCACTGCGACCCAACCTTCAAAATCGTGACTTCTGTCTAGCCTTCGCCAAATTAGATCTAGGGTTTGAGAGGGTTAGAGATATAGGATTTTAGAGAAGAAAAAGAAGAAGGAGAAGAATGGCAGAGGAATGGCGTTGTAGAGAGGGAGGGAGGGAGAGGGTTGGAGAAGGAAGGCAATTGAGGGAGGTGTTGCAATGGAAGTGTGAGAGGTGGTGGGAGGTGTTGCAAGGGTGGTGTCTAGGGATGGGGAGGGTGGCATGAGGCTGGTGGGGTGGTGGTGCTAGTGCCGGTGCTGACATCAGATAAGGTTTGAGGTGTGTACTAGGTGGTGTGGGACTAAGGACAAAAATGGAACGTTGTGGTCTGTGTTGAGAAAAATTATATTTTTTCAAATTATTAAAGGTGTGAACTGAGTAATAGTGTGCCTTGAGACAAAATGTGGTGTGTAAATAGAGGCAACCAAACTACAGGGGTAAAGTGAAGTTTGTCCATTTTTTAATATATAATATTGGTCTAAATAAATATTTTTTAGTGAATTACAAATACACTATCTGAAATTTATTTAAAATATGGATTATCCTTTATAGTTTGACAAATTACAAATATCTCATTGTCATAATTTTTTATTTAATAGAATTAATTGAAAATAAATTTCCTAACTACTCTCTTATAAAATAATAAAATTACCTAAATTATTAATTAAAATAATTTTTTACCATTATTAAAAATTGTTAATTGAGTTAATATTTTTTACAACAATGATTCATCCCCCCTTTTCCTCTCACCCCCTTTGACCCCCTCTCTCTCTCATTGGTTACATTTTCTTTTTCTTTTTCTTTTTTTTCCTACTCCTCCAATCACCCCCCGCCACGTGGCAAAGGGGGGTGAGGGGTGACCCCAAAAGGGGGTCCCAAGCATTAAAAGAGAAAAATTAAAAATTTCCAGCGACGTGATATAATTTTTAAAATTATAAAAAATAATTTATATTTTAAACAAATATAAGAATGTATATTTATAATTCACCTTTTTGTTATATCAAAAAGCTCACTGACACACTACAATTTGGAGTATTAAAATGACAAAGTTAAAATTTAAGAGATTATAGTGACAAAAAAAAGCATTCTTTAAAAATTAAAACTGTTTTTTTATGTTTATTTCTCATTATCAATGTAGGCATAGTATCAAATTGACTGAAATTGATAATTTTGATGACTAAAATAACAAAATTAAAATTAAAGAAATTAAAATGACAAAAAACATATACTTTAGAGATTAAAATTGTATTTTATCCTATTTCATCTATCAAATTGTGGATGTTTACATTGCAATCATGGAAATTAGTCTTTCCACACACAACAACAAAAATATACTTTAGTGACACTACACTAGTGGCATATTTTTAGAAAATGCCACTAAAAATGATATTTAGTGGCACGTTTTTGAAAAATGCCACAAAACGACAAACATAAAAGGCTCTAGTGACATTTCAATGAACAAGTGTCACAAAACTACAACAAAAACATACTTTAGTGGCACTACACTAGTGGCATATTTTTAGAAAATGTCACAAAAATGATATTTAGTGACACGTTTTTGAAAAATGCCACAAAACGACAAACATAAAAGGCTCTAGTGACATTTCAATGAACAAGTGTCACAACACTACAACAAAAACATATTTTAGTGACACCATACTAGTGGCATGTTCTTAAAAAATGTCACAAAAAGGATATTTGGTGGCATTTTTTAGAAAAATGTCATAGAGCCACAAACATACAAGGCTCTAGTGGCATTTCAATTAAAAAAAGTGTCACTTCACTACAACAAAAATGTCACTACAACAAATTTACACTTTAGTGACACTACACTAGTAGCATGTTTTTAGAAAATGCCACAAAAATAAAAATTGGCATTAAATGTTTTAGAAAAATGCCATAGAGCCACAACACATATAAGGCTCTAGTAACATTTCAATAAAGAAATGTCACATCAATTTTATGACATTTTATAAAATAATGACACAAAAAATTATGTTCGTGACATTTATCAACAGATGCCACTAAACTTTAGTTGCAATGGCATTTTTTAAAAAATGTCAGGACATTAGGTAGGTGCAAATTACTTTTTATGGCACTTAGGTGAAAAGTGTCATAAACAAATATTTTATAACATTTTGAGAAATGTCACTAAGCCAAAAACTTTCCAAGCTTAAAATGACATTTTTGAAAAAACAAAAAATGTCAATATATTTTCTAAATTTTTAAAATGCAGTAAATGATTAAAAATAAATGAATTAAACTCAATATACACTACAGGAAAAAGCATATTCGACGACTAAATTTCCTGACCAAAAAAATTTGGTCGCTGAAAGTATAGCTTTCAGCGACCAAAACAGCATTAGTTGCCAAAAGTAAAGCTTTTTGGCGACTAAATAATTTTAGTAGCCAAAAGTCTACAATTGGCGACTGAAACTAAGTTTGGTCACTGATTATATGGGTTTTAGTGACTAAAAAATTTTTAGTAGCCCAAAGTAAAGCTTTTTGGCGACTAAAAAAATTTAGTGCCTAAAAGTCTACAATTGGCGACTAAAAATAAGTTTGGTCGCTGATTATATGAGTTTTACCGACTAAAAAAATTTTAGTTGCCAAAAGTAAAGCTTTTTGGTGCCAAAAAAAATTTTAGTAGCCAAAAGTCTACAATTGGCGACTAAAAAATAAGTTTAGTCGCCAAAAGTAGTCATTTTTAGCGCGGGAGAACTAAAATCCTAAGGCGGGAATAAAATTTTTTGGTGACCAAAATTTTGGTAGCTGAAAGTGCATCTTCGGTGACCAAATCCAATTTTGGTCGACAAAAGTTATATTTTTAGCAACTAAAAAACAATTAGTAGCCAAAAGTATAGAATTGGCGACTAAAAAATATTTTTAGTCACCAAAAGTGATCTTTTTTTATTTTGGTAGTAAATAATTTATTTTACATAAATTATGTTCAATAAAATAATTATGTTTATACATATACTTTTATATTAATATGGATATATGTACTATATAAATAATATATGTTGCATATATAATCATGTGGTGGTATAGAGGTGTAGTGGGAAGAGTGTGGTGTACAAGGTTTATGGTGCGGAAGGTTGGCGGTTCGAGTCTCCGCAAGAGCGGATCAAATTGTTCTATAACAAATTATTGTCATGAATGGCACTTGATAGCGTCACGAATAGTGCCTATCATGACATTAAAGTGTCACTGAAAGGTTTTAGTCTTGATGGTGTAATGACACTTACAAGTGTCACTAACTCTTTTTTTAATGGCGCTTGATAGTGCCACAAATAATATCTACCATGACATTAAAATGTCATTGAAAGTTTTCAGCCATGATGGTGCAGTGGCACTTGCAAGTATCTACCGTGGCACTCGTATCTACCGTGGCACCGATAGAAGTGGCACTTGTTCAAAATGCCACAAGACCAAAAAATGTCATTAGAAGAATAATTTTGTGGCACTTTCAAATGTCACTAAACTAAGAAAATGTTGTAGTGACAAATGAAATTAAAGGTTTGAGCATAATCATATGACATGTTTTTTTATTTATTTAGTTAACATCATAATTGACATTAAGTATTTTCTTATGCAAAGTCAGGTCATAGGAGGCATAAAATCAAATGACATTAAATTATCATTGTCTTACGGGTCATGTACGCAGTTCACTGTTATATAAGTTTCACAGGAAGATGTGAATCTTTTATACAAATAAATATTCCAAATATGATAATGAATAATTATTTCAAACGCACAGTTTCATCGTGGAGGGACAAGTCAAGACTAAGAATTTTTCAACCAAGAATGGGAAAAAGAGCATGTTTTTTAATACAAAACGATAATTCGAAGATATTTTTAAGAGATAAATCAAATTCAGACTTAAAATGAAATTGATATCCAAGTTGCATTTGAATTTATGAATTTAAATTTTAAAAATTTATTAATAATTATTTTAAGGAAAATCACTTAAATATATACATATTGATATTCACTTAAATTGCAGAGTTAAGAAATTAAATCAGAGGAGACACTTATCAATTACAATATTGAAAATTTTTATAAAAATATTTCACATAAATTTTTACGATTGACTTTAAAAAAAAATAATAATAATATTAGTTGTAACTAGTGTATTATGAATAATATAAATAAAATAAATAAAATCATGGATATAAGTTTTAAAATAAATTATATAATGATAAAGTAGTTTTTTATACAAAATTTGAGTAAAAATTCAATATAATAGCAATACCACGACATCATGTGATATTACTAGCCAATAATAAAAAAACACATGGAGGATGAACTCCACATATCAAATATAACTAACAATCCAATAATTTCATATATTCATTAAGGTTAATTATGTTTGCATGTCAATAATGATAGACATCACCATTATATTAAAATTTTCATACATTATTGACTTATCATAGTCTCTTTATTTTCAATCAAAACAATTATTATTGTTCTCATAATTTTAAAAATGTCATTGACATTTCATTCTAAATAATATTTAATAATTTTTTTATTTAAAATATTTTATTTATATTTGAAAAAAAAAATTCCAAAACGTAGAGGGGGTACGTGACACCCCGGACCCTCTATGCCTCTGCCACTGAGTTCAAATATGAAGTTTAGATCCGTTTTTCAACGCAATTGATGGCCTGATGGGAGGATAATAGTCCTGAATTGAGTTCAAATATGAAGTTTAGATCTGCCTTTCAACGCAATTGATGGCATGCCATCATAGTCCTGCATTGAGTTCAAATATGAAGTTTAAATCCGCCTTTCAAAGCAATTAATAGCATGATGGCAGGATAATAGTCGTTGGTTTTTTTCTATTGACATCATTAGGTTTTTTCTATTTCCTTCCAATATGAATAGTCAGTACACACTATCTCAACATGGCATGAGATAATAGGGCGTGTGTAGACATAATTTCTTATATCATATCTATATATATATATATATATATATTCACAACCACCATCCCACAAGAACCACAACTCCAAGTAATTCATATGCATAACGATAATCACTTCATGTCTATGCCAATTTTGATCCTCTTTATTTCCTTGACCCTGTCATTCCTACCTTTATCATTTTCAACACCATACATACATAGCTTAAACAAAGGCTCATCCCTCTCTGTGGAGAAGCCAGACCAAGTTTTGATTTCACCAAATGGGGTATTTTCAGCTGGATTTCACTCTGTCGGCGACAATGCTCACTGCTTTGCAATATGGTTCAGTGAACCATTGTATGATGGGAGTCACACCATAGTCTGGATGGCTAACCGAGACCAACCCATTAACGGAAGACTCTCAAAGCTCTGCCTCTTGCAAAATGGCAACCTCATCTTAACAGATGCCGGCCAACTCAACGTTTGGGCCACCGGCACTGAGTCAATCTCTTCAGCGCAATTGCTACTGAATGACACTGGTAACCTTGTTCTTCTTACTTTAGAAGGTTTGATTCTTTGGCAAAGTTTTGATTCACCAACCGATACCCTTCTTCCCAACCAACCACTCATTAAAAACAAAAAGCTTGTGTCATCTCGAAGCCAAACCAATTATTCTTCTGGTTTCTACAACCTCTTTTTCGACAATGATAACGTCCTCCGTCTTCTCTTTGCTGGCCCTGAAACATCTAGCATTTATTGGCCAGACCCATGGCTAAACAACTGGGAAACTTTAAGGTCCAGTTACAACGATGACAGAACTGCGGTACTCAACTCCTCAGGGCATTTCAAGTCAACCGATAATTTTGAGTTCACAGCTGTAGATTCTGGCATTGGGACTCAAAAAAGATTGACTATGGATTATGATGGCAACATTCGACTCTACAGTCTAGACAAGATAGGCAAAATTTGGAGCGTTTCGTGGCAAGCCATCCAAAAGCCATGCAATATCATGGTATCTGCAGACCCAACAGTCTGTGTACTTATGTTCCCCTTGAGAAATTTGGAAGGAGATGTTATTGTATAGCAGGGTACAAGATTAAAAGTCATACAGACCAATCTCTTGGGTGTGAACCAGAATTTAGTCTCTCTTGCAGCGATGGTGAGGCTGGTTTCCTTGAACTTCCTCATGTTGAATTTTATGGCTATGATATTACTTTCTATAGTAATTATACCTTCAAGATGTGTGAGGAGAAATGCTTGCAGCGTTGTGACTGTTGTGGGTTTCAATACAGATTTCACTGGGGCGATGGTGTTTACAAATTACAATTGTTATACCAAGTCACTATTGTTGAATGGATATCGTTCAATAGGTTTTCCAGATCCCATGTACATAAAATTGCCGAAAGTCACACTCAAATCCTATACAAATCATGTTCAAGGATTCAGCTCAGATTGCCCATGGCCAGTCAGTTTGCAACTTAATAGAATTTACAAGAAACCCCAAGAAAATGAGACATTACAGTTCTTGGTTTGGTTCGCCAGTGCTATTGGAGGAGTTGAGATTATTTGTGTATGTCTTGTGTTTTGCTTCTTGTATAGAACTCGTCCAGATTCTGTTGCAACTACACAAAGCTACCTTCAAATCGCTACTGGATTTAGAAAATTCACCTACAGTGAGTTAAAGCAAGCAACACATAATTTTGGTGAAGAGATTGGAAGAGGAGGCGGTGGCATTGTATACAAGGGTGTATTGTCTGATCATCGAGTTGCAGCAATCAAGCAGCTCAACGATGCTAACCAAGGAGAAGCTGAATTCTTAGCAGAAGCAAGCACCATTGGGAGGGTTAACCACATGAACTTGATAGAGGTCTGGGGATATTGTGCAGAAGGGAAGCACCGACTTTTGGTTTACGAGTATATGGAACATGGGTCCTTAGCAGAAAATCTTGCAACCAATACCCTTGATTGGGTGAAGAGGTTTGATATAGCAGTTGGTTCTGCGAAAGGACTAGCCTATCTACACGGGGAGTGCTTGGAGTGGGTTCTCCACTGTGATGTGAAGCCTCAAAACATTCTCTTGGACTCTAATTACCACCCAAAGGTTGCAGATTTCGGTCTCTCCAAGCTATTGAATAGAGGTGGTGGACATAACTCGAGCTTTTCTAAGGTCAGAGGAACAAGAGGTTACATGGCTCCTGAGTGGATTTTTAATCACCGAATCACATCCAAAGTTGATGTTTATAGCTACGGAGTGGTGGTGTTGGAAATGGTCACTGGAAAGAGCCCGCTTACAAATTCTCCTAGTTCTGGCAATTCAGGGGAGGGAGATGGAACAGAGGCATTTGGTTAAGTGGGTGAGAGAAAAGATGAATGAAACTGTAGCAAAGGAATCATGGCTTGAAGAGATCATAGACCCAGTTATGAAAGGAAGATATGATGCAAGTAAGATGGAAATATTGGTTGGAGTGGCATTGCAATGTGTAGAAGAAAACAAAGATGCAAGACGAACTATGAGTCAAGTGATAGAGAGGCTTGTACATCATGAGCCTAGTGATTATTAGCAAAGGCCTAAGCAAAATAAACAAATAATGTTTATTAGCAAAGGCATGAATAAAACATTGTCACGTGAATGCAGTGGAAGAAATTGAAGCTTTTCTAAATGTAGCAAGCAACAATCATGTCTCTCAGGTTGTGGGAAGTTAATTTTGACCTCTTGGTTTGTGAAAGATTGTCCTGTTCCTTTTTTTTTTTTTTTTTTTTTTTTTTTTTGAACTAGTCCTGTTCTTTTTGTTGGTCAGGATCTTTTGTCCTCCTATCCTAGTTTTTCTTTATCGTGAGGCATGTTTTGAGATTCTCATGTTAAAATGTTATTCCATAAGCATGTTTTGAGATTCCCAGATTAAAATGTTATTGATAAACCACATATTCAAAAAAACTTAAAAATAAATAAGAAAAACGGAAAAATCTATTTTACCTCGTGTTCTGGTTTGGTAGCATTTTATTCTTGTGTTCTAAAAATAACTACATACCACCCTAATGATTTTGGACTAAAATGAAATACCCAACTTTGTTAATAGAAATATATTTTGATATGTAGCATTTTTTTGACATTGTTTTTGCTCCCTAATGATTGGGTGGTGTTTAGTTTATTAGACTAAAGAGAAATAGAATTATTATTCTATCAAAATATTTATTTATTTATTTATTTATTTTATTTACTATAATAATGATGAAAAATGCATTGTAATGAATCAAATGAAACCTCGAAGTATTATATGCCATTGCTTACATGGAGCTTGTAGTGAAAAATTGTAATCCACACTAATTGAGTCGTTCTTTGTCTCTCATTTATTTAACAAAGATGAGTGACTATGTTTCACTCAAAAATTCACACTACTCTATTGATTTGGATCATCATAGACAATGTCACATGATACTCTACTCGGCTATAATGGAAAAAATAAATTCTTATATAAAATTTTTGACTATTATTTTTGTAAATAATACCAAAAAAATTACATTTAAAAAAATAAAATAAATTTTTATGCATTTGTTTAGAACATTAATAAATTATGCCTTACCTCAACTTGTGTTGCCCCACCACCTCCACCTTCGCAACCCCACTACCCCCAACCACTATTACCATTAATATAACTACTAGCCTATCACATGTGCTATGCACGGGATAATTATAAATATTTATATTTGTTTTAGATTTTTTTTAATATATAAATTATGTTTTTTTAAGATTTTTTATAAAAATAATTTAACAATTTTATCACTAATCATAATGTATGAGAGAAGTTGAAAAGGGTGTTGTAGTACCTATACACAGATTGTATCTATAATTATTTGTATGAGGGGATTTTAAATGCTGATCAAGGGATTTTGACCAAATCAATAAATGCAGGCATGTAGAAAGACATGTGGATTGAAAAAAGTTAATAAATGTTGATCAGGGATTTTGACCAAATCAATAAATGCTGAATTTTTTTTTTAATAAAAAATTTAGAAATTCAAATTGAGATTATTTAGAGCTATTGAACAAACTACAATCACTTACAGTTTTTTTTCAAAAAACACAGTGAGTTAAAAAAATCAATTACAATTTTTTTTTTCAAAATACAATCTAATCATTATCAATAATTGGTACTTTAAAAACCAAATCAGAAAAAAAATCAAATCAAATCAAATCACAAATATTTTTATGCTATCTAACTACAATCATATTTTTTTCATAAATAATTATAAAGAAAAACCATTAAAACAGTAAATAAAAGATTAAATCACATTAAAAAAAAAAGAACCATTGAACAAACTACAATCGCATCACATTTTTCTCATAATAAAATAAATAAATAAAAGAATCATTGACTAACTGCAATCACATTAAAAAAAAAACCATTGAATTAACTACAATCACATTTTTTTTCTTTGTGAGTGTTTATGTTTATCTAACTTCAATCATATTAAAAATAAAATTAAAATGGTAAATAAAAAGCTTAAATAACGTTAAAAAAAAAAAAAAACTATTGAACTAACTACAACAATCATATTAAAAAAAAGAGCCATTGAAACAAACTACAATCATATCACATTACAATCACGTTTTTTTTCTTTGTGAGTGTTTATGTTTATTTAACTTCAATCATATTAAAAATAAAATTAAAATAGTAAATAAAAAGATTAAATAACATTAAAAAAAATCATTGAACTAACTACAACAATCATATTAAAAAAAAGAGCCATTGAACAAACTACGATCACATCACATTTTTCCCATAATAAAATAAATAAATGAAAAAAAAGAACTATTAAACTAACTACAATCACATTAAAAAAAAAAAAAGAATCATTCAAGTAATTATAATCACATTTTTCTCTTTGTGAAGATTTATATTTATCTAACTTCAATCATATTAAAAAATTAAATTATAATTTTTTATTCGCTAGACAAATCACAAATATTTTTATGCGCTATCTAACTACAATATTAAAACAGTAAACAAAAAGAAAAGTCAAGAAAGAAAAAACAAAAGAAGACTTACTGTTTGCATCCGTGATTATTGAAGTTGAAAGAGTAGAACTGAGAAGTCAAGAAGGAGAAAACAAAAAGGAGACTCATTATTTGCAATAGGTATGTGAAAAGTTAAAAGAGTGTGTGTATTGAAAAAATTAAAAAGACTTGGAAGAATTTAATAAATGCTAAGTTTTTTTTTTCAAAAAAAATTAAGAAATTAAGGTTTAGATATTGAAACTCCCACAAAACTTATAGGTTAGAGATAGATATAAATAAATAGATAGATATAGATAGAGATATTTATATTTGTTTTAAATTTTTTTTAATATATAAATTATTTGTTTTGGAAAAGGTACTGCAATAATTATGGGAGAAGTCAAAAAATCTTGTGGATTGAGAGAAATTAATAAATGATGAGGCTATTTTTTTTTTTAAACAAAAAATTAGAAAATTAGGATTGGCATATTGGAGCTCCCACAAGCTTTGGGGGTTAAAAACTCCCTTTTGCTTAATATATAGTATAGATATAGATAGATAGATAGATAGATATATCTTTTTATTTTTATTTTTGTTTTTATTTTTGTGTTTATTTAAGATGGAGTTGTGGGTATTTTTTTTTTTAATTTAATTTATCTGTGGTTTCCATTTGTTTTTAATTATTATTATTTAGATAAGTTATGATGTGAGTTAGATGTGTGACAGGTATGTGAATTTTATTGATTTAAAGTTTATTCAGATAAGATTTAAAATTTATTTAGATAAACTTTAAAAAAAAAAAAATTAGTTTTTTTTGTTATGTTATAATATAATATATAAAGTATAGGTAGATATCTACAACTTTAATAAAAAATATTATCTGATTTTTTGGGAAAGAGAAAAGGAATACAAGTTTTAATATTTTTTTTTAAAAATTTGTAAGAGAGATTAGGAGGGAGAGATTATGAAATATTTTGGTTATTAAATAAATAAATCAGTCAATAGTTTTTTTAATTTATTTTGTAAATTAAAAATATATAAATCAGTCAATAATTTTTTTTAATCTATTTTGTAAATTAAAAATCAATAATTTTGAAAATTTGATTAATTTGTCCCATTAAGAGATTTAAAATTTTGATAGATATACATAAAAAAAAATACATAATTATATTATTAAATAATAATTTAAATTTAGATGTTATATTTTTTTGAGATCTATAACTAAATTCTTATTTTTTTAAAAAAAATTTGTGTTTGACTATAGTGTATGGAAGAAATTGAAAAATGTATTGCAATAATTATGAGAGAAGTCAAAAGGGATTGTGTATTGGGAGAAGTCAATAAATGCTAAAGTTTGGTTAGGAGAAGTCAATAAATACTGAGTTTTTTTTTTTTTTTTTAAATCAAAAAATTAGAAAATTAAAATTAGGAGATTGGAGCTCCCACAGGCCTTGGGGTTAAAAACCCTTTTTTGCTTAATATATAGTATAGATTAAAGTATTAATTTTAAGGTCATGAGTAAGGCTAAGTTTGACATTCCCAAAAAAGTCAAAAAGTTAAAAAATTACTATCCTATTTAAGTCGCATCATCTTATTTAAATCACATCACCTCTCTACCACATCACTTCAAGCACAACCCATATTCCATAAAAAGTGAAAAAAATATACTTATTTAGAACATCTCAAGCAACCCCATAAGAACAAATCTAGAAAAAAATTAAATACAAGAAAATAATTTTAATGACTTTTTTTAATAAAATTATTAGGCACATTCGTGAAACAAACGGAACGTTAATCTTTTATTCTATTCATTTTCTTAAAGAATATTCTTGTTTTTGGATAATAATCTCAAATAAGGTTTGATTAATTGAAATGGAGATGGAATGCCATTGATTTAGGTAGAATGAAATGAAATAATTATTTTTTTACACTCAATAAAAGAATTATTCTATTATATTTTCGTTTCATTAAAATAAATACTAAGTCAAAAATAAAACCAAATTCAAAATAATAATAAAAAATCAAATACCCTGTGCAAGTAGCTCGGGCAATTTTTAACTAGTATATACACAAGACATTGAGGTTATCAAACCCATCACCAAAATGAAACAACTTGCTATTATATTTCAACCAGAGATTTCTACTTTCAACAAACATTTGGGGTGAAGTACATTATGCAACCTGGATTTCAAATAATGGCAAAAAATGCAGTGGTTGTGGATGTTTTGGAAGTTAGAGAGAGAGAGAGAGAGAGAGAGAGATTGGCAATGGCAATGAAATGAAAATGACCCTGTAAGGCCTCAGAAGCTAATGCACAAGAAGGGTGGCCATAAAAGCTAAATGACCTAGTAAGGCCACATGTGGAGGTTTTCAATTCATAACTGCCATAAATATGGTTGCACATATACATATGTACATGCATCTCTTTTTTCTTTTTCTTTTTTTAGTTTTATAAAACCAAAACAATAAAGGCATGAGTTATTATACCTTATTTTCTTGTGTTTTTATGGCAGCAAATTCAAAACAAAGTTCTCCCTTCATTCCCAAAATCAAGATGCCAAAGTCAAACTTGGGCAACTATCCACAGCGCAGGCCAAGATGTCTCTATAATCGCGAGATATTCTGAAAGAATCATAAACATTCCCATCCCTGCTCTTCTTGTACTCAAACAGAAGGTTTGAATGATCAAATGCGGTGAGTTTTACGAATCCATAATCCAAATCCCTGAAAATACTCCAATGAGTCTGGATGGTGGTAAATGGTGAAAGGCTTGCTCCTGCACCCCCGGCAGCAACATGAATTGTCCCATTAAGGGGTCCCTTGTAATAATGCTTCTCCTCATTAGTGCAAATATTCTGTACCAAGAAAAACATAGACAATCAAAATGTTATATAAATCCATAATGCCAGTTAATTTGATAGCTAACTGTATAGTCTCTTTTATCATCGCTTCCTCTTAGTTTTTGCTTTTATCTTCTAAGGAAACAAAAAGAATAAATAAAATAAAATGTGTTCGAGAACCCCAACTGTGACAATTCGACAAGAATAAACACAAACTTACAAAGAGATGACTAGTATCAGCACAATCCATGTATTGAAGAACCCCAATTTGCAAATGGTTCAAAATCCCAGTTTCAATCTCGTGGCCCTGTTTGTTGACCGTATATAAGGGCGGGATATGAGGGTGGGGAAGGATATAATAGGAGGTGGGTCCCACATGTTTTCTTATCTCCCACATCTTGTGTTTGGTTGCTCCAATGATATTGTATATCCCCACAGTTGGATATAGGGAATCTTTCATCCAAAGGTCAAAAATAATCACTCTCCTCTTACCCATCCTATATCCTATCTTAACCAAACATAATATAAGTGACCCCACAATATATAATCCATCTCATATCCTACAACATATTATATCTCATCCTTGTCCTTAGATATTACATATCCTTCTCAAACCTTTATATCCAATCCAAACAATCAAGCAGGACCTAGGCTTTGTTTTAATCATGGATTTGGATAAGAATTTGAAAAGGGAAAGGCAGAATATAACTATATTTCATTCACATTTCATCAAACTTTTCCCTTTCCCTTTTTCCTTTTCCTTTCCAAATCCCTATCCAAATCCAAACACAGCCTAAGTGATATAAATAAAAAAAAGGATAAAGATGGGTTGAAAAGTATAATGGAATTGACTTCTGTACAACAAATTCAAGTACCTGGTAAATGGGACATGTCCTTTCATAGTTGTGTACATGGCCAAACATGGCTATATCAACCTTGTACTTCTGCCAAAGCTTTTGAAGACTCTCCCTCCCCATTGGTTCTGCAAATGATCCTTCTACAGCATAAGACGCATCAGAGGAATAACCTAACACCCGATGTGCAAGGAAAATCAGCCATGGTTGCTTCAGTCTATCAGCAGATGCCAGGCAATGCTCGATGAACACATATTGCTCAGACCCCTCTCTCCAGTCTTGTTCTGTGTCAGCTATGCAGAATTTGAACATGCCATAATTGGTGGAGTACCTAGCAGAGAAAGATATGACACTTAAAAGCAGTTCCTCCTGGACTCGGGTTGCATGTGTTGAAACATGTCTATATTTCAACATGTCTATATAGAAAATTTACATTAAGTGAATTCTCTGCTGTTAAAAAAGCAAGAAAATCAGTGTTGGCAACAAACACAACCAAAAATGTAATTGAAGAAAATGGCAAAAGTGAAGGAGGAGAAGGAGAAGAAGCATGTGTTTTCATATGCAATTTGCAAGGAATAGCTCTGGAATACAACATTATAAATATTCCAAATACTTCTGATATTTACGCAACTCATAGTCCTTGAATGTAAGAAACTATATATGATTACATTGTTACACGGTCTTGGGTAGAACTCACCCCAAAAGCTAGCTATTAAGGCGAGGGTGCCCTCACACTTATATGCTTAATATTACTTTAGTACTCAGGCGATGTGGGACTTTGCTTCACACTCTCCCTCACGCCCAGCGTGCTCACTCGACAACACCTGCGGCGTGTAGGCCATGGACACGCACCCTACCCATCCTTGAGTAATCTGGCTTTGATACCATGTTACACGGTCTTGGGTAGAACTAACCTCAAAAGCTAGCTATTAAGGTGAGGGTGCCCTCACGCTTATATGCTTAATATTACTTTAGTACTCAGGTGATGTGGAACTTCGCTTTACATAAACACCATCATCTCCTTGAAATAGCTCGATCTCTTCTTTTCTCTGCTTCTGTTTCGGCACCATTCTGAGGTGAGGCAGTTTTTACCGCTGCTTCCTCTTTAATTGCATGCTGACTCCCTTACTCTCCAGTCAATCCCCTTATGAGGCTTTGTATTCCCAACCTCCCAATTATTCCCTCCTGCATGTCTTTGGGTTTGCTTGTTTTGTCCTACTTCCTTGTAAAGATAGGACCAAACTCAGTGCTCGGTTTATCTTGTGTGTCTTTTGGGGTTACAGTCTTACTCAGAAAGTCTATCGCTATTACGATCCTGTCTCTAGTCACCTTATGTCTCCGGCCATGTTGCCGTTCTCAAACGTCTGTCTTACTTTCAGCTTCCCCCTCTCACTACTCCAGTATCCAAAGAGGATTTAGTTCACATTGACCCATTTCCTTCTGAGGTCTCGTCTGATGAATACATTTCCACTGTTCCTCTTGAGCTTGTTCTATCTTCTCCTCCTGCTTCACCTCTGGCTGCTTCTCCTCCTTTGACTTCTTCTCCTCCTCCGTTATTAGTTTATTCTCGTCGCAAGGTTCCTCCTCCATCGGTTGTCTCTGCCCCTACTGCTGCTCCTCCTGCTTCTGACAACTCCGATCCTACTGAACACCAATATCCTACTCGAGTGCGTCATTCTCCAAACAAGTTGGGTTGGTCTAATACATGTTTTTCTGCTGCTTCTCATACTTTTTTGTCTGCTATTCACTCTTTTTCAGAATCTCAGTCTTACAAAGAGGCATGTCAGGATCCTCATTGGGTTCATGCTATGGAGGATGAGTTGTCTGCTCTACAGAAAACTAGTACTTGGGCGCTGGTTCCTTTGCTTGCTGGTAAGAACTTGGCTGATTGCAAATGGGTCTACAAAGTCAAGACTCATTCTGATGGGTCTCTTGAGCACTACAAAGCTCGTCTGGTTACCAAAGGTTTCTCTCAGGAGTATGGTATTGATTATGAGGAGACATTTGCTCCTATTGCCAAGATGACTACTGTCCGTACTTTGATCTCTGTCGCTACTATTCGTTCTTGGCCTCTTTATCAAATGAATGTTAAGAATGCTTTTCTTAATAGCCATCTCATTGAGGAGGTTTACATGCGTCCTCCTCCTGGCCTTCCTCATTCCTCTGGCCAAGTTTGTCACCTTCGACGTGCTCTGTATGGTCTGAAACAGTCTCCTCGTGCTTGGTATGATCGTTTTTGGACTGCTGTTACACGGTCTTGGGTAGAACTCACCCCAAAAGCTAACTATTAAGGTGAGGGTGCCCTCATGCTTATATGCTTAATATTACTTTAGTACTCAGGCAATGTGGGACTTCGCTTCACATTCATATATATATACATATAAATAAAATACAAAACTACAACCAATTTAGTCCCATTTGATCTGGAAAGGGTTATGCTTTTTGTTTGGTTTTGGCAACTTGGCGTAGAAAGTAAGGAAATGTTAGATGGGGCTAGAAATTGCAGGATTTGTCCTTTCAAGGCCTTAATATGCAGAAATTAAGGCCTCCTAGCCATTGAGAAAGCCAATCAACAGTGACAAACCTCTCTGCAAACTCAATAGGTTTGTTGGCAAGTATGTCAGGCCATATAAGAATCTAGAAGATCCTACCAGCACAAGCCGAACAAATAAGAAGAATGGCAAGCCTTCCAGTACACTTGTCAGGAATTTGCAACATCCTGGAATATAGTGCAGAACCTGACATTCGGCCTGGAACATAGTACAAAACTTGACAATTCGGCCTTCAAAATAGTGCAGAACCTGACATTTCGTCTATACCATGGTGCAGGAACTCACAGTCGCCCATGACATGGTGTTGCAATTCATAGTCATCCTAGATATGGTACAAAACTTCACGGACAAGTGGCAAGATGACAGTAATTCTTGGAATCCTAACAGGGCAGGAGGTCATGAGGTTCTAATGATGTGGCAAGGGTTTGATGACATAGAAGATATGTGGCATGACAATAGCGCTACAGGAATAATGGCTCCAAGTAATGACATGGCAGTCGTAATTCCCTTTAATTAAATTAATTAAATGGATAAAGAAGAGAAACATTAATCAGCCCAACTGTTCCTCGAAAATAGGGGTGGTTGAGCAGCCCCACATGCTAAAATGGGTGTTGGATGATGGTCCATGTTCCTAAATAGTTGCTAAGTTAATCCACGTGGAGAGCAAGTTGAGATATAATGGGCCACATGACAACCATCCAATGAAATATGTTGCATATATAGCCGTTAGTGGGAAAGTGGTTGCTAAACTTGGGCTCCAAACAAGGAAACATGGAAACTTGGCACAAAATCAAGCAGACACGTTTTGGCAGTTGGAACAGAAACAATAGGTAGTTATTAGCTATTTTTTCATTATAAAAGGATTTCATGGCCAACATTTGAAGTGGTCCAACACCAATAACACAATATCAACTCTTGCCAAATCATTTTATCAATTTATATTTTATTATGATCCAGCACCAATTCCTGCAAAATTCACTTTTCAATTCCTGCAATTGGCAGTTTTATTTGAACCATTTATTATCTTTTCCTTTAATTGTACTTCATTATCCGTTTAGCAAGTCCAATATTCCTGCAAAGTCAGCAACTTTAGTTCTTTATAATATTTTTATTCTAGTTTGTTCATTTCCTTTGAACTTTTTATTTCACTATCATCACCTAAGAAAATATTGAAGTCCTCTTCGTTGATGCAAAATCCGAACCAGTTATCCATCTTCCTGACCACACACAATTCCTACATTGGAAGTCTGAATCCCACACCTTAGACTACGTTCAAACATCCTGACACGCCCGCGCAATCCAAAGCATCAACACTACGCCCAAAGTTGTGTTTTCCCTTTTAAGGGTAAACAACGTTACAAAAATTTGAGTATACTGCAACAGTTTCACAAGAGAACAAAATGAAGGAGAAGAAAGGTGAGAATGAAATGCTGATCCATATCACAAAACAGTCAAACAGGTACATATAAATATACAAACATATATATATGTGCATATGTGACTGTAACACATTACTTTTGCAATGACTCATACCAGAACTTAGCCCTGTTCTCAGTAGGAACATAAAACATAGTCTCAGCCAACACGCCACATTCTCCTCCTGAATCCATGTTCCCATAGAACGATCCTGTTCCAGGCCAGTCACGTTCATGGTTACCACTGCAAGGAAAAACTATTAATTCCCATAAGCCACACAAGAGGAGAGAACAGATGACTGACTATGTGTTCCAATAATATAAAAGTTGCAACACACCTAGCAATCATATAAGGCACAGTTGAGGCAATTGGCTCAATTTGAGAAGTAAACTGATCCCACTGTGAAATATATCCATTTGCATAACAAATATCTCCAATGTGGAAGACTATATCAATGTTCTTCAAGTCCTTAATAAGCTGTTTAGTAGTGTTAAGAGAGCCGCGCTGGAAATTATTATATTCACTAGAGCCATCAGCCTCATCCTTCATATTGGAAAACAAAAAAAAGATACTTCAGAACAGAAGCTTACTGGGTAAATGGAACTGGGCTGGCCTTAGAGTATTGGAATAAAAACTCAAAATGAGTGATGCAGTGGAAAAGAAATAGATTTATTACTACATGACATAGATCTATTACAATCTCCAGTTACAATGATATATTCAAAATAGACAACAGTTGGAATCATAAATCATCATGATAAGAAAAATAAATTAATCAATAAAGAGCTAGGTTCAATGTGCATAATGAAGCTTGCAGGGTAGTTCAGACCTTTCCCATGTCACCATAAATGACTACACGTTGTATTGAATTTTGACCAGGATAAGGTGATGCCCTGAACTGGTACATCTGAGTCCATATATATGTACCATTCAACAACATATGCCCTATCTTGTACGTATACCTGCATTATAATTCAGAAAATAGGAAAACACCTTTTGTACCCATACTCAAAGTAGAATATTCAACTAAATCTTTTTGAAGAGGCCACCATCAAAACAAACAGTTTCTTTTTTATTTTCTTTCTTTTTTCCTCAACAAAAGTATGTATCTCGTAACATTATCAGAGAACATCATACTTCTACAAGTTCTAATAACAATTAGTATATTTCATTCTTTCGCTGATTTGGATACATTATTTAACTTTATTAAACAGAGGGCTTCTTTATATTATCATAAGTTATAAATTAGTTTATCCTTTATTCTGATATAATAAAAATCATATAGACATACACTGAGTTGGGCCACAAGTCCTTCAGGAAACTAGTGTGTATGAATCCAGGATCACGCCATCCCACTGTTCTTGCTGGTGCACCTGCACCATGGAAATATAAGATGAATTATCTACCATAAAGATTTTTTCATAGAAGTCTTGCTCCGTTCAACCAAATGAATAAAAAGGCCAGGAAACACCAACTGTGTAGAATGCTCAGAAATTGAAGTGCCAAACAAAACTTTTGTTAGTTCAATAAAAAAAAATAAAAAAAGAGCATGACTTGTGTAAATTGTCTAGTATTGGCACTGATTTGCCAGTTCTTATGGAATAGCATTTTTGCCACAACTGCATTACATGTTACATAAATCTCCATACAAGATTTGATTTAGTAACAATCACTGTGTGCAAGAAGCATTATCCAAGTAAAAACAGCACCAAAAAAAGTAAATAAGACTTTGTTTCATTATTAAATATTGGTGCATGGTACTATTGAGACAGTCACTCTGCCCAGAAGGGTGTATCTATAAATGCACAAAATATTTAATTAAATTTTAATATATCATGTTTTACTCAAAACAGAAGTTCCATAATTATCAGCATATTAAAGATGTTGCCACCAGAATTCTATTTTATATCCATTACTTTGAAAGTATGTGGAAATTCAGTACAAAAATAAGGTCATCATTCCAAAGCAATGCACCTCGTGTCCATACTAAAGAATATGTTATAGAAACTAGATTCAAATGTATATTTACATTTATAGATATTTACGCACCACACATACTGCTGCGATCAAAAGTCACTGTCCCAGCTGGGGAACGGCTCTGTTCTCTTCCTTTTGGACCCCATTGAACGAAAGGTTCTGCTTCATTGATCCCATATCCACTTGTCCATGTTACGGTCATCTAAGTTTCAAGTTAAAGTACATCATCTCCTCTAAGAAATTTTTAAAATCAACCATGTAATTAAATGACTAAATAAAAGAAACAACAAGAAAGAAGGCCCTACCCATGCATTGGCAAGGCATTAAGATAATCATCTACCCAAATTAATAGCTTTCTTATACTTTCGGCATACACTACACATAAGATCTAACAACTAATGTGACAGAATTAGACTTACTTCATTCCATGTTTTTCCTTGTGCTAAGCGTGGGTACACCGGCGCATTTGGATTTGCAAAAGCTACAATATTTGACACTGCCACTAGCTTTGGCTGTTATAGAAAGAAAAAAAGATTTAAATTTCATTGAAGGTGGTTGTGGCTGAAACACAAAAGAGAATATAATCTTCATATACAAGCTAAAAAAAATGGTAAAGAAAGGAAACAAACCAACAAAAATTTAAAACAAAAAATATTTTATATAACATGGTAGATGAACAATGAATTCATCAGCTAGTGCATTCAAAACACATTATGGGGGGGAAAAAAATGAAGAAGAAGAAGAAGAAAGAAAGAAAGAAAGAAATTTCCTAATTGGAATTTCATTTGTAATTTAGATTCAGTTGGAGAGTTTTTGGTCAACTAGCCTTGTAAAGATAAACTGCGATATTAAAAACAAAATTTCAATTATAGTCACTAATGTTCTCCCACAAAATTATAATCCATCAAGAAACAGCAAGAAACATTACTATGTCTGATTTTTGTTTTTAAGTATATATATTTGAAAAATACTAAAAATAGTTTGGTGAAAGTAAACATCAAAATGATATTTTTGAATTTTCAAAAAGTATTTCTGCGCAGAAAAATAAAACAACATAAAAATGATGAGTTTTCTAAGTTTTTCATTATTTTTTCAGCAAAATTATTTTTTTATTATTTTCAAAAGAAAAATTTTAAAAACAAAACTAAACAGAGATATTGAACTGTCAAAGTCCAGCTCCAGCCAATCATTTTAAAATTTAGAAAAGACCATAAAGGGCCAACACAGAACAATCAATGGTTCTTTATAATATTCTGTTCATGAAGGACGGTTTGACCTCCACATAGCTATGTTGGCTATATAGGAAGAGTAAGACATTGTGAGCATACAGCTAACAAACCGCCAGAAAACAATGCAAAAGAGAAGTCGGATCTCTGATTGATCAATTGAAGCCTTAATGATCCCTTGCCATTATCTTTGTACTCAGGATTTGCGTAATTTGCATATTGATACTGCAAGAGAAGTGTAACAGTTTAATATTCAATTTAGTTATAGAAACCCCCTTCTTCCACTCGGAAGCAAGCCAAGAAGTCATAGAAGAAATCCAAGGCAGCGCAGCTCGAACCTTAATTGGTGCAGTACACAAAAGGGGAGGAAAAACTCTTCCATTTTCAGGGGCGCAAGTAGAAGCACTGAAAAAATAAATAAATAATTAAAATTAAATGATTTATTCAGATTAACACCATCAAAATTATATATATATATATATATATTAATCTCAGAGAAAAATCATTTCAACCTGAAATTTGCCGGTGAAAATACTCCAATCCAATCATCAATTGATGGGTTCGAAATGCTATATTCCACAGTCAACCATTCAGAATTTTGCCCCTATAACCGAGAAGGAATCTTGGCATCAAGACCAGACCAAAATTACACAAAATCCTTCATGAATTTTCAGATGTTTGAAACTACCCTCAGTCTCAGTAAGTTCTTGGCAGCAGACACTGGGCACTACCCATTTTATGTGGGAATCCATTCTCTCCATTGGTAATATATTAATTAGTTTTAAACATTTGGCAAACACTCCTTTTTTCATGACTGCCCTGAACTCTGAGACTGAGAGTGCAATTGAAGGTTTCCTACCTCTAACCCAAGAACTGGAGGAGAGGCTTTAATATAAGCAAGGTCATCAAGTGCAAACACTGCCTTGTGAATCGCAATTCTTGAGAGAGGCTGCTGGTCTCCATGCGATGTTGCCTCCTTGAACCCCGACAAAATTGCCAACAAAATCAACCCCAATAATCTCATCCCTCCCGCCCGAGATATGATCAACTCAATCAAAAGTCAAATACCTAACAGTAAGAACCCTATTCACAGCAACACAACACGAATGCAATTGCAAACTCAAAAAATATATAAATAAAAGAATAATTACATTCTAAACTTAGCAAGGAATCACATGGAATGAAAATCTTAACTCACATTTGCTATTATGACCATTTATCATACCAAACATGCCTTCTTTTTTTCTTTTTCCTTTTTTTTTTTTCAGGTTTTTCTCTCTGGACCTAATAGGAAAAAAAAAAAAAAAAAAAAAAAAATCATAATCAAAGGCTAAAAACAAGGAATTCTTAATGCACGGCATTGCTAGTCACCCACAAAAATATATCTACCAAACAGAATCCCTAAATACATGCATGCAGACATATAAATGTGTGTCTGTGTTTAACCATTTATGGACACCAACATACAAAAACAACTAAAATTCTGCACTGCTCTTACAACAGTGGGTGACAATCTGAAAATAAGCAAATATATTGGGGACACAATAAGCATAGGCGTGAGGTGGCTTATACTTGGACAATTTTTCAAAACATATGAAATCTCACCAGATTCTTCTTTATATCCATTTTACCAAAATGATCTAATGGTTAATAGTGTAGAATAATCTCTAAGTATAAAATCACCATTTTGTCTTTATGGATCATCTCTAAGTATGAAATCACCACTGTGGCTTTGTGGATCAAAATTATCATTTTTCTCATAAGGGTCTAAGTTTACCATTTTACTCATATTAACTTCATCAAGTTAATTCTAAATGATCAAATCAACCATTAGTTCATTTTCTCCCAAAATATCCAATTAACCCCTAATAAGCCAAAATTACCCATTTTTTCTTTTTTAATAAAAAATACCCAACAATTCAAATAATCAAGGTATGAACTTAAGATATGAAAATATCACATTAAATCCTTAAACTAATAAAACTGGTATGGTAATCAAACATAACTTAAAAAAATACCTTTAAAATACCAAAACAATTCCAAATCAAGCCATCAATTTAACTAGTTTATTTTTCATACCAAGCAAGCTAACTAAACCAATTTTTCCAAATTTTATACACCTTAATCATCAATCATTACCTTAAAGTTAGCTAATCAACATAACTTTTATACCACAAATCATCTAATATGGCAAGGAGTACACTTTTTCAAAATTTACGAAACAAAAGCCCTAATTTAATATTTAATAATTTCTCAATCTCAAGCAAAGTTTATCAACATGCATATCATTGCTCATCAAATGTCATGAATAGAGCACTTTTATGGTTTTTAATTCAAAAACAACTCTTTTAACTTCAACATGAGATTTTCGGCATGAAATACAACTAACTTCATGATTTTCTCAACTAGAGCTCAGGAAAGGAATATGAGGACATTTGAACATATATTTTTCAAATACAACCACAAAGTTTGAAAATAATTTCAATACATGAAATATAACTTCCTAAACATGCATTTTCTCAAAATAAAACCCTAGACATGCATTTCAAAGCAATATAATCAAGAGGGAGAAAAAAAAAACCCCTCCTTATTGAAGCTTTAATCAACAAAAAAAATGAAAGAGAAAGGAGATGAGCAGTGCAGATTCAAGCCACACTAACTTTGGGATAGCAAGTAAATGTCTTCCAATCATTGTCAAGAGTGTGTAATAGTTAAGATTTAACTAAAATATAAAAAATAAATACATAAAATTGAAGAGGGGGGGAAGAAAGGGAACCCACGGGTTAGGCTAGCAGTGGCAGGTTTGAAGGGAGAGTGGTTCCTTCATTCCTGCAATAATGAGGCAAAGAAGTGTATTTCAAGAATATGCAAGAAAGATGCCACCCTTTCCTTAGAGAAGCTTTGATGCAAACGCAATATTCAATGCACTAGAAGCTTGGCCTACGTGGCCTTTGCTACAGTTGTCCTATTCAATGGGGGTAGACGAACCCTTAGTGTGGTTTTTTTTTTTTTGCGAATTTATATATTATAATTTTGGAAAAATTATTTTGAATTATTTAATTAAATTTATTTCAAATAATTTCTGATTTTAATAATTTATTTTAACTCAAAAAAGTTGATTCTGAGAAATTGTCCATCTCTTAATTTTTATTATCAATTTTTGTTTTGGACATGCTAATTTATGATTATACCTTTAATTTTTTTTTTTTTTTTTTTTGGTGAAAATAGAAAAAGATCCAAATGGACTGCTTATTATTATTTTATTTTTTTATGAAAAACATGGACTAGTAGTAAAGAACATAAAATAAAAATTAATTCAACTTAAACTATAACAAAGGTTAATTCAATTTACAATTAACGGGGTAAAAATGACATTTATACACCCAAAACATTATTTCACAACTTAATTATTAAACACTACTAAATAACTTAAATTTGTAATCCAGCAATTGTATCAAACAAATCAACAACTTCTGATTAAATTTATAATTTATAATCTGTTAAGTTATAATTTACAATCTATTTTAACAGCTATACCAAACACCCTCAATATTTGTTTGGGTCTCCAAAAATATATTAAAGGGTTTTTCAAGTAGGTCCTTACAAAAGGTATGGCCAAACAAGACCCCCCCCCCCCCCCCAAATAGAATTCACTAATAGATGTTAGTATACCCTTAGGAATATGCCTATAATACCCGAGTTATAATAACGCTACAAAATTTTAGATTAATTACTTAAAAGTTTTATTGGTAAGATTGGTATTCCATTAAATTCTTCTTCTTTTTTTTAACCCATAAAGTTTTTTTAAAAAAAATATTTATATATATATGACTCTTTTGCTCTAATTAAAAGATCCAAAGAATTGAGAAGCGTCAATTCATTGAGGTCTAATAAAAATTTATTAAGTGTTACAAGTGTATCACATGGCAATGTTATCTACCAATTACCAAGCATTATGCCTCATGCCCCATGCCCTAATACAAAATTGCGGGCTCTACCAGCTTCACTAATCATAAATTTTTGGGTAATCGCCTAACCATGCCTCAAAAGCACAAGATATTTTTTCTTATTCAAATGGTATTGATGATATGGCATTTTAGTTTTGTTTTATTGTTTCAAAACTTAAAAAAATCATAACTTTTATTATACACATTTATTTTTAATAAAATTTATATTTTTAGAATCTACACAATGAGATCTATCAAACAAGCCCAATATTGAATATAAAATTTTATAAAAATAAAATCTTTTTTTTTTAGCTTTATAAAACTAACAATTTCTCAATTTGCGAAGCTATCTAGTAAAATAGAGAAATTTCTCAATTTTTTTTTTCAATAGTAATTGGGAATATGCTCAATTTTTGAGAAATTTCTCAATTTTTTTTAGTTTTAAAACTGAGTCAATTTTCCCAGTTTTAAACTGAGAATATACTCAATTTTAAATATGAAAAAATGAAAAAATTAGACCAAAAAGATATTTTTAGTTACGTTAAGAAAACTTACTATTGAAAATGGTTTTAAATTGTAAATATCTAAAAAAATAATATCTTTTATTTTTTTATAATTTTGTATTTAATATTAATCTGTTAACATAAATTTCAGAACATAAACCTTACACTTTGGATCATTTACCATGTGTATTATCAAGAAATTAAGACAAAATGGCATACCTGAATCCATTGATGAACGGTTAAACGGAAGCGTGATTATCAATGAACTCTTTGTTATTGATTATGTTATTGCCTTCTAATCCTTTCCCCTTTGGTGCCTTATGTTTCTCCTTGAGAGGGTTTAGAAAGAAAAATGGCAGTGTTCTTTTCCACCTGGGAAGGAATAGGGACCATAACCTTTTAAAGGTTGTAATTGGTTTTCAAAACTGAAAGGTTGTGGAAGTTCAAAAGGAATGAAAACCAACTTTAACCATTATTGATTTTAATTTCTATTTATTGGTTTTCAAAACTGAAAGGTTGTAGAAGTTCAAAAGGAATGAAAACCAACTTTAACCAATATGTTTTAATTTCTATTTCTGCCGCTCATAGAAATATAAATAATACAACTAATATCTACACATTAGGTCCATAACACATATACCCTTAAGCCTATTAACTAAATTGAATCACTTAAATTGTAGGCTTCTTATAAATGATAACACCACATTTAATTATGTGGTCCCATTGAGACATTATCTAACATAATCTTGTTTGATAGATTTTGTTGTGTTGATTCTAAAAATATAAATTTTATAAATATATATATATATATATATATATTGTAAAAATTATGATGATTTGAAGTTTTGAAAATTAAAATAAATGTTCCGTCATCATACTTTTTTATACAATTACAAATGATGAATAATCATTGTTTGAAGGGTAATTTCGTCTATTAAAAATTAATGAAATTTGAAGGAGTAAAAAATCTTAGGATGATTTTATTTACACACTGCTAATCCTCTCAATACACACCATTACTTAGTACACACACAAAATAATTTTTATGATTTAAAAATATCTTAATTCACACCTTAACTTTTCATTACTAGCTCTATGGTAACACATCACTTGTCTTTGAATACATACCATGATACACACCAAAAACTCTTCATCTTCAAAACCGAGACCTCCATCTTCAGAGATCTTCATCGTTAGTGTTAAACTCCATCACTCGCAGAGGGTTTCATTCGGTCTTCATTTTCGTTATTGTCTCACCGGTGCATTGTCGTTCTTTATCTTCTCTGTCGTCTCACTATTGTTTTGCCGTTAAAAAAAAAAAAAAATTGGTCTTGTTCATGAATATAGAGTTGAACAAACTTAATGTGTTCAAAAAATTATATCTGAAAAAAAAATAAAAGTTTAATTATTTTAACTGAACTAACTTTAAATGTTCAATTTTTTATGTATAAACATTTAATATTTGATGATCAATCTTAATATCAAATATAAGTAATCAAACATTATGTAAAAGTTCAACTCTGGTTATTCAAACACATGGCGAACAAACTCATTTGCCTAACATACGAACGAGATAAACAAAAAACCAAAAAACAGTAATAAACTAACATTTTCAATGTTCAAATCAACATTTTCAATGTTTATATTAGAACCAACCATCTCCATGTCATCCATGGTATGCAAATCTTCAAAACTAATTGATTTCAATATTTTTAAACCCTAAATCTTCAATGGCAATAATGTTTTGAGTTTAGGAAATAAGTATAATGGAGAATCGAATGAAGTGAGTTAATTGATAATAAATAATATCATAAGTGTTGTGTATTAATGGTAAAGATGATGAAGAAAATATAGTATTTATATGTTTAAACCCTAAATCCTATAGATGATGATAGTGTGTGAAGAGTATTTTATGTTTTTAAATATAAAATCTTTGAATGGGTATAATACACCTACATATTGTCCTTAATGGTCTTTTAATTTGAGGATATTATTGGAATATAAATTTAATCTATTGATGGTGTGTACTGCAAGGATTAGTGGTATATAAATAGACTTACCCAAAATCTTATCTAGGACGTAATAGAGTACAAATTTATAAAATAGGACTTGCATATAAATGCCCCTAAATTTTTTTAATAAAATACAAAGGCCATATTTGGAGTATGAAAAAACATGGAAATTATGAGGATAAATAGATTAAAAGTATAGAAATAGATAAGTTCAAATATGGTGACAAATAGGTTAAAAACATAGCGACATATAGGTTTAGATATGGTGATAGATTAGTTAAAAATATAGGGCCAAAATCCAAATATAGGGATAAATAGGTTCAAAATATGGGGACAGATAAATTTAGACATGGTGATATATAGGTTCAAAATATGGGGACAAATAGGTTCAAGTAGGGGGAGATTTTATTTGCACTCCAAAAATTTGGTTGGACACCCTAAGTTAATAAAACAAAATTATTACTATTATATTTCTATTTGAAATAATCAAAAAGTGCTTGATATTTTAAAAAGCACAAACCATATCTAGTACCAATCTTCATTCTCTTTTCTCTATTCTCTCACTCTCTTTACCTTATATCTTCATACTCAATCCTACTTTCTTTGAATCCATCATTCTTGCATTCTATTTCATATTGAAATCAACAATGGACAACGAAGAATATGTTTCGAAGTCGTTTCTAATAGATAAGAAATGTTTTTCATTGAGCTTCTTCGTTTTTAGTTGTTGGTTTTGAGAATTTGAAAATTTAATAACAAACAAATTACATTTATTCGGAAATTTTGTTTCTAAACAAATTTTACTGTCCAGACATTGTGTTTCCAAATTATTCAATGTTGTTCTATATTTCATATATGAACAAAATGTATGTGTTCAACTCTATGTTTCTATACATTTAAGTTTCAACTTCTTCATATTCTAGTTCTGAACAAAAACAATCCTCTAGTATTATACATCAAAAAAAATTACATATTTTCATAAACTTGTTTCCAAATAAAATTCCTTTTGTTCAGTATTTCATATCTAAACAAAATGAAAATATTCAGCCTTATGTTTTCATACATTCTGTAGAGGTTGGGTTGTGGGCGATAGTGGTGTACCCAATAGTGGGTGATGACAAGGGTAGGCTACAAGGGTTTGTTGTCTACTCTGCCATGAGAGGTTGAGTTTCGATGGAATGGGCCCTATTTAATGTGTATGGTATCCTAAGTATATATTTAGGGCTTGTGAATGTAGAATGGATATTATTTAAAGTATTCAAAATAATAGAATAAATTTTAAAATTTTAGAATAGGATATCCAAAATATTAAGGTGTCCAAACAATCTTTTAGGATACAAATAGAGCCTCCCCAAATAGGTTCAAATATAGGAAACATATAAGTTTGG
Organism: Camellia sinensis; assembly: GCF_055761805.1. NCBI lineage: Eukaryota > Viridiplantae > Streptophyta > Magnoliopsida > Ericales > Theaceae > Camellia > Camellia sinensis. Next base: position 158,286,634 of record NC_138961.1, on the reverse strand, counting down.
ATACAAATAGAGCCTCCTCAAATAGGTTCAAATATGGGAGACAGATAAGTTAAAAAGAAACATATCTATTTAAAGCCAATATGTCCATTTTTAAGTCAAAAATGGGAACATATGTCCATATGTCCATTTTCAATGCCTATTTGACCATTTATGAAAAGGCCTATCTAGGAGTATGGAAAACTCCAACCATACCTAGAATTAATCATATCCTCTAGCTTACTCTTCAAAATAGATTGAATATCAAAACAATCTTCACATTAGGAACATTCCTCGAGATAATTGTTGCCAACTTTCTGGTAATGCAGCGGAAACAAATTTACACGCCCTTCGTGATTTCCCTGCAGCTAGGAAATTCTGGGGAAACATTTCTATACTACCATCCCTCCTTCAATCCTTTTCACTTGACATGATCCATTAGGTTAAAACCAACTGTCAATCCAAATCAATCCATAGATCTGCTTCTCCATGGGCTATCATATTTTCCTTAGTTTGCTGGACCATTTGGAAAAACAAATATTCCTTTTGCTTTGAAACCCAACCCCCCTCCCCTAACCCTCACTTGGACCTTGGCCAAAGTTGTGGAATGTGTTGGCTTTTTTGGCTTTGGAAGATTAATAATGTAAATTTAAGCATGCCAGCAAGGATCAATCAGTCCTTACAGAATATTAATTGCCAACCAATTATTAGACGATTGTGTTGTAGTTCTTTCAGCCTCAATGAAGAGGACTTTTACTAGTGGCTTGTTTAAGAGAAATTAGTAAATAATAATAAGTGAAGAACAATTTCAGAATCTGAATTTCATTAAGTAAATGAAAACTTACAATGATTTGACCGGCCTCGTAGAGCTTCACAGCAACAAACTATTTGAAACTATTCCTAGGAAATAAAGTGCAGAAATATAAAAAATTGTAAAACTGAAAGGAAAATGAAGTAAATAAACTGGTTTCTGGATCTGAGTCTAGGGGTTTATTCGGGGGCCTTTCTCGCTATTTATACTTCTCAATGGGCTTCCGATCGTCGAAATGTCCTTCCAAGACTGCTGAACATGCTCTCTCACAATCAGTCCCACTACGCCACTCTTGCAGTTAGGTTTCCCTCATGATTTTGAATTTAAACTTATGAGTAATCGTTAGGCCACATCATCTTGTATCTCTCAACTATTCCATTGCTACACAAATCCATTAATACCAATACAAGCTGCCACGTGTCAGACTTTAATTGGCGACTTGCATTAATTCCCCAAATTGCCTTTTAGGTACCACGTGTCACTCTATGATTAGCTTTTATAAATTATACAGCCAACATTACCCCCCGCACTAATATATCCAATACTTGGTGATATTAGTGGACTAGTGCATTCTACCCACGTGCATGGACTCTGTATATTTTGGAAATATAACTGCTTTTTGAATTATAAAGCAGTGAACTTCATTAAATCCTAGTGCTTTGCACTTCCACTCTTTGAGTAAACGAAACGACTGGTACATCCCCAGTGGCCAATCACACATTTTCTTACATTGATCCAACATACAATGAGTCTTTGGAAGATGATTGTAGGCCTCGAAAGAACCTTAATGCATTTATTAGCTACACCTATCCGCCTCCATTTATACAATTCATGGAAGCTTTTACAAATTACCAACTTTAATGCATTTATTAGCTACACCTATCCGCCTCCATTTATACAATTCATGGAAGCTTTTACAAATTACCAACCTTTAGACCAAGAATCTGCCAAACTGCAAACCTTTGGACCAAGCATTTGCAGGAATAGACCTTGGAAGCTCCTCTTCTGCCCCACTACTCTCCGCATGGGACAAATCCATTTCTTCTTCCTCCCAGTCCACTGGCTGGAAAAGTTGGTCAAAACCTAATGAACCCCAATTAAGGGAGCGGATTCATCATCGATTTGTTGAATTCAATGATCCCCTTTCTATTCCTCCTTTTGCACGAAGCTCAGTGGTTTACTCCTATGTACCCATTGATCACCAACGCAGTCTGGAGGACAACTTGCTTGTGGTGTGGTACACATCTTCCATGCCATACAATCTGTCATTCTTGGCTAAGAAGGCAAAACTTTGCTCTTCTGACTGGCTCGAATGCTTGAATAACCCCCAGTTCCCCTATTCCTTTGGGATGGATCCCTTTGTACCTCCTCTTCCTCAGAATCCTCATTGGATGGAGGAATTGAAACTTACTCTTTTCAAGAATCATTTTTTTCCTTCCTACCAACCTCCAGCTCTTCCAACTGCATTTGAGCGATACCAAGCTCAACTTCTGCTTGCTGCCTTTTCTCACTTGCCTTTCAATGTTCTTGGAGATGAGATTCCTCTCAAGAACTTCCAATGGGCCTGTGATGTTATGACTCAGGGTCATGTTCTCAACCCTATTGCCCAGGCAGAGCTTCAAGCTTTTTTGGATCAACTTCCACTTCTTCTTCATTGGTACAAAATTTCTTTGGCTATCAATGACTCTATAAACGAAATCACAGCCAATCGAATTCAGACACAGTACAAAGTAGAGAACCTTATTGAAGAATATGATGACTTCAAGACTAAGAATTCAGTGTACTAGGATGATTTAAATATGGACGAAATGGAACAAGGCTTGAAAGAGATAGAATTCGAGGTGAAAGTTGAATAGCTTTTTCACCAAATAAGAACATAGCAGCTGCAACAACCTAGCTTTGATAGAATAGAAAATAGAATAAAGAAAGAACATAAGTTCATTAACACTGCTGGGTTAAATTTAATGAACTTGTTACTCTTTCTATTCCCTATTATTATGAAATCGAATTCGGAGCCAAGTAGGCTTTTCTAATGTAATTACTAACATATCAATAAAACTAGGGTTTTCTTTCCCTATTTGGCATGATCTGGTTTTATGTTCCAATTGCATGCTTATGACCATTTTATTCACACAATTTAAATAAAATTAGAGCTTCAAATTAACCAATTTTTGCTTCAAAGCCTGATTTGAACATCTCCAAAGAATGGAATACTTGAAGCCTGATTTGAATATCTACAAAGTATGGAATACAATTGACAATCTTTGCCTTAGGTCTTCTCATTCCAATCGCATGGTCAACATAATTTAACAGCTTTGAATTAACCAACCTCTGTATCAAAGTTACTTTTAAGTACTTTGAAGTACTTTTAAAAGTAACAACGTTACTTTCCAAAAAAGGGTTTATTTTGACAGAAAATCCCAAAAGGAATTTTTCATGTTTAGGCAAGTCTTTTTGGATTTTGATCCTCTACTTGACTTGGTACTGGCTTTGCAACTCTGAAGTCTAAAACATTAAATAAGAATCAAATTCCAGCTACAGAATACTTCAAAGTTCACTTCGAAGGATTTTATCTTTCACAAGAAACCTAAGAGCAAGTTCCTAATCCCTTCGAAGCAGACCAAACCTAAACATTCTTGCATTCTTGGCATAAAATGTGCTTCGAAGTCAACTACCTGCTCTCGAAGCTCTAGCTGGATATTTGACATCTAGCTTTGGATCTAAATCCTAGCTTTGAAACCAAATATTTGTTTTTGAAGCCAATCTAAGTGCTTGAGATATGTTTCCCTCCCAAACAATCACCATTGAGAGAAACTTTTTATGTTATACTTTCAAGACTCCTATGAATTTTAAGACAGAGGCTTAAACTCTTATGGCTTCCAAAATCAGTCAAACAATTATCTCAGGTCTTTTTACCCATTTAGATTGATTAGGCATCTTTCGGACATAAAGGTTTAAAAAACCCATTCATTTCGCGCTTTTAACTTACTTGCTCGCCCAAAACACAAACCCTTCATTTATATTGCCCTCTCTTCCTCTTTACTCTTTTTTTCAACTTCGTCCTCTGAAAACTTCTGCTAACGGCTTCTTCCTCCTTGAAAGTACCAATTGTGGAGCGCGTGAGCCCATCCGTAGCTTTGAATAAGGTCATTGCTAAAGAGTGTAAGAAATACAAAGCTGGCTAACAAAGTGCTATCGATGGGCGCATTTTCATTTCCCGTCGTCATGAGCAATAGGAATATATGCTTGGGCCCATTTTTAGGGAGGCTCCTACTCAACTTCCTGCTTTATACCCGCGTTTGGAAAATCACTGCCTCCTCTATGAAGGTGGTCTAGATTGGAGAAGCTGGAGGATAAACCGACCTCATCGCTGCTGGCCCCCACAGTAAGGCCAGAATGGGAAGAATGGTACGATCAAGTTATTCCTGCTAGGTCATTGGATCTCCAAGAACTTTGTCTCTTCGACGCCGTTCAACTATCCATCTTCACTATTTCGGAGGATCCATTTTTAATACTTGCTGCTCTTTGTTTTTGGAACTCTGCTTTTAATTTCTTTCAATTTAGATGTGGTATGATGGCCTCTACTGTCCTTGACATCTGTCACCTTTTAGGGTTATCCTCTACTGGCACTCCCTTTGGCCCAGACTACCATGACCTTAACATCTCTTTTTCTACTCCTCCTCTGAACTCATCCTATAATGACTTTGTCAAATCTGAGAACAAAAGGGAAGGTCCTGTAATTGATAGGGAACTCTTTTCTTTTTTATTGTTTTGGCTTTGTAAATTCTTCTTCTGTACCTCTTCTCAGAGAATTATACCTGAGTTTGCCCCTTTTGCTAAAGCTTTTGTTTTGCATAAAAAGGTAGCTTTAGCTTTATATGTTTTGGGTCATGTCTACAGAACTTGCTCTCAATTTTGTGAAAAACCCATGGATGCTAATCAAGGAGGCCCCATTTTGGATACTTCAACTCTGGCTTTTTGCATACTTCACTGACTTGCACTCTAAATGCCTAAGATTTCTATCACCAAACCCTACCTCTTATGGCATGAAGTTTGCCAGGGTCTCTCTTTACCCTTCCAATTTTTCCTTCTACTTTTCTTTTTTCCATCAACTTCCAGCTTCGCCTTCTAGCCTCTTTTTCTGTCCATTCAAAGCCAACATTGGACCAGCCTGGCTAAGGGCCTTTTTGGGTGACAAGTCCTGCTCTAGGCCTCAACACAAAGATATGTGGGCTTCCATTTTGATTCCGAGGGAGCTTTTCATTGGCACTGTGAATCCTAGAGCTTATAAGTGTATTTCTGAGCCCTACTGCCCTGCCCAATTTGCTAGGCAATTTGGATTCACTCAGGGGATTCCTATCCTTCTCTGTAACCAATCCAACTCAAATCTTGTAAGTAAAGAACTGAAAGTTCCAAGGTCTAGATTGGAGGAAGCAACCTCCAAGTTGATCCAAAACTTAATTGATTTTGAATACTTACCCTTCATTCCTCAAGGCAATACATTGAAAAGACACCAAAATTGGTGGACGGCCAGTATGGAGGTGCACTTGGCCATCCCTCCTCAAGATTTGTTAGTGGGAATAGATGTGCCTCAGGCCAAGTCCAAGGAGACTAGGCTCATCATTCCTTCTACTACTACTGTTATCCCAACTCCTACTCCTACTGCTATTACCACAGAGACTGCTTCTCACGACCCAAACCCGTCCCTATAGGTTTAGTGTCGTAACCAACCAGTAGTCATTGGATTACGAAAGGCTTCTTAGCTGAATAACATATAATAAGGGACTGCGGAAACAAGTATAGAAAATATACAATGTCCACAGAGCTGTGTTAACATATATGAGACAAAAAAATTTCAAATTAACTTATATATATATATAGATGTAACATTATAAATACATGAGTCTTACATCACTCCAATGCACAGATAAGGCCAAAAAGGAACTTAGCCCAATATACAGATAAACAAAACAAGGCAAAAACATCTGTAGCAAGGTAATAAACTAAACATTTCAAAGAGAACCTTTCCAAGAGGCATAGTGGCCGGTTGACCCAAAACACTCCAGGCAACAGCTTAGGCCTGGTCATGCGCTTGTTCACCTACATGCATAATATAATAAAGTGAGCGGAAGCCTAGTGAATAATAACAGAGTAAAGGGTTTAAATGAACGATGTCCCTAACAGATTTAGAAATCAGAATTCAAATAAAAAACAGATGTATATTTATGTTCTTGTTCAAACTTCATACGGAAATTGGAATTCATACTTAATCATACATGGTACATCCCTTAGCGTTATCTTACTTGTTAGTTTCATAAGGAACCTCCGGTACAGGGAACTTGTAATATACTTGAGCCACGGTATTGTTACCCCCGGCCAAGGGCCATCAGACTACAGTATTATTATCCCCAAGCAAGGGCCTTGCGTAAAATGCACAGTATTGTTACCCCCGGGCAAGGGCCTTGTGCTAAAAATGCCATGAATACATTTCAGAAATTTGGACAATCATTTATTCATATAAAACTTTGTATTTCAGAAAGCTGATCATTTCATAGCATCAAAAAATAGTGAAAGTTAAACATAACTTTACAGAGTTATTACTCACAGATGGCTCCACTTGCAGAATAGATAAATCAGATAACTTGTGGCGCATAACCTACACACATAGCAGAAATACATAATGAAACACACACTCGGTTGGTACTTAACTTCTTTCGTTTCATTCTTAGTGTTTTTCTAAGTCTTAGCCTTTTATGGAGTCTTAAACATGGCTTAGGAATGCCTAGGATGCAATGTGAATGCCAAAATTAGGGGTGAGCATGGTCCGGATTAGATCGGATTGGAGTAAAAACAAGACCAATCCGTTATCTACGGATTCTGAAAAATTGGAACCAATCCAATCCATTTAAATCATGGAACCAATCCGAACCAATCCATTTAAACACGGATTGGATCGGTTTAGGACCACGGATTTGCATAATTAAATTACAAAAAAATATATATATGACTTTAATTTCATAAAAATATAAATATAGTACCATATTAGTTTCACAATAGCAACATGTCTTTTCATAATAGCGGCAAACTATTTTAGAATTTAAACAATCATAAGAAAATTAGTTCCACCATAAGTATTTACACCATTACAAATTAACACTAAAAACTAGCAAACAAAAATAATAAAAGAAGATATTATGCAAGTTTAGGCTTGGATTTAAGTTTCATATAAAATAAGAGAAGATACTATACAGGAGGGTGTATAATAAAAATATAGACTATTTCTATACGGTCCGGATCGGTTCCAATCCGGAACCGTGGGGTTCAATCCGGAACCAATCCGTGAACTACGGATTTTTAATTTTTCAATCCGGAACCAAACCACGGATTCAAAAAATCAATCCAAACCTACTGGATTGGACTGGACTGGATCAGATTACGGATTTCACGGATTCCTTGCTCAGCTCTAGCCAAAAAGCACTTTGGGACTCTTAACCAAACTTGCTGAAAATAGGGGTCACACTCGAGCGTAACTTCCCTCGCTCGAGCGGACATGAAAACATGTGAGGGGCCGCTCAAGCTCAGATTCCCTCACTTAAGCAGTCTGTAAACTCTAAAAAAGTACTGGTTGTGTGAAATCTCCGCTCGATGGCCGCTCGAGCATAAGACTAAGGTCCCTGCTCGAGCGCAACTTTTATCGCTCGAGCGGTCTGTAAAATGTAAAAACTTTTGAAAGCTTGCATTTCTCGCTCGAGTGAACTTTTGGTCGCTCAAGCAGAAGTGCAAGATCGCAGAGTGGTCGCTTAAGCGCAGATTATGCCGCTTGAGCGAAAATACAAAATCTAGAATTTCCAGATTGCACTCCCAAGCTTCAAACTCAAATTATCCCTTTCAAAACTCTTCTTTTTGGGCCAAATTTTCAAAAAACATTTAGAAACTTATAAAATATCATGGTTTGAAGATCATTTCATGAAATCAAGGCCCAAAATTATGTCAATTGTTCAAAATCCACCTAGACACTTTAAAAACATAACATGAATACTACATGCATGAAATGGTTTGAGCTTCAAGTGTCCAAAACATAATCAAATGAGGTGTTTAGCTCAAAAACATGTTGAATTCTTAAACCATGGCTAAAATATAACCATGCATAGCACAAATTCTTAGACAACATGCTCTATTTATCATGTAATGCACATGCATGCATGCATCTTCTTCTTTCTACATCAATCAACTTAATTATTGTTTCAATTCACTTAGTTCTTTTGAATACATGTGGTAAGTACTCCAATTACACAACTGAAGGCTTGATTTCTTACCTTAGGGTCCCAATTTTAACTTAGATGTGTTGATGCTTGAGCTCACAAGTCAAATTTTTCAATTCCCTTTCAAGTCCCCCAATTCTCAAGCTTAGAGTCAAATCTTCCTAGTCCCTCTCTTACTCTCACGTTTTGCTACCAAGGATGAAGATATGAGAGTGTAAAATGTGAATGAGGGTCCATTAATGCCTTTTATAGGCTAAATTAATGGTTTAATTAAATGGTTGATCAAATTACTCAATTAGACATAAATTATTCTAATTAAATCGTTCTGAATCGACTTTCAATTGAACCTACCATAAAATTCTAAAAATTCTAACTAATATATAATTCAAGTCAATTTTGCGATCGGATGCCGATAAGGCCTTCAATTCACAGAACAGAACAGAACGACAAGCAGATATTTCTACGATGGACAGATAGAAACACAAATAATGTCATACACACATGCAAATAAATTCAGAATTTAATCTTAATTCTTCTTAGGCATAATTAATCATGGATTAAAGGCTAATCACAAGTCGGGGTTGTTACAATCTTCCTCCCTTAAAGAGTTTGCTCCTCCAAACTTGGATTACCTTCATTTTGGAAAAATATCGAATCAAAAGAAAACAATTCGGGGTATCTCCTCATCATATCTTCCTCCATTTCCCAAGTTGCATAGGTCCCTCTGTGGTTTTGCTAATCAACCTTTACCAATGGGATTTCTTTGTTCCTTAGTCTTTTGATTCGACGATTAACAATCTGTATTGGCCTCTTCTCATATGTGTAATCATCTTTCAAAAGCACGTGTGTTGGTTCAATGACATGTAACAGATCTCGTAGATAATACCAAAGCATGGAGACGTGGAAAACATTATGTATATGTTCCATGACTGGCGGTAAGGCTATCTGATACAACTAGGTTGATTTTCTCAAGGATTTCGTATGGTCCAACATATCTTAGTACCAGTTTGCCTATTTCTCCAAACTGGGGCTGGCCTTTCATCGGAGTTACTTTGATAAACACGTGATCCCCAACTTCATATTCCCTATCTCTCATTCGGACATCCGCATAACTCTTTTGGTGACTTTGTGCATTTTTCAGTCTTTGTTTAATCAATTTCATATTTTCAGTTGTTTCTTACACAAGTTCCGGTCCCAACAAAGGTCTGTCACCTACTTCAGCCCAACATATCGGCGAACGACACTTTCTACCATACAAAGCTTCATAGGGAGCCATCCCAATACTTGAATGATAACTGTTGTTGTATACGAACTCGGTCAAAGAGAGGTAAGTTTCTCAATTCCCTTGAAAGTCCAACACACACATACGTAGCATATCTTCCAAAGTTTGATTGGTTCGTTCTGTTTAGCCTTCTGTTTGTGGGTGATAAACACTACTTAGTTTCAGTTCAGTTCCCAAAGCCAGTTGCAAACTTTGCCAAAACCTTGACGTGAACTGTGAATCTCTGTCAGATACAATGGATACTGGCACACCATATAGCCTCACAATCTTATTTGTGTAAACATTGGCCGATTTGTCCGCATTGTAAATAGATTTAACAGGCAGAAAATGGGCAGACTTAGTTAAACGATCAACAATAACCCAAATAGAATCCATACCTCGGGAGGAGCGAGGCAGTCCAATTGTGACAACTCTCACCTCTGATTAGTGCTAATCTGTGATTAAGCATGATAAGTAATTGGTTATGATGAAATTCTGAATTGATTAAATGAGTGTGTTGCTTTGATTATGTTTCTATCTGTTGAACCATAGAATGATCTGTTCATGTTTTGATTTCGTATTGCAAATTAAAAGCCTTATCGGCGCCCGATTCTGAAATTGATTAGTGTTATGCGCTAATTAGGATTTATGTGATTTTATGGAAGGTTTAATTAAAATTTGATTTGGAATGATTAATTAGATTAAATACTGTTAAATTACATTGGTTTGCTTATTTACATGTTTTGCCACTTGGGTGGGCCACTTTGTTAATCATTGTTTGGGGAATTCATACACTATTTTTCATCCACCTTCTTGCCAAAAAACAATAAGACCCGTGAGAGAGAGGGAGATAGGAGAAACTTGATTTCATTTGAGAGTTGCTTGGAGATTTAGAAGGATTAAAGAGAAGGTTGCAAAATTAGACTCCCACACTTGAAATTCAAGGCCTAAGGTAGGAAAATCATCTTGTTAATTGTGAATTCAAGTTATTTCTTGCATGGTTCATGGAAATTTGGAGTTTAAAGTCAAGAATTGATTTAAAGAGTGGGATTGAGTAGTAATTCATGCATACATATCTATGTTATTGAGTTTTGAGGTCATTTTCATGAGAATTCCTATTTGCATGTTCATATTTTTGGTAGTAATCCATGAATTCATCATGTTTTGAGCTCAAGCATGCATTTGATTATGTTTTAGAACATTAGAGTTCATGGGAACTCATGCATGTGATGTTTTTGCATTGTTCTCCAAGTTTCATTGAATTGGGTGTTCAATTGGCTTACCTTTGGGCTTGATTTTACAATTGATCTTCAAAAACATGTTGTAGTATGAGTTTCCAAGAGTTTTCTAGAAAATTGGCCCAAAAGGTTGAGTTTTGATGTGTTAAATGCATGGTTTGAGCTTGGGAGGCAAATTTGGAAAACCCAGAATTTGGCTTCCTCGCTCGAGCGAAGGATTCCACGCTCGAGCGAGCACCTTTGTTTTCTGAGTTTCGCTCGAGCGACAGAATGCTGGCTCGAGCGCAGATTGCAAGCTCTCAGGTTTTTGTGCACGCAAACGCACGCTCGAGCGACGAGACCCACGCTCAAGCGAAGAGCTGTGTCTCACGTTCGAGCGAGCATCGAGCGGAGATTTTCAACAACCAGTACTTTTGCACTTTTTACAGACCACCGAGCGAAGGAGTTTATGCTCGAGCGACCCCTCTGTTTTGGTAAGCTCGCTCGAGCAAAGAAAGCCACGCTCGAGCGAGACCCCTGTTTTCAGCAAATCTTGAAAAGTGTTTTAAAGTGCATCTTTGCATCCTCATTCTATCCTAGGCATTCCTAGGCCTAGTTTAAGGCATCTTAATGAGGATAATGTTATAGAACCACACCGAGTCAAGATAGGGGCTAAGTTATTGATTCCCAAGTGTGTGACTTAGTGTGTGTTCATTCTGTAACTATGTAGGGTTGGCATCCGATGATGCTCATTAGCCTATCTGTAGCCCAGTACTCTGTGAGTAACAATGTTGTAAAGATATGTTCAATTATAATTATTTTCTGAACGATTGACTGTACTATGTTCTGAAATGACATTATTTACTGAATGAATGTTTGTCCTATTTGTGAACTGTATTCGTGCCATCTATAGCAACTTACTGTTACTGTACTGTTACTGCTACTGTTACAGAGATCTCTGTCAGTTCCAATGTTTGGAACTACTACTGTTTCCTGTTATGATGGCCATCAACTGACTGTTCGGTCTGTTAAGACCTACTGTACTGCTTTGCCATTGGATGTACCACATATGACTACCATGGTTTTTAAATAACTGTTATGGCATGAATTATGAGCCACTGATTGAATAACTGCTTTACTGATGCAAATGACTGTTTTAATTACTGAAAGGACATTCATTCTGAACCCCTTTACGCATTTGTTATTCACTGGGCTTTAGCTTACTGTTTATATTTATATGTAGGTGTCCAGGCATCGGACCGAAGCTAGGAGCGTCAGGCTAAGCTCCCGTTTTGTCAAAACCAACCATTGTGCCTCACCTCGACGTTCTGAGTGCGGTAAAGCCAAGGCTGTTTTGGGGTGTTTTAGATCTACCCTTTTTGTCTCTGTTTGTATTAACTGAATAAGACTCGACTGTATAGTTATAGTTAGGGATTTGGTCCCTAATCTGGATGTTTGTGTTTATGTCACATGTATATATGTTTTGGCTCCGAATGTGGCTTGTTTATAAAAGTCTTTTTGCATTCAGATTGTCACAGCTCATTGGACATTCTTTTTATTACTGTTTGGCTTCCGACAGCCCCTTACTCTGTATTATTGTTATTACTGTTAAGCAGGCCTTTGGTAATCACGGATTACTAGCCGGTTACGATGCTAAACCCATAGGGGCGGATTTGGGTTGTGACACCAATAATAAAATCCATGGTAATATGCTCTCATTTCCATTCCAGTTCTCGAAACGGTTGAAGCAATCCAGCGGGTTATTGATGTTCGGCTTTAACTTACTGGTAGTGCAAACATCAAGCCATAAAATTAGCAATACACTTCTTCATTCACGGCCACCAGAAGTTTTGTTTCAAGTCATGATACATCTTTGTGTTTCCCGGATACATAGCAAATTTCAAATTGTGAGCTTCAGTCATGATGCGTTTCCTCAAGTCAAAACAATCTGGCACACAAAGGTGATTTTGAAATTTCAACACATCATTGTCAAGCACAAATCCCAATCTTGGTTTTAAGTCAATCTCATCAAAAATTTTCCTTAGAAACTCATCTTTATGTTGTTTCTCTTTAATTTCTTCAATGATTACAGGTTGGACAGAATGGCAGCCAAGATCCCACTTTGTTCACACAACACAATTTCAATTTCATTATTCTCCAAGTCACACAATAACTCTCTCTGACCAGTGACCAAACATGACAAATTCCCAATAGATTTTCGGCTCAATGCATCTGTAATGGTATTTGCCTTCCCTAGATAATACAAAATTTGCAAATCATAGTCCTTGATCAATTCTAACCATCTCCTCTGTCTCATGTTCAGCTATTTTTGGGTGAAGAAATATTTTAGGCTTTTATGATTTGTGTATACTTCACAAGTTACTCCATACAGATAATGGTGCCAAAATTTTAAAGCAAATATCACAGCAGCTAATTCAAGGTCATGGGTTGGATAGTTCTTTTCATGAGGGTGGAGTTGTCGAGAAGCATAAGCAATCACTTTTCCATTTTACATCAACACACATCCCAAACCTTTGTGGGAAACATCACTGTAAATTTGAAACCCATCAGTACCATTAGGCAAGGTCAAAATTGGTGCAGTTACTAACCTAGTTTTTAGCTCTTGGAAAGCAGTCTCTCTTTGATCAGTCCAGTTAAATGGTGTAGCTTTCTATGTCAATTGAGTGAATGGCAAGGCAAGTTTGGAAAAATCTTTTACAAATCTGCGATAATAGCCTACAAGTCCTAGAAAACTTCGAACTTCTGTTACATTCGTCAATCTAGGCTAGTTCACAATAGCTTCAATTTTCTGTGGGTCAACGGAGATACCATCCTTGTTGATTACATGCCCCAAAAATGCCACACTATCAAGCCAAAATTCACATTTGAAAAATTTTGCATATAACTTCTTTTCTCTCAGAATCTGTAAAGCAATTCTCTGGTGATTTTAATGTTCTTCCCTACTTTTAGAATAAATCAATATATCATCGATGAATACAACAATAAACTCATCAAGGAATTGTTTGAACACTTTATTCATTAAGTCCATGAATGTTACGAGTGCATTAGTTACCCCAAATGGCATGACTAAGAATTCATAATGTCCGTATCTAGTTCGGAAAGCGGTTTTCTCAATGTCTTTGCTTTCACCTTTAGTTGGTGATATCCGGATCTAAAGTCTATCTTAGAGAACACTTGTGCTCCTTGAAGTTGATCAAGCAGGTCATCTATTTGGGGTAGTGGGTACTTGTTCTTGACAGTTACTTTGTTCAGCTCACGATAGTCAATACATAACCTCAAAGACCGTCTTTCTTTTTGACAAATAACACTAGAGCACCTACGGTGAAGTGCTCGAGCGGACAAACTTCTTGTCTAATAGTTCCTGGAGTTGAGTTTTTAATTTCTTCAGTTCAAAAGTGGACATTTTGTATGGGGTTTTAGAAATTGGTTGTGTCCCGGGTACTATATCAATGGTGAAGTCAATTTCCCTATCAATTAATTCCCCAGGTAGGTTAGTAGGAAACACATCAGGAAATTCACGGACTATAAGTATCGTTTCTACATTAGCACTATCTGAAGACTCAGTTAACACATAACACAAGTAGCCCTGACAACCTTTTTTTAACAATTTCCTGACTTTCATAAATGAAATCAAGTATGGAAGAGGAACTACCCCATTTCTGGTGAAAACAAACTCCGGCATACTAGGTGGTCTAAACATAATAGATTTATTTGCACGATCAATAGTGGCGCAGTATTTAGTCAACCAATCTATACCCAGAGTACAATCAAAATGATCAATACTTAGGGGCAACAAATCAACATAGAATGTCATATTACCAATCATAATATCATATACCGGATAGACATAAGCACAAATCATAGAACCCCCAGATGGTGTACACACGGATAATAAGCAGTTTATAGGTTCTAGTGGTTTAGTTAATTTTTGAGAAAAAACATGCGATACAAATGAATGCGTGGAATTAAAATCAATCAACACATAGGCATTCTAAGCACAGATAGAGATTATACCTGACACCACTGACTCAGTATTCTGTACATCCCCAGGTTTTAATGCAAAAACCCGATCTTGTCTCAGAGTTTCTTCTCCAGTATTGGCCTTCGCATTGGTTCTTAGTATAGGAGCAGATCCGGCTGAACTTGCCGCAGGACGGGTGGTTGTGTCGAGTCTTATCTGGCAATCTCTAATCATGTGGCCTGTCTTGTCGCATCGAAAACAAGCACCAGATGCACGGTGACACATGCCTCTATATTTCCTTCCACATTCTGGACAAACAGGCATAGACCCACTGCTTTGGCTTGAGCTACTTGATGATCCAGTATTTTGTTTGTTCGGAAATGATCGGCCTTTCTTGAAATTGAATCCAGCCCTTTTACCTCTCCATTCAGTTGTTGGAGTTGTAGCTTGTTTCTTGGATGCTAGTATGGCCTCTGTCATCAATGCCCTATCAAGCACTTCCACATAAGTAGGCAATTTCAATACACCCATTCGATCATACACGTCCAGGTCTAAGCCCCCTTCAAATTTTCGGGCCTTCTTATAATCTGTGTCAACCATATGAGGAGCAAATCTGACCAACTCAGTAAACTTAGCCTCATACTCGGCTACGAACATTTTGCCTTGCTTCAATTCTTGGAATTCAAAAACTTTTCGGTCTCTAAAGCATTGGGGAAAGTACTTATTGTAGAAGATCTCATTGAATTAAGTCCAGGTCATATTCCCATTACTATTTCAGGTCAATAACCACCATCTCCGAGCTTCATCCTTAAGAGTGTAGGTGGCCAATAAAACCTTTTGAGTCTCAGTACAAGGAAACACTTCAAATAACGTTTCCATTTCTAGTAACCATGTCTCCGCTTTCAACGGTTCAATACTACCCAAGAAAGTTGGCGGTTTCATCTTCATGAATTTCTATGTTAGGTTGATGATATCATTATTATCCAATTCAACTGGGACCGGAGGGGGCGAAGGAGGCATCGGTTGTTGTCTTTGTTACCGTGCTATTGCTTTAGTTAGAGTGATAATCATTTGTTTCATTCGGCTCATGCAAGCCTCTGAAGATTCACTTGTATCATTACTTCTTGCATTTTCCATTTGCTATAGTTAAACACAACAATAATAAACATAGGCGCGTAAACCCTTCCATAATGTTCAGAATATTCAGTTTTAATTCATTTGTTTCATTTATGTGAGGTCAAGTTGAATTCATGTTCAGATTCAGTTGTCATAATAATAAACTCACACACTCACACATGCACATGAATGTCCTTACTTCTTTTCTAGGACATCCTATAGTTCATATGAACACGTGTGTGCGGTAAGATGCGTGCTCTGATACCACTCTGTCACGACCCAAACCCGCCCTTATAGGTTTAGCGTCGTAACCGGCCAGTAATCCTTAGATTACCAAAAGCCTCTCAATAGAATAACATATAATAAGAGGCTATAGAAGCAAATATAGAAAATATACAATGTCCATAAAGCTGTGTTAACGTATATGAGATAGAAAATTTTCAAAACAACTTGTATATATATATGTGACGTCATAAATACATGAGTCTTACGTCACTCCAATGCACAGATAATGCCAAAAGGGAACTTAACCCAATATACAGATAAACAAAACAAAGCAAAAACATTTGTAGCAAGGTAACAAACTAAACATTTCAAAGAGAACCTCCACGGGAGGCATAGTGGCTAGTTGACCCAAAACACTCCAGACGGCAGCTTAGGCCTGGTCACGCGCCTGTTCACCTACATATATAATATAATAAAGTGAGCGGAAGCCCAGTGAATAATAACAGAGTAAAGGGTTTAAATGAACGATGTCCCTAACAGATTCAAAAATCAAAATTCAAATAAAAAACATATGTATATTCATATTCTTGTTCAAACTTCATACGAAAATCGGAATTCATGCTTTATCATACATGGTACATCCCTTAGTGTAGACGCGCCCGTGGGCCTCATGCTACAGTTCGGACTCGATTTGTGTCACGGTTCTTAATCTGAACCAAAGAGTCCAAATCTGGCAAATCGTTTTGAGAAACAGATTTTTGAAAAAGTAGTGCCAAACATGGACTGCTTTGCCAGATACAGAGTCGCCACCTAAATGTTTTTAAAATGGGGAAATTTAGGAAACCCTGACTCGGTGCCGAAGGCCACATGTCCGTCATCACCGGAGTTGTCTCGGCTCGGGAGCTTGGGTACGATCGGGGAAGGTCAGCTATGAGCACCCCCTTTCGCCCGGTCCGAAGACCGGCCTCTACTAACCATGATATCCGATTTTGAAAACGTTATGTGTTCTTATTCCAATTATTAGCCTAGAATTACTATGTTATGCGCGCAACAAACAAGTATAGACTAGATTGCCTAATTTGGAAAGGAACATTGCATATCCGTTTGTTTTGAAAATGCTTTGGAATTTGCTACTCGCAAGTAGGCTAAAACACGGATTTCAATGAGTTTTTCCAACTCAAACAATCCAACCTTCACCCACAGGCATTCAAAACAGTTTATCACATAAGCATCTAGCCACATGGCAAGCATACTGTCATGTTAACATTCACACATATGCGAGATGCTAAAGCATAAATACTTACATCGTACTCCGTGCCAAAACAGTAAACTAGTTAGCAAAATGTGCGTGTCCTAGTTCATGTTAAATTGCTTAATGCAACACATACATGATGCAATTAGATAGACTCGGCTAACCTAAGCATGACATATGAAATGCGATCAACTATCACATATTCAATTTGTGAATTGAAGTACAAATGCAGTTAGTGTGATATACCGAGCCTAATGCATGCAATACAAATGCATGGATGCACGCATGCATAGCATGGGGTATGCTAATTTAAACATGCCCTAATCTACCATCATAAGCAGGTAAATAAAAGGGAAGAAAGACGTGAGGTTAGAAGACATACACACACTCACGCACACTTATTACATATTTACCCTCACTCGGAGGGACCAAATAAATATTACAAATTAATTAACTACGCAAGCTAATTAACAATTACAAATTAATTAATTTAATTAACAAATTAAATTAAGCTAAGAAAACAGATAAACCGCCTCGGGAAACGAGCCGCCATGCATAGGCTGCCTCTGTTTTCCTTCCTTCACTCCTCTGGAGGCTGTCAAAACCTCAGGACTGCGTCCTTGGGCACTGGGGAGTGCCACCGGCTGAGTGGAATTACCACCGGCAGTGGTGTGTGGCCATCGGCACAAAATGAAGCTGTCGGCAGAGAAATTGTTGCCGGTCGGCACCTTACACTGCTGGTCGGCAGAGTGTTCCTGCAGAATCTGCAAATGACAGCAACAGAGGGCAAGGCAAAGCATGGCAGCACAATTCAAGGCATATATGCACCAACCATGTCCCTTATCATGATAATGACTCAAAGGGGCATGTGCCTCGATTCTCGGACCACCAATCACGCATTTCCATGCATGATGGCCCAAAGAACCAAGTATGCAACTTTGATTTCAAATGCAATGCAAACCAATCAAACCAAACAAGGCCCAATTCCTATCATCAAGTCAAGGAACAAGGCATGCATGCAAGATGCAATGCAACCTAAGCATACAAGCTAAGGATGCAACATGGCATGGGGACAAGCTTATGCAAGCATACAAGCATACATATGGCAATGCAAATAGATGGAAAGATGGACTTAAACATGAATTAGGCTGCTCTAAATAGGCCTAAAACAGTAGCCATAATGCTATAATGAGGGACCAAATACATGCACACATGCACCTAATTGAAGGCCAACACATAAGCACAAATTGAACAACCCTCAAACACATTTGAAAGGGGGGAATCATGGACTAATTAGCATGCAACATAAGCATTGAAATCATGCTAAAACATGGTGCCAAACCAAGCAATAAATCAAGCCAAGCACGCATCAAATGGCCTAGGTGCTCAAAACAAACCAATAGAGTATTGAACTACACTTAGCAAGACCAAACATGGCATGAAATCATTGACCAAAAACAGAGTTTTGGGACATTAATACAAGGCCTAAGGACCACTTAGATGGCATCCAAATGACTCAAAAACAAAGGCATGCATAATCACCAAAACATGGAGCATGAGATGACAACCTTACAAGGCATTAAAGGGACATCAAATGCGAGCTCTCAAGCATACAATAAGGTCTGAAATGGCATGGTGGATGGTCCCAAATCACCAAAACAATGCAAGGATAGCATGCTATACATTCACATACTTAAGGCCAACAAGCCGGAATGCAAAGGGGCTATATGATGCATGCCAAATTCGACCCAAACAACCTAGGACAGACCTAGAACATGGCAAAACATGCACAAAATCTTCACAAGTCTAAGCCTAAAACATGCTCCAACAAAGGCTAACAACCTAAGGCACATTGAGGCAATAACATGGCATTACAAAGCAACTATGCTAAACATGCATAGAGTACCAAAACCAAGTAAAAACAGAGGCATAACATGACATATTAAGCATAAAAAGCAGCCAAGTCATGGTCAATACACCCTCAAACATAATGCTCTCTCAAGAGGCCAAAACATGCCCTTTTCAAGGACAACAAGGAGAGGGGGTGGCCCTCTCCTTCTTGGGACTTCAAGGCATCATCTTCACCACTGAAATCCCTCAAGATTTCAGTGGTGAAGAGACCCCAACACCAAAATCCTGGAGCTAACACAAAAGGGCACAAAATGAGGCCTTTTAAGGCCTAAGGGTGTTCAAACTTACCCAAACCACAAAACACTCTTAATAAACAATCAAGAGGACTAAAAAACAGAACTTTTTTGTGTTATACACTATGCTCAAAAACGAATTTAAGATAGGTAGAAATACAATGCAAAAATGGGGAAAAAAGGGTGAGATTCTTACCCTTGAAGCCTTCTTCAACAATGGTGCTCCAATGGCCCTCTTTTGCTTGAATCCAACTCCAAAACTTCAAAACCAGTCCCTTAGAATCTCAAGAGCCAAAGGAAGGTGAAACACTATGTGTTTGTGTGCAATAGTATGAACTAAACACTCTAAAACACACACAAGAGGGAAAAAGAGAGAGATAAGGTGTAACAAACCCTAACCCTAGAACTCAAACCCTAACAATGGCTGTCTAAGCTCTCAAAATATCCTAAGATGTCTACCCTTCTCAAGCCAAGAGACACCCTCTCTCTCTATATGGCACTTCTTGTCTTGTAAAGCTTACAAGACAAGCTTCATAAGAGGGAGATCCCTCCATACACGTGTATGGAGGGGAGAAAAAGCAAGACAGCTGTCTTAAAATATCTGCAAAAGCAGATGCACAGTAATCGGCCGGCCAAAAATGCCATCTTGGCCAAAAAGAGTGCCGACCGGCACTAAAAAGTGCTGACCGGCAACAAATAGTGCCGGCCGGCAATATACATTGCCGGTGGCAGCAAAAACCAGCCGGTGGCCTCTAGCCACTGCCGGTGGTGGGTGGGGATGGTCTACAAGCCCTACCCTGCCTCTCAAAGGCAAAACACAAGTGTTTGGTGTCAAACCAAGCACAAAACGGTTGAGTTCGGAGATCCTGAGGCAGGGCACGCGAGCCGAGACCTCCGGGAACTCCAAACGAGCACAAACATGGATGATCACCGAGTGTTCAAACGGTGACGTCCAAGTCTTGAGGACGGTCAAAAATGGGGTGTCTACACTTAGCGTTATCTTGTTTGTTAGTTCCATAAGGAACCTCCGGTACAGGAAACTTGTAATATACTTAAGCCACAATATTGTTACCCCCGACCAAGAGCCATAGACCACGGTATTATTACCCCCGGGCAAGGGCCTTGCTTAAAAGGCACGGTATTGTTACCCCCGGGCAAAGGCCTTATACTTGTAGACCACGGTATTATTACCCCCGGGCAAGGGCCTCGTGCTAAGGATGCCACGAATACATTTTAGAAATTTGGACAATCATTCATTTATACAAAACTTCGCATTTAGAAAACTAATCATTTCATAGCATCAGAAAACAGTGAAAGTTAAACATAACTTTACTGAGTTATTACTCACAGATGGCTCCACTTGCAGAATAGACAAATCAGATAACTTGTGGCCGCGTAACCTATACATACATAGCAGAAATACATAATGAAACACACACTCGGTTGGTACTTAACTTCTTTCATTTTATTCTTAGTGTTTTGCTAAGTCTTAGCCTCTTATTGAGTCTTAAACATGGACTAGGAATGCCTAGGATGCAATGTGAATGCCAAAAATGCACTTTGGAACTCTTAACCAAACTTACTGAAAATAGAGGTCACACTCGAGCGCAACTTTCCTCGCTCGAGCTAACATGCAAACATGTGAGGGGCCGCTCGAGCTCAGATTCCCTCGCTCGAGCGGTCTATAAACTCTGAAAAGTACTAGTTGTGTGAAATCTCCGCTCGATGGTCGCTTGAGCGTAAGATTGAGGTCCCCGCTCGAGCGCAACTTCTGTCGCTCGAGCGGTCTATAAAATGTAAAAACTTCTGGGAGCTTGCATTTCTTGCTCGAGCGAACTTTTGGTCGCTCGAGTGGAAATACAAGATCACAGAGTGGTCGCTCGAGCGCAGATTATGCCACTCGAGCGAAAGTGCAAAATCTGAAATTTCCAGATTGCACTCTCAAGCTTCAAACTCGCATTACACCCTTCAAAACTCATCTTTTTGGGCCAAATTTCCAGAAAACATTTAGAAACTGTAAAATACCATGGTTTGAAGATCATTTCATGAAATCAAGGCCCAAAATTATGTCAATTGTTCAAAATCCACCTAGACACTTTAAAAACATAACATGAATACTACATGCATGAAATGGTTTGAGCTTCAAGTGTCCAAAACATAATCAAATGAGGTGTTTAGCTCAAAAACATGTTGAATTCTTAAACCATGGCTAAAATATAACCATGCATAGGACAAATTCTTAGACAACATGCTCTATTTATCATGTAATGCACATGCATGCATGCATCTTCTTCTTTCTACATCAATCAACTTAATTATTGTTTCAATTCACTTAGTTCTTTTGAATACATGTGGTAAGTACTCCAATTACACAACTGAAGGCTTGATTTCTTACCTTAGGGTCCCAATTTTAACTTAGATGTGTTGATGCTTGAGCTCACAAGTCAAATCTTTCAATTCCCTTTCAAGTCCCCCAATTCTCAAGCTTAGAGTCAAATCTTCCTAGTCCCTCTCTTACTCTCACGTTTTGCCACCAAGGATGAAGA
The DNA here is from genome assembly GCF_055761805.1 of Camellia sinensis. Lineage (NCBI taxonomy): Eukaryota > Viridiplantae > Streptophyta > Magnoliopsida > Ericales > Theaceae > Camellia > Camellia sinensis. Next base: position 158,264,842 of record NC_138961.1, on the reverse strand, counting down.
TATGAGAGTGTAAAATGTGAATGAGGGTCCATTAATGCCTTATATAGGCTAAATTAATGGTTTAATTAAATGGTTGATCAAATTACTTAATTAGACATAAATTATTCTAATTAAATCGTTCTGAATCGACTTTCAATTGAACCTACCATAAAATTCTAAAAATTCTAACTAACATATAATTCAAGTCAATTTCGTGATCGAATGCCGATAAGGCTTTCAATTCACAGAACAGAACAGAACGACAAACAGATATTTCTACGATGGATAGATAGAAACACAAATGATGTCGTACACACATGCAAATAAATTCTGAATTTCATCTTAATTCTTCTTAGGCATAATTAATTATGGATTAAAGGCTAATTACAGGTCGGGGTTGTTACACTACTGCTGCTGCTGCTGCCGCCTTTCCTCCTCCTCCTAGAATTACTAATGCTGTTTCGAAGAGAGGCATGCATTTTCATCTCTCATTTCTCTTCTCTTTTGAATTCCATGCTCATCTACTTATAGCTTTTTTTTGATGCAGGAGCTTCACAAGTAGACTTTCCTCAAAGGGCTCATGTCGTAAACATTCTTAAAGACAAGCAGCGATTGCAACAAAAGAAAAGAAAACTTGTGCTTGATCCTGAAGAGGAGGAGGTACCTAAAGAAACAACACTTAAGAGGAGGAAAAAAATAACAGTCTCCCCATTTTATTTCATTGATGACCCTACTCATCAGGCAGCCACCAAGGTAGTAGAGAGGGAGCAATCCAAGGAATTAGTGGTTTTCCAGAGATCTGAGAAAAGAAGGCAGCAGCAGATATTAAGAAATGAAGCTACTGTTGCTGATACACTTCAAATGGAAGCTGCAATGAGGCAACAAACTGCCGAACATTATGCTCTTCGTAGTTCTCCAATCATTACCACCACTACTTCTGAGGCTAGTAATTTCTTTTAGTTTCTCTAGTAATTTCCTTTCCTAAGTTTTCAGTAATAAAACTTACCATTGCTTCTTATTTTCTGTCTTGCAGCAACAATTACTCCACTTCCTCCTCCTTCGACAATGGCTTCTTCTGTCCTGTTTGAAGTTAAAAAGCCATTAGAGGCATCCTTGAAAAAGAGGAAGGAGATCAACACTGAAGTGCCCTCAAGTGTAGGCCCATCCAGACAGTACTTCCACTTCCCAACTCTATATTTTCCATACCTTTTTTTAGGCAAGCCATCTCTATTTCTTTATGCCCGGCTTAACTCCATATCTACCTCATCTAAACTTTACCTCAGCCCAATTTACTCTCCCTACAATCCTGGCTGCTCCATCATCATCTGAGAAGACCCTAGTTGTCATCTCATCAGTGATAGCTGGTGCTTCCAGAGAAAATACTGGTAGCTTACCAATTTCTTGTCCACCACCACCATCCAGTTCCAGTCCCTCTTCCCTTGATCTACTGGTGGCCAGGACTATAGACACTAACAGGGACACTTCAACCCCTTCTCCTATCCCTAGGCAACCATCTCTTCCAAACCTTTCTGTACCTTTCATGTCAATGGCAAGGGATGAACATTTTTCAAGCCCGATTGGCTAGCCTTTTTGACACACCTTCAACCACTCCAGCAGCCAATAGTGAAGCTCAGCCATTGGTCCTTGCTGACTCCCTCTTGGAAATTTTTGAGAGCTCTTCAACCATCAGCAGAGTTTCTTTGCCTCCATTGGACTTAGGCACCTATTTGGAATTGCTAATATCATTTTCAAGGATCCCATTCGAAGCCTTACAAAGACCAATACTTAAGAATGGTTTTCTCCAATGCTGTAAAGTCATTGAGCAATCCAATATGGCCATTTCAAGCCACTTATCCCAGGCAGCAACTACCATAGATTTCTACATCAACATTTGCCATATTGCTAAAGCTGCAGAAGAGAAGCTATTAAAAGACAAGGAATTTGTTTCCCATATACATATTGAGGTATCTGAATTGAAGGAACAACATTCCTCTGCTTCTCAGTTTCACATTCAGCTCTTGGAGAAAAAGGCCCAATTAGAAGAGGAGTTAGCAACAATTAACCTAGCCTTGGATCAAACTGCTACAATGCTGCAGATTACCAATTAAGGGCTAGCTGACCGTAAACAAGACATGGCTACAGCCATTCAGTTGTTCCCATCCCTTAGGAGTAGAGAATCAATTATAAGGGAACAACTGAAGCATTATACTGATTTTTGGGCCAATTTATGGCTGCATGTACTTAACTCTTTATGAAATGAAATCCTTATTTATTATTTGAGTGTTTTCATACTTCTTTTGTTCAGCATTTCTCACACTTCTTGTGTTTCCCACATAGTTGGATAATAAGGCTTCAAATGCCTGCCATTGATTTTCTTGGGATGTACATAACTATTTAGATTTCTCAGATGGTATACTCCCCCAGGCAAAACTCTATGGACCTGATATGGTCCTTCCCAATTAGGTGACCACTTACCAAATTTATGACTTTTAATTCATATTAGGAGTATTGTTTTCCACACCAAATCACTTTTATCAAAGCTAATATACTTAACCTTCTTATTATAGCTTTTGACTGCCTTTGTCTTTTGGAACAGAATATTATTTAATGCTAGAAATCTAGCTTCATCTATATTTTCTAATTCCAAGAACATGCTCTGATGATATTGCTCAGAAGTTAACTGGTTCTGATATTTCACCCTCAAGGACCTAATGTTAATCTCCACATGTAACACTGCATCATGCCCATATACTAAGGAAAAAAAAGTGACTCCAGTACTTGATCTTGAAGAAGTCCTATAAGCCCATAATACATCAAACAACAAGTTATGTCAATCCCTAGGATTGTCTTCCACAACTCTTCGTATTCTTTTTTTCAAGGACTTGTTGGATGATTCTACCTGACCATTTGCTTGTGCATAATAAGGGGTGGAATCAATAAGACTAATTCCAAATTCTACTGTGAAAGATTTTACCATCTTTCCATCAAATACAGTCTCATTATCTATAGTTTTAGTCTGTGGGATGCCAAATCTATGAATTAGATCTTTAATAAATTCAATAACTTCAGTTTGATCCACAGCCTTATATAGTTTAGCTTCAACCCACTTAGTGAAGTAATCTATGGCCACTAGGATGAAACAATGATGCTTCGAAGAAGGTAGATGTATTTTCCCTATCATATCCATAATGTGATAACTCTGTCCCGTATTATGTTAATTAATCTTAATTATGATTGTGATTCTGTGCTTAATATGATTTTGAGTGCTACTTATATGATAATGTGTGTTTTTGAATTTCTATCTGTTCACTATAGGAAAATCTGTTCGATTCTTTGCTATAAAAATTTAATTGAAGACTGTAGAGGCGTCAGAAAGTGAAATTGACTGTATTTTTGTGCTTAGCATGATTTTTAGAACCTACAGTGAAATTAATTAAAAAATTTATTCGAATCTAAATACTTAGATTCAATATGATTAAATTAGAACACCATTACTTAGCCATAATCAATTTGATTAGGCAAGCTTATAAATAGGCCTACATACACTCAAGTTCCCTCTTTTGAACTCATCTTGGCTAAAATCACATTCTAGAGAGAGAGAGAGGGTCAGTTTAGAGAGAGAGAGAAAAGTCATCCCTGTAGATTTTTGCAAAAGAACTCAAGTTTTGGAAGGCTAGGCTCTAGAACTAGCTAATATTATGAAGGTTGAAGTTCCTAGGTGAGTAATTGAGCATAAATTCATGAGTTTGAGTTTGTAATTTTGTGAATTCAAAGTTAAATGGTAATGAAGAACAAGAATTAAGTTGAATTTGATGAATTTGAAGTCATTATAAACATGCATGTAAAAGATTGCCATGAATTTGTGTATTTGAGCATGAAACATATGATCCATGTTGAATATTGACTAAAATTCATGCTTTGATCATCTTTTGCATCACATAAGTTGAGAATAGAAGTTATATTCCACATGCAAGCACAATTCATGGAGGTATAAGTTTTGGTTGCATGAATTTGAAGTATTAGAAATAAGTTGGGTATGAATTGAGTATGCTTGTAGTTAATTCATGGGAATTGAGCTTCATAATGTTGTAAATTTAATATTTGCATCATGTTAGATGATGTACAAGTGAATTATGAGTCATAACAAGCAAGTTACATCAATTGAAACCAAGTTTGAAGCTCAAACAGAGTTCTAGAAAAACCCAGAATTCGGTTTGTCCGTTCGAGCAGGGAAAGGGCCGCTCGAGCGTAGAAAACGAGCTCCCAAAAGTTTTACAGAAAATACACGGAGGCTCGAGCAGCCAAAGTTGCGCTCGAGCGTACCCCGTTTTGCAAAGCTTCTCGCTCGAGCGTAAATTGCAAGCAACCAGTACTTTTGCAGACAAAAGAAGTCCGCTCGAGCAGAGAGCCTTGTTTCAGAAATTTTGAAAAGTCATTTTGTGTTTTGTTTTCCGTCCTCTTTTATTTCTATGCACTCTTAGGCATGCATTGGGCATTGTAAATGACCTAAAGGGATAAGAAAGAGGCCTAAGAGAAATAAATAAATTAAGAACAGAATGAATCGTTTGTGACCCAATGTGTTATGAAATGTGTAGGGTCAAGCGCAAGGACAAATTATCCAGCAGATCACTGTGAGTAATATCTTAGTAAAGATATGTTCAAGTACGTTATTTCCCAAACGTTACTTCTGTATGAGCCTTATGGATTTGTATTTTGAATTATGGATGAAAATGTCAGTCTTTTGCATAAGACTAATTAAATACGAATATGATCATGATCACGGATATGCGACACACATAAATACGAATGTGAAGAAAGATTGGGCCAAAGGCCATTTGACATAAACGAATTGGGCCTATGGCCGTTTGACATGAAGGATTGGGCCAAAGGCCGTTTGACGTAAACGAATTGGGCCAAAGGCTGTTTGACATAAACGAATCAGGCCTAAGGTCGTTTGACATGAATGATTGGGCCAAAGGCCGTTTGACATGAATGATTGGGCTAGGGGCCGTTTGACATGAATGAATGGGCCAAAGGCCATTTGACATGAACAAATTGGGCCCGAGGCCATTTGATGTATTAGATAGAATCATGAATGGGCCTAACGCCATTTGATATGACTGCTACAAATTTCATTCATGTACTCTTTTATTTTGATATTATTCACTGGGCTATCGTTCACTCTCATTTATGTGTGTGTAGGTGAGCAAAGAGATGTCCAAACCCAGCCCTAGTGAAAGACATGAGAGAAGTCAAGTTTTTGTGGAGTCAGCCCGAACGTCTCACGCATGAGACTTTATTTTGTTTCTTTTTTTTTTTTATCCTCTTTTTGTTATCCTGGTGAATATGTTGGATCACCATGTACATAAGCTTTTTGTTAGGCTAACTATATGTTTGAAAGGTCCTGGACACATGAGATGTTAATTTTGTTTATTCGCGTGAGTTATTATGGAATGTTTGTTTTACCATGTAAGCATAGCTCATTAGACAGAGTTTTCAAATCTTCTTTTGTTTTGGCCCTTTTAATATTTCTGAAATTATTTGAGGCCGTAGATAATCTCATGATTATTGGCTGGTTATGACCTTAATCCTTAGGGGTGGGATCGGGTCATGATACATAGCCCAACCTTTAAATGGCCAAGGTTTTACAACTGCATGCAAATCAGTTATTGGTACATGTCTTATCATGCCATGCTTTTAGCATGCCTAGCAACCTCTAGCATACTCTATACAATCTTTAAGGATGGTTGGCCAATAGTAGGAATGCTTTCGAAGCAACCATCTCATCTTCACACCAAGTTGATGGGCACCACAAATGCCTTCATGGACTTCAGCCATGGCTGTCAATGCCTCCTTCGGCCCTAGACATTCCAATAAAAACCCATATGCTCCCCTTTTGTAAAAAGCATTACCATACACTATGTATTGCATAGACTGTAATTTAATCTTTCTGCTGGTCTTCGAAGATGGGCCAGTTAAGTGCTGTATGATTGGATGCCTCCAATCTTGATCTTGTAAGTCATTATGATTGACTTCCAACATAACATTCCTTTTAGTTAAAGGTGGTATTAATTTTTGGTATGTTGCTTGACTTATGTTCAATTGAGTGTCATCCCTCATTCTAAAATTCGAAGCCTTCTAAGTTACATCATTAGCTTTGTTATTCATGAACCTTGGGATATAAGTCATATTTGCTATCTGAAACTGAGAAAGCAAATGTAATGTAATAACATAATATGGTAACATGCTTGCACTTTGACATTTGAAAATTCCTTTCAATTGGTTAACTACCAATTGAGAATCTCCAAATATATCAACTGCATGAGCTTGTAATCCAATAAGTATTTTCAGTTCCATTATTAAAGCTTCATATTCAGCTTAATTATTGGAACAAGTAATCTCATCAACCCTAAAACCAATTGTGGTTTCTACCCCCTGTGGTGACTTAATTACAACACCAATTCCAATCAAACCATTAGCCTTTGATCCGTCGAACCACATCTGACATGGCTCAACATTGACCATACCAAGATCCATTATCTTCTAGCTTTCTATTTGACATGGATGATTTGCCAAGAAGTTAGCCAAAACTTATCATTTTACTGCCTTTTGGGGGACATATTTTAAATGAAATTCTAATAAAGCTAATATCCATTTGCCAATTCTTCTTCTCAACATAGGTCTAGATAACATGTACTTAACCAAGTCTGTGGTTACAATTACCAAGACAACAGTAGGCAAAAGATAATATCTTAATTTCATTATTGCAAAGTATAATGCAAGGCACAACTTTTCTACAGCTGAGTATTTACATTCATAAGAATTTAAAAACCTACTAAGATAATAAACTGCTTGCTCATTGTCTTCTTCATTATCCTGGACTAGGAAAACTCCTTATAAATCTTTTGTTGCAGCAATGTATAACTTCAAGGGCTTGTCGCTCCTCGGCGACGTCAACACTGGAGGCTTAGCCAAGTAGGCTTTGATTCCTTTGAAAGCAGTTTGATACTTTGCTGTCCACACAAACTCCTCTTCATCTTTCAATTGATAGAGGTTTAGCCTTAATGATGGCTTTGGCTTTATTCTAATTAATCTGTATTCCCTTCTTGTGCACAACATACCCCAAAAAGTTTCCAGCTAATACACCAAAAGTACATTTGAGAGGATTAAGCTTTAACTTGAACTCTCTCATTCTTTCGAAAGCTGTTGTAGGCGCGCCCCTTGGGCTTCATTGCTACAGTTCGGACTCAAATATCACGGTTCTTAATCTGATCTCACAATGTGCGATGTGAGATTGATAAATCACCAAAGAGTCCAAATCTAGCAAATCGTTTTGGAAAACTGATTTTTGTAAAGAAATGCCAAACATGGACTGCTTTGCCAGATACGGAGTCGCCACCTAAATATTTTATTTTGGGGGAATTTAAGAAACCCTGACTCGTGCCTAAGGCCACATGTCCGTCATCACCAAAGTTGCCTCGGCTTGGGAACATGGGTACGATTGGGAAAGGTCATTTAATGAGCAATCCCGCTCGCCCGATCAAAGATCGACCTGTACTAAGCATGATATCTTGTTTTTGAAAACACATGTGCTCTTATTCCGGTTAATTAATTACTATGTGATGCGCACACATAAGTATAGACTAGATCGCCTAATTTGAAACAAAGCATCGCATATCCGTTTGTTTGGAAAATGGTTTGAAGTTTGCTACTCGTAAGTAGGCTAAAATGCGTATTTCAGTGAATTGTCCCAATTCAAGTAATCCAACCTTCACCCACAGGCATTCAGGCAGTTAATCACGTAAGCAAATAGCCTCATGGCAAGCATGCTTTCATGGCAACATTAACACGCATACAGTATGCTAAAATGTAAACACTCATAGTGTACTCCCAGCAAAAAAAGAACTAGTCAATGCATGACCCTAGTTCATGTTAAAATGGCTAATGCAACACATGCGAAAATGCAATTAAGATAGGCTCGGCTATCCTAAGAATGTCATGTGAGATGCAACTTGGTACATGTATTCAAATTGGAATTGAAATACAATGCAGTTAGCATAATGCGCCGAGCCCGGTGCATGCAATTCAGATGAATGGATGCAAACATGCAAGCATAAGGTATGCTAAATGAAATATGCCCTAAAACTAACCATCGTAAGCGGTTAAGTAAAAGGGAGAAAGAAATGGGGATTGGAAGACATGCATCACACACACGCACGCTTATTACAATGATACGCCCTCTTGAAGGAGTGACCGAACAAGAAGCTAACTAGCTAATCTAAGCTAATTAAACTAATTATTACACAACAAATTAATTAACTAATCCTAGTTAACTAATTATTACAAAACCAATTGAATAGCTAACGTATTAACTAATTAAAGGGTGCAAACCAAAGCGTAAACTAGCTATCTAAGCATGGCAGCTAAGGAAAGCAGTAAAGCAAAAGGTTCTTAGAGAGAGAAGATTGGATGCATGCTCGGTCGCCTCATTCGGAAATCCAATGCGATGCCCTGATTTGCCTCTGTTTTCATTTGTTTTCAGAAACTTGCACCAAGCTCTAGAAAGATGAAACTCCACCTTAGGAATCTTGTGGGAGGGTGGCCGACCACTTTTGGTCCCTAGAAACACCTGCCGACCACTTTTGGTTGTTGAAAACCAAGAAAAGTGGTCGGCCAGCTACTTTTTCTAGCTGGCCGACCAGTTGTTGCTGCTGAACTGCAATTTGCTGCAACAGAGAGCAAGAAAGGACATGGCAATGTATTTGCAAGATATGTGTGAACAACCACCCCTCCCTATCATGTTATGAACTCAAGGGGGTGTGGTTCTCGACCCTCGGGCCATTAATCGTGCATTTCCATGCATGATGGCCGAGAGGCAAAGTTGCACAATTCAATATGAAAATGAATGCACAAGTAAACACATAAAGCCTAAAACTCTATCATGTATGATCAAGGGCGTCGGCGACTGGGAATTAAGGTACGTTTCATCACTTCAAGTATTAAACGTCTCTCGTTTCCCTTGTTTGGACTAACACTTATTCCAAGCACAATGCAAGCAAGCATGGCATGCACAATGCTATGTAATGCAACCTTAGCATGTGAACATGCAACTATATAACACACTTAATGCAACTAGCAACCTAGCATACACAATACAAGGCATAACATGGCATACACAATGCAAGGCAATCATGAGGGTACTTAACACAATGTAATGTATGCATGCACAATGTAATGCGACAAGGGCAACAATGTGTAATGCACAAAACATGCTACAACATGCTACAACATGCAAACAATATACTCAATGAACTTGAACCGAAATGGACAGACCTCAGTCATGCTAAAACAGTGGCCATTAGCGATGAAATGAAGGCACATAAAACAAGGCATGCATGTACAATGCATTGACCATCAAAGAGGGCAAAGAGCACAACTCTCAAGAGTGCTCGATGAGTTACAAAAGTGGAAGTGTAACAACACTAAGTGCACTGAAATGAAGCAAGAAATCATGCCAAATCATTCAAACAACATAAGTAAAGCATGCTAGGGTCCTAAGGCATGAAAGCTAGCAAAGAGCAATACAAAGGAGGCATGCAACACATAGCACAAATGCATGAACTAAGCATGGACAGAGCTCAAGTAGGTCAAAACAAGGACCTAAACATGCTGAGATGAAGGCCCAAAGGCCTAGGCATGCAAGCATGCAAGCTAAGGCCATAACAAGGCCATAATGCACAACACTTAAAGACATTCAAAGCATGAATGAAGTGAGAACAAAAGCATGCTATAAGCTCTGAAATGTCATGTTAGATGATGCTAAATCATGTACACAACACAAATGAAGCATGCAATGGTGCTCAAAGCTTGAAGCAAGTAAGGGCACTTGTACTACAACTATACAAAACATAAAGCATGTGACCAAGGCGACCCAAAACAGTCCTAGTACATGTTAGAATGAGTCTAAAACATGCATGGAAGTAGGCCAAAACATGGTAGCATAAAGGGCATAAGGCATGATTCATACAAGGCAAATAAGGCGGATTACACTACACCTATTAAGACCAAGCATGGAATGACTTAAGCAATAAAAATTAGAGTTATATCATGGCAAAATAACCCTAAATAAACACTGAAGTAAGAGTTCGCAAGCTATGGCATGAAGGCATATGCAATGGTTCATGTTAAGACATAAAGGGGGAAACCCTCCAACGCATTGAATGTGTAACAAATGCAAGTGCATGGCCATGAAACATGGACTGAAATCACATAACAAGTGATGCCAAATCATTCAAATAAGCCAAGTAGAGCATGCTAGTGGGCTTGGTGTACAAAGCTAACAAGCTAGATTGAACTATAGCTATACAAAGCAAGTCATGCATGACCAAGACAACCAAAATCAGAGCTAAAGTATGTTAAAACATGGGCAAAAGCTTCATGAAGTTAAGCCAAAAGCATGCTAGAATGACGTGTCACAACATGATGCGTGTTATGCTATTTCATGGAATTGCACTACAAGTGTAAGGAGCATGCGAAGGCTAACCAAACCAAACCAAAATAGAGTCATGACATGGCAAAACATCACCAAAAACATGCTGAAATGGAAAGAAAATAGGCTAGAAATACATGCTACTTCATGAAGCATACAAAGCTAGTGTGTGTGATTTACACTACAAGTGTATTAACCATGCATGGAGTGACCAAGAAAAGTAAAAACAGTGGTATGCCTTAGCAAAATAACCACAAATACATGCTAAGACATGGTCAACATGCACTTAACAAAGGTGCTCAAACATGAGGCATATTAAGGCATGTAAAGGAGACACAATGAGAGGGGATGACCCTCTCCTTCTTAGGACCTTAAAACATCATCCCCACCACTGAAATCCCTCTAGATTTTAGTGGTGAGAAGGCCAATACAAGGTGGTCCCGAAGCTCACAAAAAAGGCTCAAAAACAAGGCCAAACAAGGCCCAAGAGGAGGTAAACAACTCCAAACACAAAAGTGATCTTAAACAAACTTTTTAAGCATGCAAAAATAGAAATTTTATCAGTTATGAGCTAAGCTTAAAACAGCATGTAAGATAGGCTAAAAGCTTAAGTAAGAAAGGGGGATTTAAAGGTCAAAAGCTCACCCTTGAAGACCCTCTTTATAACTACAACTCCAGCAGGTTTTTCAAGCTCAAGGCAACCCAAGAACACCAAAATCAGCCCCTAAGCACCTCAGTAGCAAAAGGTTGGTGTTTAAGTGTGTGTTTGTGTGATAAAGTAAGACAAACCTACACTTTTGAACACAAAAATGAAGAACAATAGTGATATAGAGACAAAGCTATATGTAACTCTCTTCCTTCAAATTTTCTGAACCTGGAGGAGGGAGGAGGAGCCTCCCTCTTATAGAAGAGGAAAGCCAAAGCTTCTTGGAGAAGCTAAGGTTGAATGCTATCCCTCCATATATGTATGGAGGATGTCTCAAATGCTCTCCAGCTGTGCCAGCTGTCCCAAAATATCTCCAAAAATGTGTCAAAAAGCAGTCGACCACTTGAAGTGGTCGGCCTGCTAGTAAAAGTGGTCGGCTGACCACTTTAAGTGGTCAACCAGAGCAGAAACTGGTCGGCCATAGGTGGGAGAGGTCAACACACTAAATGCAAGGTGGTGGTGTGGTGGTCGACCAGAAAAGATGGTCCAAAGACCAAGAAAGCCAGTTATCTGACAAGAAAACTAGCTGGAAAAAGGAAAAGTGGTTAGCCAGGAGAAATACTGGTCTCCCACCCTTGTACCACCTTCTAAACAAGGAAAGCAAGGTTTGTACCAAAAACAAACCAAAGCGGATGCAAGACAAGAAATCGGGAGATGAAACACGCGGCCAAAAGCCTCGAAAACTAGCCGACGAGCATCAAAAGTGGTATGCAACCACAAAAGTGGTCTCCCGGACCACAGTGTTCCTCTAGGCAGAGGGAACAAGGTGTGGTTCAAAAGCCATGCCAAACAGAGAATGTTAAACGGTCCTGAGACAAGGCGCGCGGCCAAAGGCTCCAAAAACCGGAAACTAATCTCCAAACGGGAAAAGTGGCTTAAGACCACGAAAAGTAGTCTACGACCACAGAGAGATGGTCTACAAGACCACTCCCTCCCTCCGGGGAAGAGAAACAAAGTTCGGTCCACAAACTGAGCCGAAGCACATAAGAGTTCAGAGGCCTGGAGGCAAGGCTCTCAGCCAAAACTCTGAAACTTCTAAACGAGCACAACATGCACCATCACCGAGTGCTCAATCGATGACGTCTGAGTCTTAAGGTTGGTCAAAAATGGGGTGTCTACAGCTGCTACCAAGTGAACCAAGTGTTCCTCCATAGACTGGGACTTTATAACAATATCATCAATGTAATACTCTAGGTATCCTCCAATAAGATCATGAAAGATAGTATTCATTGCCCTCTGATATGTTGCCCCAGCATTCTTTAGACCAAATGGCATTTTTACCCATTCGAATATGCTAATATTCCTAGAACACCTGAATGTTGTCTTGTGGAGATCCTCCTCTACAATGCAAATCTGGTTGTAACCAGAATACCCATCCATCATAGACAAAATCCTGTGTCCTGCTGAACTGTCTACCAGTAAATCTACTATAGGCATGGGGTATTCATTTTTTGGAGTTGCCAAGTTCAAATTTCTAAAATCAATGCATACCCTCATCTTGCCATTCTTTTTAACCACAGGCACAATGTTAGACAACCATTCAACATACCTGGTTGTTCTAAAGAAGCCTGCTTTAAGGAGCCTGAGAATTTCCTCCTTCACTTTCTGAACCACTTCAGGGCTCATCCGTCTTGGTTTCTGCTTGTGTGGTTTGAAGTTAGGCTTCATAGGGACCCTATGTTCCACTAATGGCCTATCCAATCCTGGCAGTTCAATATAAGACCACACAAAACAATCCTTATATTTCTTTAGGACTACCAACAACTGGTTCCTGTCAATAGAACTTAACCAAGCACTAATATAAGTGGGTTGCTGTGCAGAACCTTCCCCTAAATTGACTTCTTCCAAGGGGTCTTGTACTTGAGCACTTACTGATGCTTCTCCTTCGACTTCTTCTACCTTCGAAGCAATTTCTTTGCCTTGTTCTACTCCCACCTTCTCCGGTTCAACATCTTTGCCTTCTTCCTCATAGACAAAATCTGTTTATAAGGCTTCTTCTTCTTGTATTTCCTAGACTTTTGTTTCGATGTCCAATGCACAGTACTTATCAAGGGTCAAAGGCCTGACCTTTTGTTGTTCCTAATTACAACCAACCATCATGGCTTCTCTCTTTCATTCCTGAACCTTCTAGACTATTAATTTTATGTCCAATGTTGAAAACTTGACTAAAGCCAAGGGTCTGGCTTCTTGGGTCTCATCTTCTTGCCTACAACCAAGCATCATTGTTATCCTTGGTGACGAACTCTTCATCAGCACTCTCCTGCACTAAGTGTTTCAGGTGTGCTACTTACTCATCAGCCGTCACTTCGGCTGTTCCATCAGGTTTTCTCAATATACTAATTGGTGTCACTCTTTCAGTATATAACTTAGTCTCTACAAAATCAGCACAAGCGATAAAGGGTTGAGGGTCTGCGTTGATCTCCTCTGTCTCTCTATTGCATAAGGCTATCATTATTTTCTGATGTAGACAGGAAGGCATACATTTGTTAGTGTGGATCTAATCCCTACCAAGTAAAGCATTATACTTGGCATTACTATCTATAACAAAGAATGTTGTCATGCAATCTCTAGTTCCCACACTCAAGTTGATGGGTAGGATGCCCTAAACCATCTGTTTATCCCCAGCGAAACCAGCAATGGTTGTGCTGGTTGGGATTAATCTGGGGTTTCTTTTTTCCAATTTCTTCAAAGAGGAATTCGGAAGCAGGTTCACTGCTGCCCCGTTATCCACTAACACCCTGTTCATTTGTATCTCATCAAAATAAGCCTTGATATATAAGGGCTTAACGTGTTGGGTCATAGATATTGCAGGGTACTCGAAGGGATACAAGAGATTAATACTCACCTCCTTATTTTCAGTTCCAATGGTGTGGCTACTTCAGACTCATCTTGAATCATGCTAACCTGTGAATTTTCACTAGAAACTGGAATAGGATCATCTTTCTGACCTTCTTCGTTTCCATTTTTAGCCTGGAACTCCTATGGCAATATATATACCATGTTTACTAACACTGGAGGACATGAGCCAAGCTGAACTGCTGGCTGCACTTGTTTCTTTTCCAAACTAACTTGTTCAGTTATTTTGGAACCATCTTTCATGCTGCACTCTGGTACCTCAGTATTGGTGACTTCCTTCGAATTAACTCGTTTGTGGTCTACTCCTGTTGGCTTTGTGCCCAAAAAGGTTTGTTCAGCCATGAAGGCTTCAAACATCTCATCTTTAGCCATTTCTTTCCTTTAACCTAGTTCAACTTCTTCTTTTGTCTTACTGTCGCTTTCCATCAAAGCCTTTTCAAGACCTGCTAAGCTGGATCTTTCCTTGGCTTTCAGTTTAGTGTGAACTTTAGCCAACTGCTCTTTGCTGACATTTTTTTTTTTGGTTCTGATGAGCTAATTTTGGACTTTCTTTTTCCTCTGTTTGGCCTTTTGACTGGGCCAATGAAGAACTCTCTCCACTTTCCTTCAGATCCTTTTGGTACTGGGTGTACCTTCGCTGGATCTTTCTCCTTTGAGACCTAAAGATTACTAGAACCATAAATGGTTCCTTTGTTTTTGGGTACTTGAGTAATACCCAATTATTTGAAGCCACCAAGGGAGGTTTAATCATTCTGCCCTTGTCTCCAAAGACATTTCTCTGTGCAAGTATTTCCTTAGGCTTGTTCTGTATGACAAACTAGTCTGGCACCCCAGGTACCCATGAACTCACTAGTTTAGTTACTGAATTTGCTTTCCCAATCTTTGAAGCCATCTTTGAAGCTAACTGTTAAGGCCAATCACTGGCTCTGGCACGCTGTCTTGGGCCTAATTTAGGTCTTCTTTTAGGGTAATTGCCCTGTATCTTGTCCGAAGTTAACTTTGGAGGCCAATTACTTGCTCTGATTCCCTGACTTGAACCCAATTCAGGTCTTCTCTCAGGATAATTTCCTTTCATCCTGTAGTAATTGGGTGGTCTGAATACATGCAGAAGTCTCTTAACCTTGGATTGCATTCTAGTGGTTGGTGGTCCAGCCAAGAATGGCTGCTATTTGGGACCAGTTAGGTATGACCTCTTGTTATAGGTATTGGTTGAATTAGAGTGTCTCTGTACATCCTTGTAATACTGTTTCCCATCAATTGGGAGCCTTTTCAGCCTTTTGTAACTTAACCTGTATCTGGGACACATCCTTTGCATGACAGCTATCTCAAGAGAGTCATCATCCAATGCTTCTGGTATCATTCTTGAAAGCAGTCTGGCTGGCAACATGCATCTGCACATTAACCTCCTCCAATTCCTTCAAGGATAGGTTTTGGAAATCTAGCACGCCAACATTGGTTGTAACCTCCCCAATCTCTGGAAACGGGTTGGTGTCAATTCCCATAACTTTCTCTGCTTTGGCTGGAAACTTTAAACTCCCTTTTCAAATCTGTTCTTGGATCCTGTCCCAAAAAATAATACAGTTTTTAGTTGAATGAGACCAAGAATTATGTCATTTACAATACATTTCCCTTTAAGTTCTTCTAGGGTAGGGATCTTTACTCCCTTTGGTTACTTTAGGAAATTTACTGCAAGCAAATGATCAAAAATGTCATCTGCTTTTGTTAAATTAAAAGAATACTTCCTATGAAGGTCTTTTTTTTTAAACTGCTAGTCTGTTGAACTGTCATTCTGAATTAACGCCTCACAGGTTATAGGCTCTTTCTCTACTATTTCTGCTACATCAATTTCATAATTAGGGTCCCTATAATAAGTCTTATATGATGCATTATTTCAATCATGTTCTTCCTCAAGTAAAGATTCATATCTAGACACCTTATAGGTTAATTCCACTAAGTCTCGAAACTCAATTGAATTGACTTCTTTTGAAGCCTAAACTTTAAACCATTTTGAGCTAATCTCACAAATTCAGGCTCTGGTAGAATGACCCTACACTTGTTTCGTGCTCTTTTGACACTGGCAATAAATTGAACGGCCTTCTCATCAAGCCTTTGGCTCAACCTTGCCAAATCTGCCATGGAAACTTCAAGCTCTGTTTGGAAGAATTGGGCATGAAATGCCTCCTCCATTTGCTGCCAAGTTTAGATAGAGTTAGGTGTAAGGTTAATATACCATACAAAGGCTGCCCCAGTTAAAGAATTTGGAAAGAGTCTCAACTTCATATAATCATTATTGGTAAATTCACCACATTGACCTACGAACCCAGCAATATGTTCTACTGTTGACTAGTTTCCATTTCCATAAAAGAGAGCAAAGTTTGGTATTCTAAACTCCCTTGGGTATTCATGCACCCTATCCACCCATTCTGGGTATGGCTTTCTATATACAGGAGTCTGAACCCCCTAAGCCATAGGTCCACACATTTCTCTGACAATATCAGCAATTTGGTCTCTAGGAACCATATTCTGTGCTTGTTGGACTACCACTGGAGGAACAAACACAGGGTTTGATGGAATCTCATGTGCTTAAGGTCCTCATGGTCCATAGAGAGGTATATTTCGGACTGGCTATCCCTGTGGTATTGGTTGTTGTTGGGGGTATGGTTGACCTCTCTGGGCCTGTCCTATGAAAGGTGCTGCAAGAGGAGGAACAGGTGTTGTTTCTCTCCCAGCCGCAAGAAACCCTTCCAACCCCCTGGGTGTGAATTCGAACAGAGGGTTAGGGAACCCCCTTGTGTTAGGCATGGTTTCGAACATAGGATTTGGAAACATTCTAATGCCATTTTCTTGTGTTGGCCAAGATCCACCAATTTGTATGGCTTCGCTCTTAGATAATGAGATATTTTGATTTACCAAAGGCCTCGACGGAGGCTCATACCATGACTGAGGTACAAGTGATGATCTTTCATAATTTTGATTACTAGTCTGATCATTAGTATGTCCATTAATTTGCATTAGGGGTGCAACTTGGGTGGGTTCGATCGGGTTGGTGGTTTGCCCAAGCCCAGCCCGAATTGTATTTAGCAGTGCCCAAGCCCGCCCAAGCTCGACCATGAACCCGAGCATTGCTGCCCAAGCCCGGATCAAGCTTTGTATTTTGAACTCGGGTTAGCCCGAATTGCCCGAAATTCACAGGCTTGGTTGGCTCTGTTTTTTTTCATATAATATATATATATATATATTTAATGTGAATCAAACACAAGATTATATATATAGAAGTCACAATCTTGCAAGAGCTAATTATATATATATATATATATTTATTAGCCTAAATTATATATATATATATATATATAAATGGGTAATCTGCTTGCTTGTGTAAAATTATTATATAGATTAACTTATGTAAAATGGGTAATCTGCTTGGTTGTGTAAAATGAATAATCTAACTTATGTATATATTATATACATCTACCTGAAACCCATGCCTCTCAACACTACCCAAAAGCCAAAATCACTTTCATCATTCTCAAAGCCCAAAAACAGTGGCATCAACATCATCAATTTCTCTTCCTTCTCATCCATTTTTTAATCGCCACAAACATCATCAACCCAACCGAATGTCAAAAACAACAACAACAATGGTAGTACACGCATCGATAAGAAACGAAGATCAAAACTACCGCCCAGATTATATATATATATATATAAATCAGTTACATATTCCTGATGCAAGAACAAAGAAGGAGGAAGCTTACCCAAGGCAGATCTACCAGGGCTGAAGAAGGAGGAAGTGAAGGTGGAGATCGGGGACGATAGGGTTTTGCAGATTAGCGAAGAGAGGAAGGTTGAGAAGGAGGAGATTCACCTCTACCGTTCTTCAAAGTTCTTCACAATTGAACAAAAAATGAAATGAGTCTGAGAAAGAGATAAGGAAGGTAGGGTTTTCTTTAGATTTAATCTAAGGGTACACATAAAAGATGCTAATCTAACGGTGAAAGACTAACCAAAAAAAATAAAAAATAAAAAATAAGAATAACTCTTTTATTTAATTTATATATATTATATAATTTATATAATATATTAAATTCAATTCGGGCTCAGGTTGCTCGGGTTGGCCATTGGTTCTGCCCAAGCCCGGCCCGAATTACAATTCAGGCAACAAAAATCTACCCAGGCCCGTCCAGATTACAAGATATAGTTGCCCAAGCCCTAAAAAAACTCGGGCTGGGCTCGGGTTGCTCGAGTTGAGCCCGCCCGAGTTGCACCCCTAATTTGCATAGGCTACTTATCTCTTGCCAATCTTTATTGAAGAACATTTGAATTTTCCTCCATATACGTTGTGATAATTGGTTGATGGGAATTCACTCAATCCATGAAGAATGTTGCTCATCTTTCCATTGTATACATTAACTATTGTTCCATGGCATCTACCAAGCCTCCCCACGGATTCATTGGTTGGGTAGACGAAACAATGGATGATCCAATTCCATGGCCTCGTCTAATATTTTGAACATGTGGTGTATGCTCCGAGGTGCTGGTCTGTTCGATCATAGGTTCTGATGAGATAAGTACTTTCATAGGATGTGTTATCACATTATCCTCTGGATCAGTTACTTCTACCTCTCCCTCCACAGCTTCTTCCAGGCGTTCATTTTCTCATTATCTCCTGCGTCTAGCCATTTTAGTGTCCCACTAGGCGTGTCAAAAATATATGTTGTCTTTTTTTTGGCTTTCGAAGGTTAATAATGTAAATTTAAGTGTGTCATTAAGGATTAATCAGTCCTTACAGAATATTAATTGCCAACCAATTATCAGACGATTGTGTTGTAATTCTTTCAGCCTCAATGAAGAAGACTTTTACTAGTGGCTTATTTAGGAGAAATTAGTAAATAATAATAAGTAAAGAACAATTTCAGAATCTGAATTTCATTAAGTAAATGAAAATTTACAATGATCTGACCCAGCCTTGTAGAGGTTCACAGCAACAAACTATTTAAAACTACTCCTATGAAATGAAGTGCAGTACAGGAATTGAAGTGCAAAAATGTAAAAAACTATAAAACTAGAAAGAAAATGAAGTAAATAAACTAGTTTCTGGATCTGAGTCTGGGGGTTTGTTCTGGGGCCTTCTTTGCTATTTATACTTCTCAGTGGTAACCGTCGAAGTGGGCTTCCAATCATCGAAATCTCCTCCCACGACTGTTGAACATGCTCTCTCACAATCAGTCCCACTACACTACTCTTGCAGTTAGGCTTCCCTCCTGATTTTGAATTTAAACTTATGAGTAACTGTTAGGCCACATCATCTTATATCTCTCAACTATTCCAATGCTACGCAGATCCATTAATACCAATATGAACTGCCACGTGTCAAACTTTGATTGGCGACTTGCATTAATTCCCCAAATTGCGTTTTAGGTGCCACGTGTCACTCTGCGATTAGCTTTTTCAAATTATACAGCCAACAGAATGGTTACATATTTCAAATTTTTTGGGGACATTCAGACCATCCAAATACATTAAAGTGGGTTGGCATCCACCACCCATAAGACACTTCAAACTCAACACAGATGGTGCATCAAAAGAACTGATAAAGCAGCGGCAGTAGGGGGAATCATCAGAAATTGTCACGATGACTAGATTGGCGGGTTTTGCAGATCATTGGAACAACACCCCGTGTGGCTGCAGAATTATGGGGCCTAAGAGATGGATTGCAACTTGCTCTAGACCTTAATCTACAAAACATTCAAATTGAAGCTAACGCATTTTTTATCAAACAATTAATGACCAATGCAAACCATCATCACCAGCTTAGTTCTCTTAGTTTTTACTGCAGGCACCTTATGGAGCAAGTAAGAGCTCTAACACTTAGCCATGTTTACCACGAAGCAAATCCCTATGTTGATGCACTCGCTTATTTAGCTTTTACTAAGGAAGAAGGCCTCTACCGTTTTCGTCTCTTCTGCCTCTTGTATTGCCAACTTATTAGTTAATGACTCAAAAGGGATGCTCTATCCCAGACTTCTATACTGTTAACTTTTATTAATGCATGCCTCTATTTACCAACAAAAAAAAGAAAAAAAAAGAGGCCTTTCTATATAAAGCCATATGTCCATTTCAAGTCAAAAAATGGGAACATAGGTCTGTATGTCTATTTTCAATGCCTATTTGACCATTTATATAAGGCCTATATATCAATTTTCAAAACTTGTATGTCCATTTCTATGTTATTTCAACACCTATTTATCCATTTTCAAGTTAAAAATATTTTTTTATATCTTCTTAATTTATATACATTGGTCCGTTTTTAATGCCTTTAAAAATCTAAACTTGAAAATACTCTTAAAAAAATTTCATTTATGGTGTTAAAAATTCAATTGATCATAACTTTCCGTTCAGTGATCTATTTTGAATGAAATTTTTATTATTGTTTTGAGATCTATCCAATCAAAATAGCCAAAAGCAAATTCGTCGCATATTTTTGCAACAAAAAAAAAAAAGAAGTTAATTTTAGCTCTGATTTTTTCCCACCTAATCATGAGATACAAGACTGAAAAATATATGTATTCAATTTTTTTGAAAAATTTCATATTAAATATTGATCTTATTTTAAAGATCTTGAAAAGCCAATTTCAAAAGTATTAATTTTTATAATAAATAAATTTATAAAATTCAAGTTATAGTACTTTAAAATATATTAGCCCAAAATACACATAAAGGGAAAAAATGTTAAAAATTATCCCTGTCACCACATATTTAGACTTACCAACAAATAAATGTGCTAGAATTCCGTGCCAAAATATAGAAAAAAGAAAGAAAAAAAAATTAAAAATGGCTATTAAGTTGAAGAGAAAATTGAAACGACAAAACAGATAAAGAAAAAACAAAGATAAAAGAAGAATAAGAAAATAAGAGGGAGAACCGAAAAAGAAGAAGAACTAGAGGGAAATATATGGTCTCCATTAATATATTTCCAGTCGACAAGAAAGTTATTCAAAACCGTGATGTTGTGTTTTTTGAAGACCAAACAATTGAAGACTTTAGCAAAGGTGATCAACCGGAGCCAACAACTAGTGACCTCATTGATATTAATTTATCTCCTTCGTTTTCGGTGGATGATAAAAATGGGGGAGATGTACAACCACCTGTTAAAGATATGGAGAATGATGTTAATCCTAATGAAGTTTAGCCCGAAATTGAGGAAGAGCATCCAACTCAAGAACCACCACCACAACTTGAGTTGAGAAAATCTACAAAGGACCTGCAACCTTCGAAAAAGTATCATCCCAATGAATTTGTGTTGATATTCGATCAAGGAGAGCCCGAGAGCTACCAAGAAGCAATTGAGCATACAAAGAAAGGTGACTGGAAAAAGGCCATGGAAGAGGCTTAATTGAAAAGTCATTGGTGTTATCCGTCAATGGATTGATGATAGTGTATTTCATCATGTTGCTATTGAAACTTCGACACACGATTTATGGAAAAAATTAGGTCTTTATGATAGAAAATCAGCCACAAATAAAGCTTTTCTGTTTTGTAAGTTGGTTAATTTAAAATATAAAGAAGGCAGTCCCATTCCAAAACATTTGGATGAAATGAAGAATATTGTTAATCAACTTGCTTCTATGAAAATTGTTTTTGATGATAAGTTGCAGGTTTTGACGCTACTTATTTTCTTACCCGAAAGTTAGGAGACTTTGGTTGTGACGATCAGTGATTCGACGCCTGATGGAGTTGTCACAATGAGCCAAGTCACTAATAGCTTGTTGAATGAAGAAACTAAAAGAAAATTAGCGAGTTCTTCTCATTCGATGACATTTGTTATGAGAGGGTGAAATAGAACAAGGGAGAGGAGTAAGACTCCTCATGGTCGTGATCAAAGCCGTAACAAATCGATAGATGGTTCTTTTTCAAAGAAAAATATTGAGTGCTATTATTTCCATGAAAAATGACACATGAAGCGGATATGCCAAAAGCTCAAGAACAAGGAGAAAATGCATGACAAAAGTGTGGATAAGAAGTAAGAAAACACAATGGTGGTTACTACCAATGGTGATCTCATGGTCGTTTGTGAAGATGATTGTGTCAATTTTGTGGACCAAGAGAGCAATTGTGTGATTGATTCCGATGCTTCTTTTTATGTGACATCTCGTGTTGATTTCTTTACTTCCTACACCAAAGGAGATTATGGTTGTGTTCGAATGGGTAATGAAAGTTTGTCTAAGATTATTGGCATAGGTGACGGTTGCTTGAAAACAAATTTGGGTTACAAGTTGTTGCTTAAAGATGTGAGGCATATTCTCAACATTCGCCTCAATTTGATCTCTACCAGGAAGCTAGATGATGAAGGCTACAACAACAAATTTGGTGATGGAAAATGGAAGCTCACAAAGGGTTCTTTGGTGGAGACCAAGTGCAAGAAGACTCGCACATTCGATGCAAGGAAAAATTTGCTAAGATGTTGTCAATGCACTTGAGGATAATGCTTCTACTGAATTGTGGCACAAGTGACTTAGGTACATGAGTGAAAAGAGGTTACAAGTTTTGTTCAAGAAAGAGCTTCTACCCGGTTTGAAAGGTACGCATCTTAAAACTTGTGTTAAACAATATAAAGTTTCTTTTCATAAAAATGTTGCTTATAAAAAATATATATATATATATTGGAGTTGATTCATTCGGATGTTTGTGGTTCTTTAAAAGTTAGAATACATAGTGGTGCACTTTATTTTGTAACTTTCATTGATGATTATTCAAGGAAAGTTTGGGTTTTTGCACTAAAAACTAAATATCAAGTGCTAGATGTGTTTAAGCATTTTCAGGCCATGGTTGAAAGAGAAACGGGGCAAAAATTGAAGTGAATCCGAACAGACAATGGTGGTGAATACATTGGGCCATTTGATAAGTATTGTCGCATCCAAGGTATTCGACATCAAAGGATAGTTAAGAAGACTCCTCAACAAAATGATGTTGTCGAAATGATGAACCGCACCATTATGGAAAGAACAATGTATCTGCTTTCACATGCTAAATTGCCAAAATCCTTTTGTGGTGAAGGAATGAGGACAGTGGTTGACGTGATCAATTTGTCTCCTTTTTATCCTTTGATATAGTGTTTATGGACTTTGGAGTTTCTCTTTGATGAATTGGGCACTTGTGGGCTCTCCAATTCCCTAACAATATATTTGTAACTAAAGAATGAAGATTGAAACTTGAAAATGTAGTTTGAGTTGAAGAAACCATGGGGTGACGGTTATTAAATTTCTTTAAAAAAAAAAAAAAAAAGTCTTACCCTTAGAACGCCTATATAATTTAATGCGTGATTCTATTTACACACCATCAATCCTCTCGGTATACACCATTACTTAGTTCACATTAATAATATTTTAAACTTTTGATTTTTCACTCGATACACGTCATAATATTACTCTTTTAGTTTAACCCACACAACACAATAAATACCCTAACACAAGATGAAGTGCATTCCATCAAAGTTGAAAAGACAATAAGATCCAAAATACAATTCACGATAATTTTAGATTCATGTGTATCTCTCTCCCCGATCTGTGTTGAATCAATGGAAGCAAAGTTAGAGCAAACTGCGAGAACCAAACGGCGGACTAAAATTTTACGGCGATGAAGCAATCGGTGTGGTATGCTGCAAAAATTTAAACAAAAAAACAGTTAATATTGTTCATAAATACAATGTTGAAAAATCATAAGATGTTCACAAATTTATATTCGAACTAAATCAAAATGTTCAATTTTTTATGTATAAACGTTTAATACTTTTTCAACTTTAATAATATGAACAAAATGATTCTGTTCAAATATAAATAATTGAACACTTTGTAAATATTCAACTCTGCGTGTGCACAAAACAAATAAGCCATTGTTGTAAAGATGAACAATGGTCTTTTATTCCAAATCAATACGAACAAGATAAATAACAAAGTAAACTAACATTTTCATTGCTGTTTTGTTCCAAATCAATGTCATTCATAGTATGTAAATCTTTAAAATCAATTGATTTCAATATTTTAAAACCCTAAATCTTCCAAAACAATAATATTTTGAGTTTGAAAAATAATAGAAAAGAGATTTGTTATAGGTGATGGTGTGTATAGAGATATTTGTTTTTTCATATGTGAATTGTTGAAATGAGTATACACACTCGTATTGTCTTTAATAGTCATTGTACTTGAGGATATCATTATCATATAAATTTAATGATTAAATAATATGTACTGAGAGAATTAATGGTGTATAAATAAAATGATCCTAATTTAATATATATTCATATCTAATGCCACCATGATCAAAACTTTGGAAGGATGATTTGTAGAATATTGAGTGAATGTAGAATAATAATATTTTGTTTTATTTGTAACTACTTTGCTCTTTAATAAATTAAACAAAATCATTAATTCGATGTGATAATTTGCAAGAATGGATTACAATGCTATAGTAGGTGGGGTTTTTGTTAGTTGGGGCTTATTTCTGATGATGGGAGTCTAATTTGTTGGAGAAATTCTTCTTAATTTCTTGACTCGGTGGTCTTCGGGTCTTCAAAATCTGACGATGAACTTGTCGTAAAACAGAAATGGGTTACTGAGTCATTTTCCTAAAGAGAATATTTGCATTCTGATAATCAAATCTGTAGAAAATGATTATCAATAATAGAAAGTAGAAACTTGCTCGCAGCCTAGTTATAGGCCTTAATGCACTTGATAGTATACATCATGTCCTTTGATTGTATCCAATCAGATATGACCGTTGGATCATCAATCTATGGTGCGGATCTATCACACACCGAATCGGTGCATTCACTAATCACACCTAATCTTGATTGGGTGCCATTTGATCTGTTCGATTGCGTGTTTCTCCAATTAATGACTAAGATCAAGCCGCTCTAGATAGGACACACAACCGTTCGATCGGTTGGTTGACTCATTGTCAACGCACACCACATTACTACTGTCACGCGAAGCTAACTATGTTCCACATCACACATGCCACGTTGGACCAACCTGTTCCAAAGCAAATAGGAAAGTGTCGTTATGGCGTCGATGCAAAGTGCACCACACAGCCCCCATGCCACACAGCCTGCGCCACATATGCGTGTATGGATGGATGGATGGATGGATTCCTTGCAGTGTGAGTGCATGCACACTAACAATCATTCCACAATTCCATATTTAAAAGAATATTTCATATAGCTCTGGCTCCATGTTTTCGTCTCTTTCCAATATGGGACAACTCCTCAAGCTTGTTTCAAGCTTCCCAAAGAAAAATAAGGAAGGTTTTAAAATACCCAAAAATTAAAATATTACTTTTAAAAACTCTTTTGAAAATTCCTCAACATAATTTAGATGACCATGGACCTTAAGAGTGAGCATGACTTGGCTTGGTTCAATGTAAGGTGAAACACCTATGGTCTCATAAAATTTGAAACCAAATTAATCATTTAAATTATGAAACCAAGTCAAACTGAACCATTTAAAAAAGGTTCAGTTTGATTTAAACACCGGTTTCAAATATTGTAGGAGGTGTTAAAAATTGTAAAGAGCAATTATAAAAAAAAATTATACCAAATATTCAACCAAGCAGTCACATGAGTGTGACACACTCATGTAAGTGTTTGGTAAAATATTTGAGATCTCTAATATTGTTAAATTGTAAATAGTTTGTTCTAATAGTAAAGTGCTTATTTTTGTTCGTTCTCAATAGGTGCTCTTTTTTTTTTTTTTTTTTTTTTTGCCTCTGCTCCATTCATTCCCTGTAATTCTATCACAAGCTTACATTAATAAACCAAAATATTTACTTATAAAAGGATGTAATTCTATGCTTCAGGTGCATGGTAATTAAAATGTATAAGTTTTTAACTAACCGGTATGTTTTGATTTTAATCCAAAACCGTGGACCTCATGCGTGAACCGAACCACAAAGTTCACCTAACCAGAACCGAACCACATATTAAAAAGTCAAACCGAATCTACCAGTTTTGTTTGCACCGTATCGGATTGTAATTTATTCGATTTTTTTGCTCATCCCTAATGGACCTCCAACGGATTGTAATTTATTCGATTTTTTTGCTCATCCCTAATGGACCTCCAACACCAACACGAACATGAATTTATCTATCTATACTATTATTAGGTAAATGTTAAACTTGGTGTTCAAATCTTCTCCTCTTGCCACGTAACCGATATTTCTATCTTAAAATAAGAAGTTATACAAAAACGAAGTTTGAACTTAAGACTTTGTGTTTCATTAGAAAGACTCTTACTATTTAGATAACATATCAATTATAATATTTATTTTTATTTTTATTAATTTGAATTACGTAGTGTGAAAACCAAATATTATAAATTGTCAAATTATTTTATTAACTTTTTTACATTTTTTTTAATAAAAAATTTAAAAAATTACTAAAAAATCAACTCATAATCAAACTTGCGCGTGGAAGTAGAATGTCAAATCAACTCTCTACTTTCAAAGATGGACACCCAAAGGGAGAGAGAAAATGAGACTGCGTTTGGTTATATTTGCCAAACATAGGACTGTGATTCCTACACCCAGTGGGGCGACCCCACTGACGACCCCCAGTGAGGTGTCGCCTCCACATTGGCCGAAAACAAAAAAAATAAAATAAAAAATAACAGTTTTTTTTTTTCCACCAATCACATGCGACCCCCAGTACCCCCACTGGGGGTCGGAGGCATTTTCCCCAAACATATTTCCACCCACTTTTATGAGCTTGGTGTTTGTTTTAAACATTCAAATTATAATTTTTCACCCATTTTTAAAAACTCATTTTCAGGTGAAACAATTTGACTAACCTGATCGTCCTCACGGACATCCGGCCGGTTGACCGAAACAGTGCTCCGATTTTTTTTTTTTTTTTTCGCACCTATTATTTTTATATTGTAAATAAAAAATATTTTCAAATTTTTTTTAATTTTTATATAAACTTTAAATAGAATTTTAGGTTGTGTGTTTGATTATGAATTGTAAATTTTTCAATCAAATAACTTTTCTAATTTTAAAAACCCAAAACTCCTTCCAAAACTCAATTTAAAACTATTTTCAAAACTCATAATCAAACAAATTTTTCACACTCAAATTATAATTCCAAACCTTACAAACTCAAAAAATATAACTCTATTATTAAATATAATACTCTACCAAACGCTACTTGAAACTTTCCCCAAAATACATAAATACATACACACATTAACATAATAGCATAACTGAAAAAGATCACAATACACACCTTTTAAAAGCTATGTATTGTATACATCTTATAATTAAAGAAGAAAATGATATAATTCTATATTTTTTGAGGCATAATTAATAAAAAATAATAACCAAACACTGCATAAGGCATAACCAAATATTTGAAAATAATGTCATAACTAAAAAAAAAAAATTAATCATAACTAAAGATGCATATGGTAAGAAGTGTGTATTGTAAAATTCCCCAACATAACTACTACCGGAAAGATGTGTAATGCAGCAGCACAAATATGGTACGTACATGTACATATATCCCATATGCAAACATCTCTTTTTTCTTTTTTTCAGATTTATACAAAAAAGACCCAAGTTATTTTACCTTATTTTCTTGCATTTTTTTGGCAGCAAATTCAAAACAAAATTCTCCCTTCATTCCGAAAGTCAAGATGCCAAAGTTGAACTAGGGCAACTATCCACAATGCAGGCCAAGATGTCTCTATAATCGCGAGATATTCTGAAAGAATCATAAACATTCCCATCCCTGCTCTTCTTGTACTCAAACAGAAGGTTTGAATGATCAAATGCAGTGAGTTTTACAAATCCATAATCAAAATCCCTGAAAATACTCCAATGAGTCTGGATGGTGGTAAATGGTGAAAGGCTTGCTCCTGCACCCCCGGCAACCACATGTATTGTCCCATTAAGGGGCCCCTTGTAATAATGCTTCTCCTCATTAGTGCAAATATTCTGTGCCAAGAAAAACATACATGGCCAAAATGTTATATAAATCCATGCTGCTAGTTGATTTGATAGCCAAGTGTACATTATATTTTCTCTTTTCTTACTCTTTGTTTTCACTTTCATCTTCAAAGGAAACAAAAAATAAAATAAAATGTGTTCGAGAACCCCCACCGTGACAATTTGACAAGAATAAACACGAACTTACAAAGAGATGACTAGTATCAGCACAATCCATGAATTGGAGAACCCCAATTTGCCAATGGTTCAAAATCCCAGTTTCACTCTCTTAGTGATAAATAAATAGTAAATAAAAGGATGGGTTGAAAAATATAATGGAACTGACTTTTGTACAAACAAATTCAATTACCTGGTAAATGGGACATGTCCTTTCATAGTTGTGTACATGGCCAAACATGGCTATATCAACCTTGTACTTCTGCCAAAGCTTTTGAAGACTATCCCTCCCCATTGGTTCTGCAAATGATCCTTCTAAAGCATAATTCGCATCAGAGGAATAACCTAATACCCGATGTGCAAGGAAGATCAGCCACGGTTGCTTCAGTCTATCAACAGATGCCAAGCAATGCTCGATGAACACATATTGCTCAGACCCCTCTCTCCAGTCCTGTTCTGTGTCAGCTATGCAGAATTTGAACATGCCATAATCGGTGGAGTACCTAGCAGAGGAAGATATGAAACTTAAAAACAGTCACTCCATGACTTGGGTTGCATGTGTTCTATACAGAAAATTTACAATTAGATGGACTCTCTCTCACGCACGCAGGCAGAGTCAATTTCTTTGAAGATGGGAAAATTCTAAGTTGTATCCTTCATGGTATTTGGAATCTTTATAATGTTTTGACTCAAGGATTGGGTTTGAGACTGAATTTGAGTTTGAGCTTGAGGTAAGTCGAAATCTAGACTTTGGTCAAAACTTCCAATATTTTTTACTTCGAGAAAATGCAATTGGGGGCCAAAATGAAGTTAGCCAAGAAGATGAGCTACCTCCTCCTCCTCCTACTCCTCCTCCATTGGATGACTATTTTTTCGACATGTGTAAGCAACTTTTTGGCCTTTGCTTTCAAGACTTGCACCCGCATTGGATTTGTGAGGCACATAAAAGGAGGATTTTATTCACTTGGCTTACACAAAGTGACAAAATGATTTCAAGAAGTCCTAAGTAGCACAAAGCCCATTTCTAGGTCGAGCAAGGAACAAATGCAAATCAAGTAAGAAAGTTCGGCCAAACATATAAACATATATATGTGTGTGCAGGGGCGGAGGGAGGGGGGAGGGGGGGTGTTAGGGGCGGTTGTGGCCCCTGCAAGGATTTTGGAAACCTCATGCTTATTTGTATGTGATGCAGTAATATGCAGCTGCTATATATGTTTGGCCCCTGCAATTTTTTGACCCCAACAAAAACATAATCCTTCCCACATAAAATAGAATTGAGCCTAGTCCAAACACAACTCAAGCCTTATAAAATTGTGGCCCAGTAAGCAATAGTTGGTAGCAGTTTTAATGGATTTTATTAATGTGTGTTTTAAAGCACATATTAAAAAGTTTTACGAGAATGTACATTTTGAACGAAAGTGTAATAAAAAATGTACAATTTATCTCTTTTAACATATGCCTTAAAGATACATGTTAACAATACCTATTTTTATTGAACTAATAAAAAACTAACTAAGTTTGAATTTTATAATTTTGTTTTTAAAATTTTACTACTTGGATGGTATATATTTAAGTTTTATAGGCAATAATTTTCTATTTCGGCCATTGTCAAAAGCTTGTTGACCAGTTGAATTTGTTTTTACATCACAATGAAATAATCAAATTATTTTAACCAATCTAATGCGATTTGTTTGCAAAATTTTAATGCTTCACTTGCCCAATATCTTAATAAATTTACACAATATTAATTTATATATATATATATATATAACCAAACCAAACCAAACCAGGCTAAGCCAAGCCTTAAATCCCATCAAATGGGATAGGCTACATGAATCCTTCTTCTCCATGCGGTCCTATCAAAGGCCATTTTGTTAGTCAAATTAAGTAGATACATATCTCTATTTACAACACTACCCAACGTTAATCTAGGCCTACCCCGTCCCCTAACACTTCTATCTACCGTTACAACATCGTACCTCTTCACTACTGCCTCTGTTGGTCTCCGTTGAATATGTCCAAACCATCTTAATCGATTCTCTCTCAACTTATCTTCTGTCAGTGCTACTCCTACCCATTCTCGAATACACTCATTCCTAATTCTATCTTGTTTAGTCTTGGCACACATCCAACTTGGCATTTTCATCTCAGTCACACTTATCTTATCTACATGTTATTTCTTGGTTGCCCAACACTCCGTCCCATACAACATTGCTGGTCTAATAGCCGTTCTATAGAACTTACCTTTAAGTCTAGTGGGTATTCACTTATCGCACAGTACCCTAGACGCACTTCTCCACTTACACCATCTCGCCTTAATCCTATAGGCCACATCCGCATCAATCTCCCCTGCTGTTATGATAATCGACCCTAAATAACGAAAATGTTCACTCTTAGGCAACTCTTGGTTTTCAATCTTCACTTCTGCTCTGCTTTCATTGTTACTGTTACTAAATTTACACTCTATGTACTCTGTCTTAGTTCTACTTATCCGGAATCCTTTAGATTCAAAAGTTTTTCTCCAAATCTCCAACTTAGTATTAATTCCTTCTTTAGTCTCATCTACTAGCACTATATCGTCTGCAAAAAGCATATACCATGGCACGTCATCCTGTATATTTCTCGTTAACTCATCCACAACTAAAGCAAAAAGATAAGGACTTAAGGTAGATCCTTGGTATAACCTTACAGTGATAGAAAATTCATTTGTCTCTCCAGTAGGCGATCT
The DNA here is from genome assembly GCF_055761805.1 of Camellia sinensis. Taxonomy (NCBI): domain Eukaryota; kingdom Viridiplantae; phylum Streptophyta; class Magnoliopsida; order Ericales; family Theaceae; genus Camellia; species Camellia sinensis. The sequence goes on along the minus strand of NC_138961.1, from coordinate 158,233,933 downwards.
AATAGTGGTCACCACCCCTTCATACATGTCCCTAATCACATCAATGTAACCTTTTGTCACCCCTTTCTTCGCTAACACCCACCATATTATATCTCGGGACACTCTATCATATGCTTTCTCAAGGTCGATTAACACCATATGAATGTCTCTTTTCTTTTCTCTATATTTTTCTATTACTCTCCTCAAAAGATAGATCGCTTCCATTGTTGACCTGTCTGGCATAAACACAAACTGATTCTCTGACACCTCTGTTATATCTCGCAATTAGCGTTCTATCCCCCTCTCTAACACTTTCATTATATGACTCATTAGCTTGATTCCTCTATATATATATAAAATAAGTAATGAATTTTAAATATTTTTATTACTTTTACTTGAGTAATTCAAAAATTTATTGTAACTCGACTAGACTAAAATTTTCATATACCATTCTTGTTCATTTGGCACCCCCACCTTTGCGATCCTTGCTCTGCCTCTGTAATATGTGTGTGTGTGTGCACGCGTGCACGCGCATATGTGAATGTAACACATTATTTTTACAATGACTCATACCAGAACTTAGCTCTGTTCTCAGTAGGAACATAAAACATAGTCTCAGCCAACACGCCACATTCTCCTCCTGAATCCATGTTCTGATAGAATGATCCTGTTCCGGGCCAGTCACGTTCATGGTTACCACTGAAAGGAGAAACTATTAATTGCCATTTGCCACACGAGGAGAGAGTAGATGAGTGACTATGTACAATGATAAAAAAAAGTTGCAACACACCTAGCAATCATATAAGGCACAGTTGAGGCAATTGGCTCAATTTGAGAAGTAAACTGATCCCACTGTGAAAGATATCCATTTGCATAACATATATCTCCAATGTGGAAGACTATATCAGTGTTCTTCAAGTCCTTAATAAGCTGTTTAGTAGTGTTAAGAGAGCCGCGCTGGAAATTATTATATTCACTGGAGCCATCAACCTCATCCTTCATATTGGAAAACGAAAAAGATATTTCAGAACAGTAGCTTACTGGGTAAATGGAACTGGGCTGGGCTTTAGAGTATTCGAATAAAAACTCAACAATTAAGTCATTGAATGAACATTATGGTGGTGAAGAACAGATTCCCAATAAAATAAAATTAGTGAGGCAATGGAAAAGAAATAGATCTATTACTATGTGACATAAATCTATTAAAATTCCCAGTTACAATGATATATTTAAAATAGATGAAACCTGGAATAAGAAAAATAAATCAATAAAGGGCTAGGTTCAATGTGCATAATGAAGTTTGCAAGGGAGTTCAGACCTTTCCCAGGTCACCATAAATTACTACACGCTGCACAGAATTTTGACCAGGATAAGGAGATGCCCTGAACTGGTACATCTGAGTCCATATATATGTACCATTCAACAACATATGTCCTATCTTGTACGTATACCTGCATAATAATTCAGTAAATGTTGATCTAAAGAGGCAAGTAAACTGATACACTGACTGCACCACTCTTTGTACCCATAGTCCAGGTACAATATTGAACTAAATCTTTTTGAATAGAGCAGCCACCATCAAAATAAATAGTTTCTCCCCCCCCCCCAAAAAAAAAAAAAAACAACAAAAAATAGGTATCTCATAATATTATCAGAGAACATCATACTTTGATGAGTTCTAATATCAATTATTATATCTCATTTGTTCGGTCATTTGGACACATTATTTAACTTTATTAAACCAAGGGCTTCTTTCTATTATCGTAAGTTATAAATTAGGATAGTAACTTGACATGTAAATTTACAATGTATTCAAAGTTGCCTTTGGCCTTTATATATGTTTGGATGAATAATGAAAAAATGAAAAGGAAAAAAAAAAAGTTTGAAATTACAACCAAAATTAACCAAAATCAGTGGAACTTTGAGAAATTAACCAAAATTTAACACATTTATTACCATTGTCATATACTAGCAGAAAATACAAACATACACTGAGTTGGGCCACAAATCCTTCAGGAAACTGGTGTGTATGAATCCAGGATCACGCCATCCCACTGTTCTTGCTGGTGCACCTGCACCATGGAAATATAAGATGAATTATTCTACCATAAAGTCTTTGTCATAAAAGTCTTGATCCGTTCAACCAAATACGTGAAAAGCCCAGGAACACCAGCGGTGAAGAATGCTCAGAAATTGAAGTGCCAAGCAACACTTTTGTTAGTTCAATAAAAAATAAATTAATTAATTAAAAAAGAAAAGAAAAAAGAGCATGACTTTTATTGTTTGATCCCAATCCAGAATCTGTAATTACTATAGGTATATGATATTGTCAGACAAAGACTCGTATACATTATCTAGTATTGTCACTGATTTGCCAACTCTTATGGAATAGCATTTTTGCCACAACTGAATTACGTGTACATAAATCTCCAAACAAGATTTGATATGGTAACATTCACTGTGTACAAGAAGCCTTATCCAAGTAAAAACAGCATGAAGAAAAATAAAAAGACCTCTTATATCATTATTAAAGATTGGTGCATGGAACTATTGAAACAGTAGCTCTGCCAAGAGGGCTGTATCTATAAATGCAAAAATATTCAATAAAATTTTAAGCTATGATGTTTTACTCAAAACAAAAGTTCCATAATTATCAGCATAATAAAGATGTTCGCACCAGAATTCTATTTCATATCCATTACTTTTAGTATGTGGAAATTCAGTACAAAGATAAGGTCATCATTCTGAAGCAATGCACCTCGTGTCCATACTTGGGAATAAATTATACAAACAAGATTCCAATGTATATTTACATGTATACATATTTACGCACCACACATACTGCGACGATCAAAAGTCACTGTCCCAGCTGGGGAACGACTTTGTTCTCCTCCTTTTGGACCCCATTCAACGAAAGGTTCTGCTTCATTGATCCCATATCCACTTGTCCATGTTACAGTCATCTGAGTTTCAAGTTAAACAGCATCATTTCCTCAAGAAATCTTTAAAACCAAGCAAGTAAATAAATGACCAAATGAAAGAAGGGTAGTAGTAAGCAACAAGAGAGAAGGCCTACCATGCATTGGCAAGGCATTAGGACAATCATCTATGACATACACTATGCATAAGACCTAACAACTAAAGTGACAGAATTAGACTTACTTCATTCCATGTCTTTCCTTGTGCTAAGCGTGGGTACACCGGTGCATTTGGATTTGCAAAATCTACAATATTTGACACTGCCAGCAGCTTCGGCTGTTATTGAAAGAAAAAGGCATTAAATTGCATTGAAGGTGGTTGTGGCTAAAACACAAAAGAGAATACAATCTTCATATACAAGCTAAAAAAATGGTAAAGAAAGGAACAAACTAATAAAAATTTAAAACAAAAAAATGTTTGTGGCTGAAAAATGTTTTCGTTTTAAAATTTTTCTTTTTAAAAAATTAAAAATAAATATGGTGAAAAAATAATGAAATTTTTTAAAAACTTATCATTTTCATATTGTTTTGTTTTTCTATGCATAAATATTTTTTGAAAATTTAAAAATATCATTTTGATGTTTATTGTCACCAAACTAATATTTTTCTACATATATATATATATATATATTTAAAAATGAAAGCCTAGCTGTTGATGGATTATAATGGTTACCAAACTAGATACACTAGAATTTTTTTCTTGGAGAACATTAATGACTACAATTGAATTTTTATTTTTAATATCTCAGTTTATCTTTATAAAGCTAGTCGACCAAAAGCTTCCCAACTGAATCCAAATTACAAATGAAATTCCAATTAAAAAATTTCTTTTTATTTTTTTCTCATATATGTTTTTGAAAGCAATAGCTGAACAGAGATATTGAACTGTAAAAGGCCAGCCAATGGTTCTTTATAAAGACCATAATGGACCAAAACAGAACAATCAATGGTTCTTTATAAGATTATGTTCACGAAAGACAGTTTGACCTCCACATAGCCATGTTGGTTATATGGGAAGAGAAAGATATTACGAGCATACAGTTAATAAACCGCCAGAAAACAATGCAAAAGAGAAGTCGGATCTCTGTTTGATCAGTTGAAGCCTTAATGATCCTTTGCCGCTATCTTTGAACTTAGGATTTGTGTAATTTGCATATTGATACTGCAAGAGAAGTGTAATAGTTTAATATTCAATTGAGTCATAGAAATGCCCTTTTTCCACTTGGAAAGCAAGCCAAGAAGTCATAAAAGAAATCCAAGGCAGCACAGCTCGAACCTTAATTGGTGCAGTACACAAAAGGGGAGGAAAAACTCTGCCATTTTCAGGTGGGCAAGTAGAAGCACTGCAAAAATAAATAAGTAAATAAAATACAATGATTTGTTCAGCTTAACACCATCAAAATTAATATATATAGATAAATATTAATCTCAAAAAAATCATTTCAACCTGAAATTTGCCGGTGAAAATACTCCAATCCAATCATCAATTGATGGGTTCGGAATGCTATATTCCAAAGTCAACCACTCAGAATTTTGCCCCTATATCAGAGAAGGAATCTTGGCATCAAACCAGACCAAAATCACACAAAATCCTTTCCAAATTTTCAGATGTTTGAAACTTCTACCAGTCTCAGTGTGTTCTAGGCAGCAGACGCAGGCATTACCCATCAAAGATTAAAGGATGGGTTAACTGAAAGTGGTAACCGGTTTATGTGGGAATCCAATCTCTCCCATTGCTAATATATTAATTAGTTTTAAACATTTATTTTCATACATGCCCTGAACTCTGAGACTTAAGAGTGCAATTGAAGGTTACCTACCTCTAACCCAAGAACTGTAGGAGATGCTTTAATATAAGCATGGTCATCAAATGCAAACACTGCCCTCTGAATTGCAATTCTCGAGAGAGGCTGCTGGTTTCCATGCGATGTTGCCCCATTGAACCCCGACAAAATTGCCAACAAAATCAACCCCGATAATGTCATCCCTCCCTCCCAATATCTGATCAACTCAATCAAAATTCAGCATAACTAATAGTAAGAAACCCTATCCACAGCAACACAACACAAATTGCAAAATCAAAAAATAAAAAGAATAAATTACATTCTAAACTTAGCAAAGAATCACATGGAACAAAAATCTTAATTTTCATTTGCTATATTATGACCATTTATAATACCAAACATGTCTCTCTCTCTCTCTCTCTCTCTCTCTCTCTCTCTCTTTTATAAGATTTTTCTCTCAAGAGCCAATAGACAAATATCAGAATCAAAAGCTAAGTTTCAAAAAGGGGGAATTCTTAATACATGGCATTGCAACTCACCCACAAAAATATAACTACCAAACAGAATCCCAAAAAAATATAACTGTGTTTAACCATATATGAACTCCTCCAACATACAAAAACAAGTAAAATGCTTCACTATTCTTACAACAGTGGGTGACAATCTGAAAATAAGCAAGCAAATTAGGGGACACAGTAAGCATAATTGCAACTAGGCACGTAAATTAACTGAAAAGAACTCACACAAAGAAATGAGAAAATTGAGTTAAAAGGGTTTGTGTAGTGTACAATTTGAAATTTTTGAAGAAGAAGATTATAATGATCTATAAAGAAGAGAGTCGAAACAATTCAGTTCATCGCGTCGGTGGTATATCAGTAGTAATCAGTTTGTAGTAGTGAGGGAACATTCGGTCGAAGGTCCGCAAATTTGGACTTTGAAAGTTGAAAAACTCATAAACAGACAAATATGTTTATGCAAATGGGTATAGGCACTAGATAGCATGTAGATATTAGATAGGCGATTGGATAAGAGTCGAATGCAATCCAAATTCTCGAATAAATAGTTTCTTGTCTGGTCTAATTGACTGAAAATTATAAATATTTCATTTTTTTTTTAATCATGAGGTTAGATATTATCTTAATAAATTTCTCGTTTAGCGGTAACATATTAATATAATTAAATTATAATGGAAGGATCGTCACTTAGCTTCCTATTCACTACACTTTAAGGTGTAATTAGACCACACTCTAATATCTCTCTCGTTCATTCAAATAATTATTTTATCATTTTAAATTATTTACTAAATAAAAATGCTAGATATATCAAGAAATTTATCAAAAAAATTACCAAATACTGTAGACCTTTGTATGATTTTTTTGAATTTTTTTGTAAAATGAAAAATGCCTTGTTTAGAATATTATATATATATATATATATATTATAGAAAATTGTGAGAGAAAAAGTAATGGATTGATGTAAAGGATTTAATATTTTGATTTGACTTTTCAATTTTTTGTGAAGTTTCATCCCAAATGAGGAGAAGTTATTTGGTAGTCTTGGAATACTGTTTCACATTATTCATTGAAAGATAGGTGTTCAGTTGTCTTCCAAAAAAAGATAAAGGCCTTGTTTGATTTGCTTTTGAGAAAAAAATTTTGGAAAAAATTTTTCAAAATTTTGTTTGGTTTAGTGATTTTGAAAAAAAAAATTCAAAATCACTTTCTTTCTTTTACATATCAATCAATCATTTTTTCTCTCTCCTCTCTTTTTTTCAATCACTTTTTCTCTCACATACATCTATTCAATTCTAACAAAATATCAAATCACCCCAAACCCTCAAAAAATTTTCTAAAGTCTCTCTCCAAAATCTTTTTTGAAAATTCATCTCCCAAAGCCAAACCAAACCAAACACATCCAAAAAGACTGTGAATCCTACTGTTTCAACTAATAAAAATTAAATTGGAATACCATGTCAACATAACCTGGAGTAAACAATAAGGCTGTGTTTGGTGTGGAGTTCTAATTATGACTCCCCACCCATATTTGGGTGTGGTGTCTCGATACAACTTTCAAAAATTAATTCCTTATCCACTTTTGAAAACTCGTTCCAAGCGGGGTTTTGAATTTTGAAATTTGGCCTACCTCGTCGTCCTCTCGAATGTCCGACCGGTCATCCGGCCTGTTGACCGAAACAGTGTTATTTTATTTTTATTTTTTTTGGCAATAGGCACCTGTTATATTTTATATTTTAAATAAAAAAATATTTTTGAAATTTTTTAAATTTTTTTATGAGTTTTGAATAGAATTTTGGATTGTGTGTTTGGTTATGAGTTGTAAGTTTTTGAATCAAATATCATTTGTCATATCAAAAATTCTAAATTCAATTCAAAACTCTTTTCAAAACTCATAACCAAACAAATTTTTCACACTTAAATTATAATTCCAAAACTCACAAACTCAAAATACAACTCTATTCTCAAATCATAATTCTAAAACTCTACCAAACGCTACCTAATTTTCTCCAAATGAGACCTACGTAATGACAATGTTAAATATGATTTCTAAATTTTATTTTACGTTCTAGTTAGGACTTATAAAAAATTAAATAAATAGAATATTAATAAAAATTAGAAAAAAAAAATGATGGCAAATCCACTCTAGTAATGGAGATTTAGTCAAAACCTGCTCATAATAAAACTTTAATACATTAAAGACAAGTACAAAAAGTCTTTCGTGAAAAATTCAATATATATCATTATTATCAAAATATTAAATTTTAAAATAATATAATTTTTGATGTGGACATCAGTTTTTAATAAAATTAATATTTTTAAAATTCTCTCATCAAAATCTATCAAAGAAAATTCATGTTGACTATGAAATTATTTTTAAAAAAAATATAAATATTACCATTGAAATTGATATAAATGTAAGAATATCCATAAAGTGGCCCATATGCCACATGTTTGTTTTATTTATTTATTTATATTATATATCTTTAATTGGTTTAATGACTAATTAATTGGTTTAATGACTAATGGATAACTCATGTCTGTTCACTATCCCATATGGTGGTTTCATGGGATTTTACAACTTCCCTGATGGTGGGAAGTTATAAGGAGTTACACTTGGATATGGGTCCAAGCCTATCTACATGTGTCTGTGATAGCCATCAAACACAGTTATTTTTGTGAATAGGCTTGAAATTCTGTCCCTTTCACTTTTCCCATATGGTTCTGTAAAAGTGTTTTGTGAGTAGGGTTTTTATACATTCAAGGTTTGATCATTCAATGATAAAGATTCAAAGGCTTGAACATCATGGCAGGAAGTATTCTTCTTTCTAAATTAAAATTATTTTAATTCTCATAATTGGTATCAGAGCCAACCTTCTGTTATGTTGTTTAGTATTTGTTTCATCTACATAAAATCAAACTTCTGCATCTTATAGTGTAGAACATTTTATTCAACAATTTACTGAATGTTTTGATGCGTACAGTCGTATACTGAATCTAATTCACACCATAAAATTTAACAATTCAGAATCATTGTAGAATCAGAATGAGTAATTTATATTGCATAACTTTTGAATATCACTATTAAAGAAAAAGGAAGCACTGTTGCAATAGTAGAGTCCATTGTGATTTGTGCTAGTTGTATTTACATTTATTTAGAATTTTTTCCTACTTTGAATCTATTTTATTTAGAAGGCTTGTTGTGTGTCATTAACTATTATTTTTGACACACACCTTAAAGAGCAAAATATTTAATCTGGTTCTGTATAAAATCTAGAAATTTCCATACTTTTATTTGGATTTATTTGGTTTATTTTAAAAAAAAAAGCATGAAAGACTTGAATTTATTTCTAGAATCTTCATAAATAAATTTTAACATGCTGTTAAGGATATTTTTTTTATTATCATTGCATGTTTAAATAGTAAGCAAATTCAATTGAATCTCATACAGTGAATTATAACATGTTCTTTAGTTTTTATAAATTTGGAGATTCATTGGCATGTTATCTAAAATAATGTAATATTATATTGCATGCATTAAAGTAATTATTTATGCATTGAAAATTCATGTGAAATAAGAGTATGGATACACTATGTGTTGGGCTTACGGAATTTATTTTGGTCTAATTTTTAAGCAAATTCTAGTATAAGGTTGAATTACATGTGTTTGGTCTTGGAATTTTTCATGTGATTTTACTCTGATTGTATGTATTATTCATTATGTGCATTGAAAGATTATGTATTTGTTGTGACTATAAGGATTTGCTGACATTAGTAAATTATGTCATATTTAAAAATTTTATTCTGTTTTAAGAGTAGCCACAACATCTTAAGACATAAAGATGTGATCCTCAGTATTTTGATCACATAAAGTTAAAAATTAATTTGACATTTTTACATTGCAATTATGTTTTATAAATAATTTCTTGGTCCCACAGGAAAGTAATTATTTGTGAAATTTAATTGGAATAAGGTAATGGATTGGGTATTAAAGGGATTGAACACTCTAAACCCACAGGTATGAGTTTTCTTTTCCTTACATATTTCGGAACCCATTAGTCTTATTATAAAGTAATAGCAAATCTAATACAGTTTAGTGACCTCTACCCACAGGAAGGTTTAAATTTGTTACTGAATTTGACATTGGTTGATTCAGACTATAGCTATGGTTTCAAAGTATTAATAATGTTCTTGGTAATTGCAATGATTTCTACCTCTGTACTGTCTAATGAGTCTTCTTGTATTCCATTCTTGAATAATGATAATTTTTCGGACTGGAAGGACAAAATCCTTCTAACATTAGGGTGCATGGACCTCGATCTGGCACTCCGTGTGGATGAACCTCCTGAACCCACGGACGAGAGTTCCGCTGCAGAAAAGAGTGCTTATGATAAGTGGGAGCGATCCAATCGCTTAAGCCTAATGCTCATAAAGTCACATATTAGCCAGAGCATTAAGGGCTCAGTCCCACCATCTGATAAGGTCAAGAACTACATGAGGGCTATTGAAGAGCAATTTGTTAGTTCTGACAAAGCATTGACAAGTACCCTAATGAACAAACTATCAGGAATGAAGCATAACAATTCTAGGAGTGTGTGTGAGCACATTATAGAAATGAGGGACATTGCAGCTCATCTTAAGTCCTCAGAGATTGAGAAGAAAGGTAATCTCATATCTCTTGTATGTTATGGATCTAATTTTGTTAATACCCATCAATATGATTGGTGGATTGATTCGGGTTCCACAATTCGCATTGCTAATACCATGCAAGGCTTCCTTAGTCTAAGGAAACTGACGGGAAGTGAACAAAGCATCTATTCGGGCAATGGGATGCGTTCGCACGTCGAAGCTATTGGAACTTTCAGACTTGTCTTAAAAAATGGCTTTGTTTTGGATCTTGAAAACGCATTTTACATTCCATCTTTTTCAAAAAACTTAGGATATGTTTGGTTTGGATTTGTAGAGTGATTTTGACAAATTTTTTCTAAAAAATTTGTTTAGTTTGTAATTTTTCTAAAACAATTTCCAAAATCACTTTATCTCTCTTACACATTAATCAATCACTTTTTCTCTCTCCTCTCTCATTCTCAATCACTTTTTCTCTCACACACATCTACTCAATTATAATAAAATATCAAATTATTTCAAATTGCTAAACTCCAAAACTACTTTAAAAATACACAACCAAACAAACCAAAAATTTTTCTAAACTCTCTCCCCAAAACAATTTTTAAAAATTACTCTCTCAAAACCAAACCAAACCAAACATACCCTTAATTTCTGTTTCTAGACTAGTACCGTTCGGATTTGAATTTCAGTTTGTTGGTGCAAATTTTAGTTTGTTTAAGGACTCTGTTTCTGTAGGATTTTGTACTTTAATTAATGGTTTGTACAAATTAAATCTGGATCCTGTTTTTGAACAAAATCTTTTAACCTTGCATGGTGATATTGACATTAAGTGTAATATTGTTGATGAGTCCTCCTCTATTCTTTGGCATAGGAGATTGGGACATATCTCCATTGAGAAAATAAAGAGCTTGGTTAATGATGAAGTCCTTCCGACTCTTGATTTTACCAACGTTGGTATTTGTGTGGACTGCATAAAGGGAAAGCAGACCAACAAGACCAGTAAAGGTGCCAAAAGGAGTGAGGAAATTCTTGGAATCATACACACTGATATTTGTGGACCATTTACTCCACCTTGTCTGAATGGTCAGAGTTATTTTATCTCATTTATTAATGACTTCACACGATACATGTATTTCTACCTCTTGTTTGATAAGGCCGAGGCACTTGATGCCAATGTTTTCAAAACCGGACTGGTGAGCAACCGGAAAAGGGACCAGGTGGACGGGTCACCGGTTCAACTGTCGGGTCAAAGCGATCGAACTGTGATGTCATAATTAATATTATATAATTAAAAAAATATAATTATAAATTATAAATAAATAAAAATATATATAAATAATCAAATAAAAATAAAAATTGTTGCATAGTATTTATTAATAATATTTAATAAAGTCATAATTGATAAAAAAAAGTCACTTCTTTAAAAAAATTAAATTTTAAAAAAATTAAATTTTTTAAACATTCCCTCCAAATAAATTGATTGAATGCTAAATTTAATTTTGGAGGGAAATGAAATTTTCAACTCTCCCTCCAATCAATATGTTTCAAATAATTTGATTGAATCACACATAAAATTTTTTAGGTTCTCTTTAAAAAATCTTTTCCTATAAATAGGAATAGACTTTCATAATCTTCTCAAGCTTTCAATGAGACTCTTCCTTATGAGAGGAGACTCTTCAAATAAGAATTTTTAGTCAATTTTGAAATATATATTTATAAATATATATAAATATATAAGAAAGAAAAGAAAAGAAAAAAAAACTGGTCTGACCCTCCCGACCCGGTCTGGGTCACCGGTTTTACCAGTTCGACCACTGGGTTGCCGGGTTTTCCTAGTTTTGGCCCCACTCCGGGTTTAGGGGGTTGACCAGACCGGAACAAGGCCCAGTTCTCGGTCCGACTGGCCGGTCCGATCCAGGTTTGAAAACAATGCTTGATGCCTTTAAAGATTATAAAGCAAATGTAGAGAAATAAACAGAAAAGAAAATTAAAATTGTGAGGTCAGACAAGGGTGGAAAATATTATGGGAGGTACACAGAATTGGGACAATTACCAGGTCCATTTGCTAAGTTCCTTAAGGAAGAAGGCATTATTGCACAATATTCAATGCCTGGCACACCATAACAAAATGGTGTTGCAGAAAGAAGGAACCGAACACTTATGGACATGGTAAGGAGCATGCTTAGTTATTCTAATGTGTCTATAAATTTATGGAGTGAAGCTTTGAAAACCGCTGTGTATATCTTAAACAGGGTTCCATCCAAGGTTGTTCCTAAAACACCGTTTGAGTTATGGAAAGGATGGAAGCCAAGTTTAAGACATTTACACGTTTGGGGTTGTCCAGTTGAAGTGAGGGTGTATAACCCACATTTAAAGAAATTGGACCCTAGAACAGTTAGTGGTTTTTTCATAGGATATGCGGAAAACTCTAAGGGTTACAGATTTTATTGTTCTTTAAATTCACTTAGAATTGTTGAAGCCAAAAATACTAAGTTTATTGAGGAAGTTGACCCTAGTGGGAGTTACCCTCAAAAGATAGAGTGGAAGGAATCACGGGATCCAGATACAACACCTGTGAATATAGGTGAATTGGTTATCTTTCAGGATAATCAACCTGATATCCTTGAAAATCAACAAATTCAAGAACTTCCACCACAAGAGGAACAGGTCAACATAGAACCTGTAGCTCAAGTCCCAATTGAGACTACAGAATTAAGAAGATCCTCACGAGCTAGAAAGTCAGCAATTTCTGGTGATTATTTTGTATACTCAATGGAGTCTGATTTTGACATCGGACCTAAAGATGATCCTATTTCATTTTCTAATGCCATGAATAAGGATGATTCTAAATTATGGTATGATGCCATGAAGGAAGAGTTGGAATCTATGGCTAAGAATCAAGTTTGGAAAATTGTCGAGTTGCCTAAAGGAGTTAAAACGGTTGGCTGTAAATGGGTCTATAAGACCAAGAAAGACTCAAATGGCAATGTCAAACGATATAAAGCCAGACTCGTAGCTAAAGGTTTCACTCAAAGAGAAGGCATCGATTGTCATAATACCTTTTCTCCGGTTTCAAAAAAGGATTCATTTAGAATTATCATGGCATTAGTGGCTCATTTTGATTTAGAGCTACATCAAATGGATGTGAAAATGACATTTCTGAATTGGGATCTTGAGGAAGAAGTATACATGAAGCAACCTGAAGGTTTTTGTTCTGATAAAGATAGTCACTTAGTTTGCAAGCTCAAGAAATCCATATATGAACTAAAACAAGCTTCCCGACAATGGTAAAGTTCCACAATGTTATTACTTCATATGGTTTTACGGAGAATGTTGTGGACAACTGTATATACCTTAAGGTTAGTGGGTGTAAATACATTTTTCTAGTTCTATATGTGGATGACATTTTACTTGCATCTAATGATTTGGGATTGTTACATGATACTAAACAATTTCTTTCCCAAAATTTTGAAATGAAAGATGTGGGTGAAGCTTCTTATGTCATTGGCATAGAGATTCATAGAGATATGTCCAAAAGGACATTAGGACTGTCTCATAAAGCCTACATTGAAAGAGTTTTGGAGAAATTCAAGATGAGTGGTTGCACTCCTAATGCAGCGCCCATTTTAAAGGGTAACAAATTCAGTTTAAGTCAATGTCCGAAGAATGATTTGGAAAAGGAACAAATGGTTAGCATTCCCTATGCGTCTGCCGTAGGCAGTTTAATGCATGCTCTGGTTTGTACACGACCTGACATTGCATTTGCAGTTGGGATGCTTGGAAGATACCAAAGCAATCCAGGAATGGAACATTGAAAGGCTGCAAAGAAAATCATGAGGTACTTAAAGGGAACCAAGGACTACATGCTTACTTACAAGCATGTTGACTGTCTTGAGGTGGTTGGATTTTCAGACTTGGATTTTGCGAGTTGTTAAGATTCCAGAAAATCCACTTTAGGATATGTCTATCTTCTAGCAGGCGGTGCTGTTTCATGGAAAAACGCCAAAGAGACGATAATTGCATCGTCAACAATGGAAGCAGAGTTTATAACCTGCTTTGAAGCAACCTCACAGACTATTTGGTTAAGGAATTTTATCACAGGGCTTCGAATTGTGGATTCAATTTCTAGGCCATTAAAGGTTTACTGTGATAATTCGGCTGCGGTTTTCTTCTCTAACAACAACAAAAGTGGTAGCCGAAGCAAGAATATTGACATAAAGTATCTTGCTATTCGAGACCGTGTTAAGAAGCAAGAAGTCAGCATTGAGCATATTAGTACCGATATGATGATTGCAGATCCCATAACCAAAGGTCTTTCTATAAAGGTGTTTTCAAAACACGTTGAAGACATAGGACTGATTGGTTAGCTCAATAATTTTTCTAATTGTTGTTTTATTTTGTTCTGTCATGACATTTTGATTATTATTAGTGAAAAATATCATTTTGTGCACCTAAAGTATTTGTGATGCTATGCAGTCCATTGGGACTATTGATCCATAGAGATCATTGGACCCAGAATAACTTATTAGAAGTTATTCACAAAGAATGACACCACATAAAGTTGAGAGTGTGATACAATGTAATACATGGAAGGAAATACTTAATTGATAGAGTATAACCGCCATGATTCGTGTATTATACCTCTAAGGTAGGTTTGGGTAGTTTTATGATCATCATCAGTTTGTTAGTTATCCGACAGTCAACAACATGTGTTATATGTGCCAAGTGGGAGAATGTAAGAATATCTATAAAGTGGCCCATATGCCACTTGTTTGTTTTATTTATTTATTTATATTATATATCTTTAATTGGTTTAATGACTAATAGGTAACTCATGTCTGTTCACTATCTCATATGGTGGTTTCATGGGACTTTACAACTTCCCTGATGGTGGCAAGTTATAAGGAGTTACACTTGGATATGGGTCCAAGCCTATCTATATATATGCTTGTGATAGCCATCAAACACAGATGTTGTTTTTGTGAATAGAATAGCCTTGAAACTCTGTCTCTTTCACTTTTCACATATGGTTCTGTAAGTGTTCTGTGAGTGGGGTTTTTACACATTCAAGGTTTGATCATTCAAGGATAAAGATTCAAAGGCTTGAACATTATGGCAGGAGGTATTCTTCTTTCTGAATTAAAATTATTTTAATTTTCACAATAAACAGTAACAGTAATATGTTATTTTATTTGACAGTAACATGTTATTCTGGAAACATTGTTTAAAATAAGAAAAAAAAAAAATTTACTTTATCCTTACTCAATTATGTGTTTTCTCCTTAAGGGGTTTATGAAACAAAACAAATTGGGATGTCCTTTTCATCAAACAATGGTCCAATTAGGGGTGTAATTTTGGCTCGGCCCGGCCCAAGCAGGGCCCATATCGCACCTTGCGGGCTCCCGCCAAAAAAATCGGACCGGGTCAGGCCGACCCGCAGGCCAAAAAATTAGGCCTAGGCCCAAGGGTATTCGGGCTTTAGGCGGGCCAGTGGGCCGGGTATTGGGGCGGACCCTTAGGCTTAGGCCTGGGCTCGAGCTTTGGACGGGCTTAAACAATTTTTTTTATTATTTCCACCAAAATTTTATTATTTTCCATTAACAACAACACTGGGCATCGGGTGGGCCGGCTTTTGGGCGGGCCTTAACCAGGCCAATAGGCCGAGCCAAGCCGGTCGGGCCGAGCTTCAAAACGATGGCCCAGGCCCTGGCCGAAGGCCTCGGGCCTCGGGTTGGGCTTGGGCTCAAGCCTAAACGGGCCTTAACAGGCCAAGCCCACCTCGGACCGCCCGCGAGTCACGGGTCAAAATTACACCCCTAAGTCCATTGGAGAAGTTTTAGCTAAATTTTCCCTCTAGTAATTGTTTAAGGCAATAGGTCCAGTGCATATTTTTTGTTGGTGATAAGTCCACTTTTTGTAAAATAGTTTGGTGAGAAGTCTTAAAGGATATTTTGTTTTCAATTTTACCTCTCGACTTTTTTTTACCTGTTGATTTTCGTTGACTATCTATTAATATTATTTTCTATCTGTTGAAATTATTTGTATCTGTCCAAAATCCTATATGTTCAAATTTTTTATTAGTTAAAATTTCTGTATGTTCAAAAAAATTTATTTGTTGAATTTTTTTTAATATTTTTTTTTCTATCTGTTGAAATATTAAACTAAACAAAATCCTATCTGTTGAGCCAAACAAAACCCCAATTTGTTGCAATACCAAGCCAAAGCAAACCTATCTTGCCTATAGCAATCTGTTTCATCATCATCAACAACAACAAAAACAAATTTTATATATTTTTATCTGTTGCAATGCCAAACCAAAGCAAAACCTATCTTGTCTATAGCAATCTGTTTCATCATCATCATCATCATCATCATCAACAACAACAAAAACAACCTCAAGTTCATTACTACACTCTTCCGCCGCACTGATAGTAGCTCCATTAAGAGCTCATGAAAATAAATGTCTCTTTGCAAAAAAATCAATTTGGTAGTTGATTGACATCATACACTTTTTTGAATTACATTAATTGATATAATCGTTAAAACCATAACGCTAAGACTAAATGTTTGAAAAGCCTTGTTTTCTTTTTTTTTGTTTTTCTTTTTTTGGTGAAAAGCTTGTTATCAGTAATTGATATAATGAGTTGAACTTTTCTTTATACATAGATGGCATACGACTTGGATGGAATTGTGTGCCTCAGAATAGGCCATCCAATTTATGATACAACTTGGATTTTTTTTACAAAAAGAATAAAGACTATTATATATATACATATTTACATAAACATGTTCAAGGTAGATTTGAGATCTTGGATACACGACTGACGTTGACACTGTTGGGATCTGGGATCCCGCCCAAGACCTTATAGAAATTATTTAATGCAGAAAAACACACCCACACTCAAGGAGACACAATATTTAACGTGGTTCGGCCTCAATGCCTACGTCCACGAGAGAGTAGCCAGTTATCACTATAACAATAGAGATATTACAGAAAGATTACAATAGAGGAGGAGCTCACACTCTCCTTACTCACCCACTCACCCGTCTCCCTCGCTCACACCGAGGGAGACGGTCTCTCCGCCTCACATATCTCACTCTCTGTGGCTTGCTCTACACCCTCACACAAACCCTCCCCTTAGCCTCCATTTATACTCAATCAGAATGGAGATGGAGAGGCTGGCCTTGCATATGGCCAGCTATCTTGTGTGTTGGCTTCACATGGCCAGCTCATGCAGCACATAGAGGATCACCCCTCACATGGGGTGATGATATTCCACAAATCACCCCCTCAACCCATGTGAGGTGATCCACAACACACATTGCTGCTAATCTTGTCACGCCCAAATTCAACATAGTTTGCATCTCCTCACTGAGACGCTGCATCCCTTGAAAACTAGAGATAATACACCAGAGATACAAGAGGAGGAGGGAATCCTACATCCTCAACTCAACTCACACCACTCTCTGATTTGGAGAGAACCGCTGCTCCTATCTCCTACAGATCTCTTCCACGCTTCCTGTCTCGGATGTCTTCAGCATAGTCTGCATCTCCTCACTGAGATGCTTGCACCCCCTGAAGCTAGAGATAATACACCAGAGATATAAGAGGAGGAGGGAATCCTACATCCTCAACTCAACTCACACCACTCTCTGATTTGGAGAGAGCCTCTGCTCCTATCTCCCACAGATCTCTTCCACGCTTCTGTCTCAGATGTCTATACCTGCTATGCTTGAACTTGCGCAACCAAGATATCCGACACCCCCTGATTGGATGTCCTGCACCCCCCGCTGGGATGCCCTTGACTGTCATGCATTACCGTGCAACTCCTTGCATGATGAACACGGGAGCAACTAGAAAACTTCAGAGTTTGACACATCAACATCCTCAATTTTCCTTGCTCGGAGCTTATTTCTGAACAACCAGCTTTTGCTTTCTGCACTTCAGAACAACTTCCCAGCGATCTCATACGCCCGTTGTCTGTGCTGCAATCCCTGATGTTCGGTTCTGTCTCACTTGTACGTCCGTACTGATGTTTGACAGTTAGCCCTTCTGCCAAGACAACTTCCACCGGTCTGTACAAGTTACCACTATGCAACACCGTGCATAGTGCTCGCACCCATGGCTTCTGGTCTCCCTGCGTCAAGCATTCTTGAGAGATCTGCATCAACTCTATCATTTGCTGCCATGGAACTAAAGAAACCACCATAGAGAAATAAGACTTGCCACTCCTTGGCACGCACTCTTGCGTTTTACCTGTCTCAATTTCTCTGTCTGGAAGTTCCTGTGAACTGTCACCAACCTACTGCTGCACACTCTTCTCGCGCCTCTGTACGACACTCTAGCGTACCCTTGTACTGTTGCATGTCTGCAATTGTACTTTTGCGCTTAGGATGCTCCTCTGCAACTATTGTTCTACATGTCCACGTACCACCAGTACTTACTCGTATACAGTAGCTCCAACAGCCACAACATTTCCCTGAGCCTGAACTGGTTGCCAAATCATTTATCCGTCGATGAATGGTTTTCTCTTTTGATTGAACCAGATCCTCCGATCACCTCAACAACCAGGAAAGTTCCCAGGAAAGACTGGTGGGGTCACAACCGGTCCCACTTAAGAACCAGTCTCCTTAGACAGTGTCTTTTTGACAGAACTTTCCTAGACCTTTGAGATAATCATGTCTGCAATCCTCTGATCGCCCCTGACCAATCCTGATCTCCCTCGATCTGCCATTTGATCAAGCCTGATCTCCTCTGGTCTTCAATGATCTATCTCAATCTGTATCTGGTTGTCCAATCTGGTCAGAATCTGCCCATTCTAACCTCTTCAGTGAATCCGCAACATTCCATAATATCCGGCAACCTTCCTTCGAGTATTGAAGATGGCAAACACCCATGTTTTGACAATCTTTCCAAACCGTTCAGAATTTCACTATTCTGACCTCGCGGTTGCGTCCGGAGCAGTCCGTTTAGCTAGAACCAACCTTCGTTGCATTTCCGGGGACCTCACTGAAAACTATCCCCGAAAGCTAGGCCACACTACAATTTTCTGAAAATTCTGGGCCAAATTGCAATTTTCAGAAGTTCAAGGAATATTCCGTGTACCAACGAAATATTCCGTCCACTGCCCCTGACGCCGTCCACCACTTCAATCTGCCTTCTTTTTACAGAAACTCCATCTCCAAAATCTGACCGTACAGATGTGTCCGGAATACTCCAAATAGTCGGAAACCACTATTGGATCACCAAAAACGGACTCCAAATGGCTTCGATCTAGCCAAACATTTTGTACGCCTCAGATCTGCGGCTGTACCTTCGCCGCAAAGCACTGGATCCCTCATCTGGATGCTGACGTGGCAGATGACTGTGCTGCCACATGGCGACCACTTGCTGACGTGGCGATGGCAAACTGTCACGTGGCGCTGACGTGCACTGCCACGTGTCGCTGACCTGTCTGCCACGTGGCAGTACGGCTGGCATGCTTATGCTGACGTGTCCGATGACGCGGCTGCTGACGGGGCGCCCGTGGCCTGCGCGTGCCGTACACGCGCCTTCCCCCACTCGTCTTTTTCCTTCAGCCGCGCGTGGGGCGCGTGCGTGAGACTGGGCCGACGCGCCGACTGTCTTCACGGCGCGTGGGGGCGCGTGCAGAGACTGGGCCTCACACGCCTTCTTCAGGTGGCGCGTGAGGGCGCGTCCGGCCTCCGTTGGGTGTCTGCTTTATATTTCTGGACTCCTCTCGTCGAGCCCTTGCTCCTGGTGTGCTCAAAACCTTATTTCGAGCAACTTGATTTCTGGGCAGTTTCAAACAACACGTTGTTTTTGTTCCGAAACGCCACCAACGAGGCTCTGATACCACTTGTTGGGATCTAGGATCCCGCCCAAGACCTTATAGAAATTATTTAATGCAGAAAAACACACCCACACTCAAGGAGACACAACATTTAACGTGGTTCGGCCTCAATGCCTACGTCCACGGGAGAGTAGCCAGTTATCACTATAACAATGGAGATATTACAGAAAGATTACAATAGAGGAGGAGCTCACACTCTCTGTTATCTCAGCTGTACCTCAACTCTCCTTAGCTTCTCTATATATAGAGATTACAAATGCAAGAGAAAGTCTTTGAAATGAGCTGGCTGCCAGCCCATTGTTGTGCTTTCGGTGGCTTTCCAGATTGATGCTTCACATGGCTTCTCATGGCCTCATAGCCAACTCACATGGCCTCATGGCTTCCCCACCATGTAGCTGGCTGCCACTTTCCATGGTTCGGCAAGAATCTGTAGCCAATATTCAATAGACACGACAAATCTGGATTAGGCTTCACCAAAGCAGCGACGTCGACATGGTGTTGAACTTTGTTTGTCGTTGAACCACGACAGTGATCTCATATCTATGATCAGAGAGAAGATTGGTGAACATCAGCGGGATGGTGAAGAGAAGAGGAAAAGAGAGAGAAAGAGAGAGAGAAGGCAGCGACGGAGGTGGTTGTGGTGGTTGTGGTGGTCGCTGAAGTCACGGTGGCAGTAGAGAATGAGGCGTCAATGTGGAAGGGAGAGGAATGATGAGGCAACGGTGTGGGAGGGAGGGAAAAAGATGAGAGAGAAGAGAGAAGAGAGGGAGATGTGTGTGTGTGTGTGTGTGTGAGAGAGAGAGAGAGAGACAACTTTGCTGGGAAATGTCGATGTGCATACCTTATATATACATAGGGCTGTTTTGGTCTTTCTGCCTCTGTATGTCCTTATGGACAAAGTATTTTAACGCTTGGATCTATGACCATACAATTTTATAAAACGGATTTTTGAATCGAATGTCCTAAAAATTTAAAAAATATTTTTTGGATGAGACTTATAAATTTCATTATATTAAGTAAAATATATAACAATAGGATGAATATCAACAAAATTTGTAAATATTGAAATTTGAACTGAATATGAAATAAAAAGTCAAAATTTTTTAGTCATCGTTTGGCAATTGATTTTTTTTGTTGGTTTTTTTTTTTTTTTTTTAAATTTTTTGGCTATTTTAACTTGGTACTAAAAGTTTGTTTAATTTGACTTTTTTGATTTTTTTTCACTTTTGTGAGTAAAAAAGTAAAATAATTATAATTTAAATGTGCTATTTTATCTTATTAACTTAGTTAGATTATTTTGTCTTTTCTACTTTTATTTTATTTTATTTTATTTTATTTTATTTTTTAAACTAAGGGCTGGTTTGGCATGCCTTAAAAAAAACAAAAAGTCAAAAAAATACTAAAAAAGTTAAAAAGTTATCAATATTCACGAATTAAAAATATAAAAAAAATAAATTTACATTGATGCAAAGTACAAGTCATGAATATACGACACAGTGATGGGTCTGTCCTGGTACAAATTACACACATGTGCACAACAAATTTACACAGCAGTGTTGTTTGGTTCATGGGGGCCTATCACGGGTCCCATTTTGATAATCTGAACCGTTGAATGTGTAGAACTCGTCGTGTACTATACGTCTGTAAAAAATCACGTTAATCGGATGTCGCTAACTATATGATCAAATCAATTTTGTATAAAAAATGGATGGGGTTATAGTTAACGGTTAAAAAAACTAATCCGATCAGATAGCTATCAATATCCGATCAACGTGATTTTTTATAGGCATATAGTGCTCGACGAGTTTTATATATTGAACGGTTCAGATTATCAAAACGGGACCCGTGATGGCCGCCACGGACCGAACAAAACCGTCCAATGCAATGCCCAAAAAATAGACAAGCATTTCTTAGCATCAATTCAGCCTACGCAGACGGTACAGCTATACAATTCACAATCTTTATCTTCTACTACACATTAATTTATACAATTTTTTAATACAATTTTTTTTTATAAAAAATCAAAAAAAATTAATCCAAACAACAATATTTTTTTTCCTAAACTTTTTAATCTAAAAAATTAAAAAACATACTTATTTAAAACACACCAAACAACCTTAAAATGCCAATGCGAAACAAGAATATCGTCGATGCACAATGTGAAACTTTTTTAAGTCAATAATATTATAGTCTAGGCTAACCCACCAATGACCCAACCAATTTAAAATAGCACGTCACACTTTCCTTGAGCACATCAAAAGCACATCTACTAGCAGATTATTTTAAAAGTACGAAAAACACGTATATTTTTTATTTTTTTTTAATTTCAAAAATATCATCTCAAAATTTTAAATAAAACTTGGTAGTTTGAAAAGTTTAGGCCCCGATTGATCTAAAATTCAAATTGATGTCGTCTTGATTTTTTTTCCCTCTCTTTAAACAGATAGAAGGGAGAAGGGAGAAGGGAGAGAGAGAAGAGGGAGAAAGACAGAAGAGGCAGGAGAGCAACGGCGTGATGGCGATGACGGGCTGTGTGTATATATACACAGATCTGTGTATACACACAGAGCAATGGTAATGGCGATGGGCGACGGACAGCAACGGTGATGGCGACGGCGGCTTCTTCCTCCTCTCCTTCTTCCCCTGTTCTCTCTTCTCTTCTCTTCGTTTTTTTTTTTTTTTTTTAATTCTGATTTTGATTTTTTTGATTTGTGTAGATTTGGTGATTTGTAAGATTTTTTCGAGTTTTTGATTTAGATTTAGATTTAAATTTTCATGTGAGTTTGTCAGTTGCTGTGGGTTTGATTTTTGATTTTTTTTTTTTTTTTTGAGTTTGTCTGTTGAGTTTTGATTTTCATGTGAGATTTTGAGTTGTTGAGTTTGCTATGGGTTTGAATTTACGAATCATCATTTCTGCTGGTAACTGATTTTTTTTGGGTTTGCTGTAGGTTGATTTTGATTTCAGTTGATAACTGAAACATCATTGGTTGGTGCCAATCACCTTTTTGTTTTTGTTGATTTAGATTTAGATTTTCATTTTCATTTTCATTTTTTTTGAAGAGCAGAGCAAAGAGGGAAAGGAAGAAGAAAAGGGGGAAG
This sequence comes from Camellia sinensis, assembly GCF_055761805.1. NCBI lineage: Eukaryota > Viridiplantae > Streptophyta > Magnoliopsida > Ericales > Theaceae > Camellia > Camellia sinensis. The sequence goes on along the minus strand of NC_138961.1, from coordinate 158,211,098 downwards.
GGGAATTCAAACGACGTCGTTTTGAAATTCGGGCCAGTCGAGCCCCAACAAATTTAGGCTACGTAGCAGGACTGTTTTTAAATATCAGATAGTAATTTATATTTATTGCACAACAAAATACCGTCTAAAATTCGTACACCTTCAAATATCAGACATTTTTAAACATTATAATATGATTATTTTTCTAATAATTCTATTACTGTAGCGTGTTCAATATTTGTCTCCTTCATTACCTTATCATGAACTGTGGTGAGCATTCAAATATCAAACAATTTCAAATATCATAATATGATTATATTTTTTAATAATTCCACTACTGTGACTTATTCAATATTTGTCTCTTCTACTACCTTCTCATGAACGGTGAGTGCGAGAAATTTTGTGAGATTCAAATAATAAAAAAATAAAATAAAATATGAAAATATATAAACAAAATAAATATTTTTACAATTGATCTACTTTGAATGAGTGGTGATTATTCGAAGTGGCCTCACTGGCAAACTGATAGTCTTTGGATTATTTTTTACAATTTGATTTTGTGTATTAATAATTCGGAGGATCACAATCCCCTATAACACTTTTATAAATATTTGCTCTGGAGGATTCGGAACAACCGCCGATCACAATCCCCTATAACACTTTTATAAATATCTACTCTGGAGGATTCGAAACAACCGCCGATCACAATCCCCTATAACACTTTTATAAATATCTGCTCTGAAGGGTTCGGAACAACCCTGTTTCGCAATCTAAAATAAATTCAAAAAAGTGAGAAAAGAAAATTGAGTTTGTGAAACTTTATGTTGTGTTTTATATAATAGTATAGAATATTAATAGTGTAATTTTCACACTATCACTAAGATTGAAACTAAAAAAGCCAAACTCGTGTACAATTATGCATCCAGTTAGTTGGTCTCTATAAGTCATTTAGAGTTGTGTTATGGTATATGAAGAATATATATATGCCTACTTTAATTTTTAAAATATTTAAATAAAAATAATATATGCCTAAAAATTTAATCACCAATATTGAAATCAATAAAAGTCAAACACATCTATAGTCTAATGTATCTAACCGATTGATCTTTGTAACTCATTTAAAATTCAGTGTAATAGCATACCCAAATATATAGCTGTAAATCAAGAAAGAATATCTACATACATACTTTGATTTTCACACATTCACACTATTTGTAAAGACTTCTTGTGATTTCTCTTACATTATTTGTAAAAAGCAATTATAAATTTTTAAACCGAACTGTCTTATGATGTTTTGATAGTGTAGGTTGAAGTGAAAAAAAAAAAAAAAAAGAAGCAAAAGTAGAACTTGAAAGAAGAATAAAAAAAAAAACTTAACGGCAAAACTTTAAAAAAAGAAAAGAAAAGAAAAAGAATAGCAGTCTGGGACATCTCAATTACGTGAAGGATGAGATTTTATATAGCAATAACAAATCTCAACTGGGAAGGAAATAATACTAATATATTATGAAAGCTTTTGTTTGTGTTGAATATATTTTGAAATTTTGTACTATAATTAGCAGTAAATTTTACATATTGCAATAACAATCACGAATTTTAAAGAAATAATTTTAATGAATTTTTGAATTTTTTTAAAAATTAGCTTACTTTATATTCTGAACTAATTAGAAAATGACTATTTGAAGTGTTAAAAAGAAAAAAACAAGAAAAATATATTAGAAGATCATTCCATAAAATGGCATGTATTTAAGTGTTATATATTATGAAATTTTTTGGTTGAAAGAAATATCATTTCATATCTATTGATACTACATGCCAAATCACAAAGTTTAAAAAAATCTATTAATAAATTTTTGACAATGATTAAGAGAATTTAAAAATTAATTTATTTTATTTAAATTAGATTTTGGACCAATTAAAAAATGACGTTTTTGTGTTATATAAATTACAAAATATAAGAAAAATAGATTGCCATTTCTAATTTCAAAGAGGTCATAATGTTTTTGTTTATATAATAGTACGTATAAATATTATGAAATTTGTGTCTATACTATTTTATCATGGAATTATACTATGAAAATCTTTTGATTAAAGCAAATATCATTCCATAACTATTGATACTATTATGGAATTAAATCAATGTCATTCCATAACTATTTATATATTACTGACATTGATTAAGAAAATTTAAAACATTAATTTAATTTAGCTAAATTAGATTGTAAACCAATTGTAAAATGGCATGTATATTTTAAGTGATATAAAATTTAAAAAGTATAAGAAAATTAGATTGAGATTTTTTTTTTTTCTTTTAACCTTAATTGTTGCACTGGTCATATTCTACTTTATGTTTATTTATTAAGAGCAAAACAGAGGAGGCTTTTGTGCCCTCGTTTGGCATAAGCCAAACGAGGTTTTTTAACTAAAATAGTTATAAAAAGATAAAATATATTTTTTTAGTTTAATAATATAAAATGTCACATCCAAATCATAATCATTTTATTTTTTCTCTCACAAAAATTAAAAAGCTCATCCCAAACGAGACTTTCTACCTCATTTTTTTTAAATATTCATTCCAGACTTATTTCAATAACATTTTTACATGATGTAACGTGATAAAGTTGCCATTAAAATTGCTCAATTATTTGAAAAAGGAAAATTACTCATTTCACGCCAGACTGATTATAATGATTTGATATCTAAGGATAAATTGAAACAACTTTAAAAAAAAAGCGCGTTGTTTATAGTACTAACTATCATGTTGCTAATGCGGGAATGGTAATAGAAGATTCACGACAATTGAGATTATAGTTATTATAGATTTTATTTATTCAGTGAATTTCGAACAAATTTGATTAATTTTGATTTTTATTATACTTCAATTATGAAGTGTCAACATTTTCTTTTATAATTATATAGATTTTATACTAATAGTTTAAAAATATATTTGGCATAGCCATAAATAAACCCTTTAAATTTTATCTCGTAAATAGCGCGAGTGATATGTTAATTTTTCTTAAGGGGGCTTACGTGTAGGTCTTAATTGATAGATTTATTATCCAATAAGTCCTATAATATTAATGACATTTTTCACCAAACACTACTAAAAAATGTCACTAATTGTTAATTTTCAGCGATAGTTTGAAAATTTTATCACAAAAATGTTATTAATTATAAGTTTTAGCGACGGTTTAAAAAAATTGTCATAAAAAAGTGACTAATTTTTAACTTTCAGCGATAGTTTAAAAAATTCTTCACAATTTTTTTTATACTAATTATAAGTTTTTACAACAATTTATAAAAATTATAATAAAAAAATTACTAATTGCCAGTTCTTAAAAATATATACAAAAAAATTGTTATAAAAAATTGATTTTAATAATAATTTTATTAAAATTTACTTTTATTAAAACAATTATTATGACCTAGTAACTTAAAAGAAAAGAAATCTTTAGAGTGCGCGCGGATCGCGTGCACAATATTGAATAGTTCACATGGACCACATTTTTTTTGAACGACATATTGACCACATTATTAATTTCTGGAAAAAACGGTATTATTGTAATGGATTTTTTTTAAGTGTGCAATTTACACCTTACACTTATGTCTTTTTATTTCCTGTCCTGTTTTATGTTTACAGTAATGCTAAGTATCATGAAAAGTCTTTTATGAAAATGGTCATGGAAGATTTGTGACCTTTGAATTATACTTATAATAAAGCACCACACACTAATCAAGGTAATCTAAAGATCATAAATTTTTCATGATCTTTTTCATGACAAAATTTTCATGATCTCTAACATTTCTCTTATGTTTATACCTTTCATTTATACCTTTTGTGTTGATTGCATATAGTGTGCAACCTTAAAGGGTTGCACACCATAACAGTATCCTATTGTAATAGAGACACGTTAGGTATGCGCACTTGCAAGGTATAAAACAGTAACACGGGTATGTTTGGTTTGAGTTTGGGAGATGAGTTTTAGAGATAAAAAGTATGAAAAATTGTTTGGTTTAGTTTTTTTCAAAAGATGTTTTGAAAAATTATTTTGAGAGAGAGTTTTGGAAAAAGTGATTGATTTGATATGTATGAGAGAGAGATTTGTTTGGAAAACTTGTAAACCAAACAAGTTTTGAGAAATTTTTTTTAAAAAATTTGTTTAATTTGATTATTTTTAAAAACTTATTTGTAAAAAAATTTTTCCAAAATTTTTTGAAAAACACAAACCGAACAAGATGTATGGAGAAAGTGAAAGTTGTGGTGGGAAAACAAAGGAGAAAAAGGAGAAAATGAAGGGAAAAAACAAAAAGAAAGAAAGTGGGAAACCACAATAACCGTGATTGATGGATCAAAATCGTACTACACGTTTTTACAAGAAGGAAAATGTTTGGACCCATAAAGAAAGATTCCATCTGTTAAAAAAAAATAAAGAAAGATTTCACGGTCTTTATTAATGTATTAATCATTGATTTGTTATTTGTTATTTTTATTTTTATATGTGTGAAAGTAATATAAATAGTTTAGTTCATTTTAAAAATTAGGAAGTGGTGTTTTGTGGCGTTCTTTACCATTACTGTTTGAAGAAAAGGCAAAGCAAAAGTTGTTTCTCCTGTCCTATTTTTTTTTTCACTTTTTCATTTTGATTTGTCTTGAAAAGCTTGTTCACTGTTTATTTTAAAATATTAACAGGCTAATTTGAGAATAGGGTTAAAATCTAAAATTTCTTTTCCGATGTACTAAAAAAAAGTTAAAATTTGATTTTTAATTTATTTTGAGTCATATTATTTCTTTATTTTTTTATATATATTTCACAAAAAAATTTTAAAGTTAAAAAGTTAACTTTTAACCAACTTTTCAAAACAAGTCTAAACAATGGTAAAAAGTCAACTTTTTAATTTTTTAGTTTTTTTAACTTTTTTTTACCGAAAACAACCCAACTTTTTACCAAAAAAGTCAATAAGCCAAAAAGTTAAAAAATTATATTCTTCTAATTTTAAAATTTTAATTGAACTTTAATGATATAAAAAATAAAATATAAATAAAAAAAAAATCAAAACATCAACATCACTATAGGTTCATACACTTAAAGCTTTTTAATATTTTTACATATAAAAATATATTTTATGGGTGTACTACATCTATAGAAGTCAGCGATATAGTACACAATTATGGGAGTGTTTGGGAAGAAAAAAAATACTAGCTTAGTTTAGGTTAAAAATTATAAAAAGATAAAATAGACTAAAATAGTTAATAAGACAAAATATCACATCAAACCCATAATCATTTCATTTTTTCTCTCACAAACATCACATCCAATCACAAAAAAATCCAATCATGTTCTCAAACACAAAAATTTTAACCTACTAAAATAGCCAAAAACTAAAATAACCTACTAAAATAATCACTTCCAAGACGAGGCCTCTATACACTTTCTGTGATTGTAGACTAGAGCATTTTTATTAGTAATTTCAAGGTTGATCCTTTTGGATCCAAGCACACCATTAAGATGAAGGTTGAGGTAATTGCCAGAGAAACTATCAAACCATTTTGTCCCACTCCCACTCACCTTAGAACCTTCAAGCTCTCCCTTCTAGACCAACGTATTCCTCATGTTTACAAGTCAATGGTTTTTTACTATCCAATTAATAGCGGTGGTGATAGTAGTAGTAGTGCTAGTGATCAGGAAGCGATGATCACTCAAAAATCGCAACACTTAAAGCAATCGCTCTCTCAAATCCTAACTTGCTTCTACCCATTTGCTGGAAGAATCAAAGACCACCTCTCCATTGATTGCAACGACGAGGGTGTTGATTATTTCGAATCTCGAGTCGACTGTCCTATCTCTGACGTTCTCGAGCACCCCAATCATGAAACCGTGATGAGTTTCGCTCCGACCACCGAGCCGACAGAGCTCGGCAGTAAGGCTCCTCGTTTGTTACTCGTTCAAGCCAACTTCTTCAAATGCGGAGGGTTAGCGTTGGCCGTGTCCAATTCCCACAAGGTCGCCGACGCAGCCACATTCAGTGCATTCATGAAAGGCTGGTCCTGCACTGCCCTCGGATACCCCAACACGGTGGTTCCTGATATCAGCGCCGCCTCTCGCTTCCCCCCATTAGACGATTCACACTCGCAGTCACCACAAGTAATGTCAGCGGAGTTCAACACGAGACATAACGTTGTTTGTAGAAGGTATGTGTTTGACGCATTAAACATTTCAGATCTCAAAGCTAAAGCAGCCAGCTCGAGCGCGCAGCATCCCAGTCGCGTCGAGGTTGTGACCGCGCTCATTTGGAAATGCGCCGTGAAAGCATCCAGATCAAGGTTGACATTCCAACATCTAAAACAGACGTATGTATTGATCGGAGTGGCGAACCTGCGTTCAAGGCTTGTCCCGCCCTTGCCAGAATATTGCTTCGGAAACATATTTGGGGTGCTACGAGTGGTCATAGTGGCTGATGACACTGAAACAGAATTAGACTTTCCCGGATGGGTCTCTCGCGTTAGGAAAGGGTTTGCGGAGTCTTGCGATATCGCGGTGAAGAAACTGCAAGGCGATGATGATGAATGTGTATCGGAGACTAAAGCTTCTTCAGCAATTGAGGTTGGAAATCAGGGACTACAGCAGAAAGAGGTCAAAGCACAAGATAGAAGAAGCTTGTTGAGCCATTCTAGTTTGTGCAGATTCCCATTTTACGATGCCGATTTTGGGTGGGGGAAGCCTGTATGGGTAAGCGTTGGTTACTTGGTTCCCCAGAATGCAATGTTGTTGATGGATACAAGAGAGGGTGACGGTGTTGAAGCTTGGGTGAGTTTATCTAAAGAAGAGATGGCGTTGTTCGAGCGCGACCCGGAGTTGCTGGAATTTGTTTCTCTGAAACCAAGTGCTCTCTAAACCAAGTCCGACAGATAATCATCTTCGGCTCTTAATAAGTTGTTTGTTGTTTTGTTTCTCCTGGATCTTGGATTGATGCTCCACTTTTGCTGTTCATGTGCCATTATGATTAAAAAAATAATGAGGCTAAGGTCACGTTTGGGAACAAGTTAATTTAGTAATTTTTTAGTTATTTAGCTAAAATATGAGTTAAAAAAAATTAGTATGTTTGGGATAACTTTTTAACTTTTTACGAAAAGATGTGTAAAAAGTAGAGAAATTTTTTTTTAAAATTTTTTAATTTGAATTATTGACTTTTTAATTTTTTTAATAATTTTTTGATTTTTTTTACTAAATTGACCTGTTGTCAAATGAGGCCTAAATGTGCGTGTATGCAAGAACACTGCCCTTCCCTTCCTCTATGATTTGGATTAGATGCTGATTTTCGGGCGTGGATAAGTTATTCGTTGGTTTTGGACACGGCACGTTAGTTTTTCAAAAGAGAAAAGTTAGGGATTATAAAAAAAAATTTATGAAAATGATTATAAAAGATTTATGATTCTTAGATTATCTTAGTGTGCGATACTTTATTTTAAGTGTAATTCAAAGGTCACAAAATTTTCATAATTATTTTTATAAAAGATTTTACATGATACCTAACATTACTGTTTCCAAAAATATTGTGATTGATAAATGCACTACAGGAAAAATGAGATATAACCACGTTTTTTTTGGTGGCGTTTTTGACAAATGCCGTCCAATCTATGAACAAATCTTTTAAATTCCCGATTATGCTATACTAGTTTATTGGCAAACGGTGGTATAACATGGTATGAAACGGAGGGTAACATTTGTGCCAGTGAAACGGCACAGTTTTGTGTATGTGAAATAGGGGATTTTTTTTGCCCTTTTACAAATATCTAGATATGCTTTTCGATTTCAATCGATTGAACAGAGACGCGACTTGAGAGAGAGAGAGAGAGAGAGAGAGAGAGGGCTGGTTCTTTGATTTCCATCGATTTTTGGTGATTTTGATCTAGAAAATCTTGTTCTCTCTTCTGACCTGAGCGTATATCTTCGAGATTGTTTGAATCCTTCTGATCTAAATCGATCTAGGGCTCACGGTAAGGGTTTTCTAACCTAGATTTGCTAAGTTCACTCAAGATCTGTAAAATCTCATGGTTAAAACAACGATTTGGAATATATTTTTGGTTGATGTTTGTAGATTCACTTGCATTTTTTCCCCAAATCTAGCTTATTTCTTGCATTTTTGCTTTTGTTTTGTGTTCTGTCTCTTCATTTGTGGTCTCTTGCTCTTTCTAGTCCATGCAATGGGATACATGGAAAGTTTTTCTCGTTCATGGCGAATGGATTTTGTCTAGGGTTTCGCGTGCAATGTCAATGTCTCCAGGCAATTAGCGGCTTAACGATCTAGAGACGTAGATCTTATTCTCAGATCTGCTATCTCTTCGATCAGATCTGTAAATATCAGCTCTAAATTCTGTTTGTTACTTTCTTCTAGTGTTGATTGGATTTATGTTTCAGCCACAATACTATTTTGAGCAGGTGGAAATTGTGTTTTATGTTAGTTGTTGACATAGAATTTAATTTGTTGACATAGAATCAAATCCTCAAACCAAACACAGCCTCAAGGATTTTTAATTTTTATTTATAGTGATATTTAGAAATTCCTAATTCCTGAAGTTTAATGTTAAAAGTTGTTGATTTTTTCTTTCTTTTTCTATATCCATCTCTTGACCGACCACTTGATCAAATTCTACTGGTCTATTTATTTTTTTTAGTGATTTTGGAGCTTTTCTTGTACATATATATTGCTTTGCCCTGCTTTTAATTCATACAAATGTTGAAGTGTGTGGAAATTATTAGATTGTTGGCAAATGTTGCAAACAATAGCTTTCATGATTTGGAATTGTGTTGAATTTTAGTGTTTGAGGAAACGTGCAATAATAATCTTTTAGTATGGTGAAAGCTTATTGAGCTATGATGTAGCAAGCAAAGGACCATTTTTTATTGTTCACTACGCAATTAATTATTGAATGACATGAGTTGTGATGATTGTCAATTATCCATTGAATTTGAATGCTGAAACTTTTGACAAGGAGATAAAAAGCATGATTACATAAAATTCTAGATGGAGAGAAGCCCAAAAAGCCCTCATCTGAAGAAACAACTGTTGCACCAGTAGAGGTGAGATTGATTCAATACTCACACACATCTAATAGTGAGATTACATATCTGGGCCAATTACTGATTTGAAAAAACCTTTTGGAATGATTGTAATGTTTTTGGATTTTAATCTTTCAATACTACAAGCGACACTTGAAATTGTTATTCTAATGAAATAAAATCAATCTATGTGTTGTTCTTTTATTTAATAGAAAAGTTACTAGAGTTTTATTGTTGATCATTACGTTCATTTTGAATGAGTTTTAGGTTTACTAAGTTTATGGTAAAACTCATAAACTTAGGGAAAATGGTAAAACTCATAAAACCAAATGGGTTTTTTGTTTTTCCTGTAGGCTTTGAAAGAAGCCTTTGAACAAGTTCAACTGTGTTCCAGGCTGGAGGAACTTTTACTAAAGAAGAAACTCTTAAACAACGGGGATTCTCCAGAGATTCATGAAAAAAATGGATGGTTTTCCTCTTGATGACAGTGTTTTCTTGATTAAAAGTGAATCAACCAAAAAAAAGAGTCGATGCCAAAGATTAAGAACTAGATGGCAATGCAAGAATAACTGGTTTAAAGATTCTCTGTTTCTTCTACACATGATGCACCACTGGTACAAGGAGTTTTGAATGGGATCCCAATTTACTTTCTGTCTATATTCAAGATTCTAATTAGGATTGCAAAAAAAATTTGAACAATTGATGGGATTTTTTTTTAGGAAGGGAAAGGTGAGGGCAAGAAGGACCATCTGCTAAACTAAGAAATAGTCTCACTTCCTAAGAAGAAAGGGTGGTGTAGAACCAGAAGACGAAAGGCGGCACAACCTACTCTAGGGTTTATGTTCCACAACCTCCATATATATATGGCTAACATAGCTAATAAGGAAATTAAAGAAAAACGAGAAATAACTAAGTTGGAAATAAAATCTCTTAAAAATTTTAGGGTTTAATGAGGTGAACCAAGCTTTGCTGGCTAAAGTCTATTTACATCATGTCTTACTTCAATCACTTTGAGCTGTACCAATGAATAGTTCTTGTTGCATTGCCGAAGGGTACTATTTGAGCTTTAAGGTGGTTTCATAATCTCAGGTGTAGAACTTTTTCATAACCAAGATAAGAAAAGAGGGGAGGAAAAGAATATTGAAGTCTTAAGTTGCAAAGTTAGTTGAATTTTGTCAAACTTCCATATTATTGTCCATCTAAGGAAAGACAGATATTACATCTAATGTTTTTATTTTTTTTATTGCTGGTTTTTCATGAAGTAGTTTTGAATTAGGGCAGCTGGAAAAGCTTTTAATGATCTTACTATGTTAAACTTGGTATCTGTCATTGATTATTATTTGAATTTCATTCCTATTGAATTTAGAAACAACTTGCTAGGATACTGGTCTTTGTTGGCAATATCTTCTTGTTAACATATCATTCCCTTTTGGTTCTTGACAGATCTGATAGGAAGTTTCTTTATCAGATATTGGGTGAAGTTATTAATGCAGGGGCTACAACTGTCAATGTCCCTGATACTGTTGGGTATACTGTGCCTGATGAATTTGGACAATTGATTGCCGACATAAAAGCCAACACTCCTGGAATTGAAAATGTGATTATTTCGACGCACTGCCACAATGATCTTGGGCTGTCTACTGCCAACACATTAGCGGTATGTAATTATATTGGTCTTCTTGTATACATTTAAGGGCCACATAAACCAAGGTGCACTCATGTGTTAGTTCATCTAAATTTAGGGGGCATGTGCAGGCTCAAGACAAGTGGAAGTAACAATCAATGGCATTGGTGAAAGAGCTGGTAATGCTTCATCGGAGGAGGTGCGTGTTGTTTACGCGAAGTTTGATATAAAAAAGTTGCAGCCTCTTAATTTCATGGAAGCTTATTTTTTATGTGGTTTATGGACTTCTGTTGCTCTGCATGAAGCTTTCAGACAGCTTTTATGGACCTAATGATGCAATTGCATTCTGAGCTTGATATTGATGTTCCTGCCATTGCTTCTCCTTTAGAGTAAGCAACAAGAATATTTTTAGCTCCTTTTCATTTGCTTATGGACTTTTTCTACAAGATTTCTTTTCTCAACACTGGATTCAGTTAGTCTATGATGAGTGACTATGTTGTGCACCATCTTCACAATGATTGACACACTATGGCAGAGCCTTGTTCTCTTCTATGTACTTTTATTCACCTATAGGGAGAGCACTATTGACATATGGGGCATGGGAAGTTTGTGGACGATTGCAGTTGCTATCCTAGTTAATATGCACTTGGCAATGGACATTAAGCGGTGGTTGCTACTTACTCATTCTTTAGTTTGGGGATCAATAATCATTACTTATGCCTGTGTGGTGGTATTGGATTCTATACCCATCTTCCCCAATTACGGGTTAGTGTTTTGATTCAAATAGGACCACTGCATATTTTGTCCATTTCACAATGTGGAGCTAATATGTTTTTTTGTCTTCATTAGGACAATATACCATCTGGCAAAGTCACCTGCATATTGGCTCTCCGTCTTGGTTATAATAGTCTTAGCATTACTCCCTCGCTTTATTTGGAAAGTTATACATTAAAATTTTTGGCCTTCAGATATCCAGATAGCTAGAGAAGCTGAGATACTGAGAAAAGAACCTAATTATTTTGGGTCTAAGCCAGATCCAGGTTCCAGTTAATATGTATATTATTAACTGATCCAATTTGCTATGACCTGGCCAGAGTTTGTCCAGCCAAATGTGAAATTTAATGGTAAGTTCAGTTTCATTTATACCTCTATTCCTTTTCTGTTTCATTCACGGTACCTTCCTTGCTCTCTGTCTCTGTGGTTGGAGAAAAATAATTCTCACCTATGGGCATGAGCTTGGCATGAGCTTTCTCGAACAGTAACTAGCCATATGTTAAACCCCATGGTCAACCCATTTTCTCACTTTCATCATCATCATCTTTCTCTTTAATTGAATTCTGCACTTGTGTGTACATATCATGTTAAATATGTAAATGTCTAATTCGTATATCTTGTTAAAAGAAATATGTACTTGTGTATACATATATATATATATATATATATTAGCATTTGGGCCCATGCAATGCGTAGCAATTCATTTTGGTCCTCTTTTTTTTTTTTTGTAAAATTCATAATATGAATTTCTATTTCTGTTTAAATAGAGATATGGTTGAGGGTAGGCAGTTGAAACTGTCATGATTTTTCTCTGAACTTCGGTGGCGACTTGATATTTACATGTTTATCCCTTTTATGATGAAAAGCAGAGACATATGGCATGGTTTTTCTGGACAAAGAGGTAGCGTGACGGACCTTAAAATATGTGTTCACATTATATTATATAATAATATAAATAGTATAGATGTATGTATTGTAAGTTCAAGGAAACTTATACCATGAGAAATAACACACAGATTTCATGATAAAATGGGCAGTTCAGAGATCAGTTAGTCTTCCTACCACATCATGTAGCGGTAATAAATCACATGGCTCAGTTTCAGCTGGTACGTATAAGTTTTTGACTTTTTAGTAGTATTTGTATAGTATACTTCAATTGAAATCAAATGGACATGACTATCACAGTTTATTTGTTTGATCAATTATAGAGAATTTTATTAATCATTAAATATGATTTTATATTTTTTTGGTGATTGATCTCCTTGTGCCATTGTGCGATGTGTTCATTGTTTTGTTCAATTACGAAGGAATCTTATCATGACAAATTGACAGCTTGTCTCAAACCACCCCCACTCCCTCTCTTACTTTTGCAACTGTTTGTCTCTTACTACATCAGCATAATTTGTCAATGCCTGAACTCTCCTCTAAAACCTCTTGATATGCTGCCACTCCTATAACATCAAAAGGATTTGACCCCTATCAAATGCATAGAAATATTACAGAAACTAGTGGGGTGGCACTCATTACATGAGTGCAAGTGCCACAAAGAACCACTAAGTTAGCCAATTTTTGAACAATAGTGCATAGAGAGAGAGAAAGAGGTGTACTAAGTAGCCTCTTAATTAGGAAAGAGAATTTTTAAAACTAACTGGGAGTTCTAGGCAGTTGTGGGGAGTTCTTTAGAATAAGGTGTTTACTTGAACATTTACCCTCAAATGAATATAGAAGCAAAAGGATTTTAATAATGCATAATTTAATTTTCTTTGGATAGTTTAGGGAAAAGAAAAATATACACAAAATTAGTGTTCTACTTTTATATATTAGCAAAGATGACATGCTTGACAACTGAAGTAAAAACGAAACTAAAGCTATTAAAAGTACACATGATGATAATATATATGCATCAATTATGAAGTGCACAATGCTCTAATGGAGATGCCATTAAAGTTGTTGCATGTTGACATTGCTAATATTGGTGCCAAATTTAGTACAAGTCTTGGCAGATTGTTAGATTTTGGAATTGCTATCAACGGTTAGATGCATTTTCTATTATTTATGATTACTGATATCAATTTCTCTCTCTCTCTCTCTCTCTCCCCCCCCCAAAAAAAAATTGTATTCATGTTTTTAAGTTCAGGGAACAACAGCGATAAATGAAAAAAGTGCATTGGAGACAATGATGGAGAGGCTGGATTAATGATGGAGAGGTTGGATTACAAGTTAACAAAACTCAGATTCCGAATATAATTGCAGAGACGCAATGCATAAAGAGGGGCATCCAATTGTGGTGAACTAGGTTGATATGGTAGGAAAATGATTTGTGTGAATGTGGTTATTGTGAATGAGAATAAGAATATCAAGTTGGTTCAAATGTCCAGATTTGTATTTTGGTGAACTCAGATTCCTATTTTGGCTCAAATAGAGGGACATCCAATTTTGGTGACTCCTTAATGTAATTCAAACGATTTGTGTGTGCATGGTTTTTTTTTTTTTTTGGTGACTCCTTAATGTAATTCATTTGATAAGATTTTACTATGTGAATGAGAGTTATTATTTCATATTAGTGTTATTTTTCAGTTTTATTATAGGTTTTTTTGGGTTCAATAACCTAAAATTAGCACAATTAAAAAAAGAAAAAAAAAGGGGCTATCACGGCGTTTTTAAAAACGTCGTTAAATAGCATCAGATATACGATGGCGTTTTAAAAACGTCGCTAAATAGCATGATGACTTGGCAGAACTTTTAGCGGCGTTTTTAGAAAACGCCGCCTATTGGCATATAGCGACGTTTATAAAGCGCCACAGAGTTATAGCGACGGCCGCATCTTCGACGTTTGGTGCTAAACGCCACAAAAATATTTAACGGCGTTTTTAGGATCTATTGCGGCGTTTTTTAAACGCCTCTAAAACCAGAATTTCCAGCAGTGATGAGATAGGATTCATAATTTTATGTTAAGTAATTGGGAAGCAGCAAGGATCATGATGTATGCTGATTGATGTGAAGCACGAACAGGTGACGCCTTAGGAGATTATAAATCATTTAAAGTGGTCTTACTAGAAAATATATATATATATATATACTTCACATAAAATAAAATGTACTTCAAATTTAGTATTGTCATTATAAATCATTAAAGACAAAATAATTTTTTGAGAACTTATCATTTTTTATAATTTTCTAACTAAATATGAGATTCACTAAAATAATCATTTCTAGACATCTAATCCTATGATAAAATGAATATGGGATACATATTACTTTTAGCCAAATAGTCCAGAAATTATTTATCCTAAGATTGGTATTTGATAAAGCTAAAAACTGAAAACTGAAAACTAAAACGAAAGACTGAAAAGTAAATATTGAAAACTGAATACTGAATTTTTTAAGCTAAAAAGCTGTTTGATAAAAACTAAAGTGCTGAACTAAAAATAAATTGCTTAATATGTATAAGATTAAATTTAAAATTTATTATTTTTAAATTGTATATTTTAATTTTTATATTGTGATGGTGGTGGTGATGGTATAATGGTGATGGTAGTAATGATGGTAATGGTAGCATTGATGGTAGTGGTGGTAGTGGCGGCGATGGTGACGACAGCGACATGGTGGTGGTGGTCACAGTAGCGGTAGCGATAACAATAGTAATAGTAATAGTAGTAGTAAAATAATGGTAGTTCTTGTAGTAATAATATCAATAGTGATGAAAGTGGCGGCGGCATGGTAATGGTGGAGGTGGTAGCGGTAGTGATGATGGCAGTGGTAATGGTAGCGGTGGCATGATGGTGGTAATTGCGGTGGTGGTGGTGGTAGTGATGGTAGTGACATAGTGATAGCAATAGTGATGCGCAATGATGGTAGTGGTGGTAGTGGCACAGTGGTAGCGATAGTGATAAGCAATGATGGTAGTGGTGGTAGTGGCAACACTAGTGGTGATAGCATGGCGGTGGTGGTAGCGATAGTGAAGGTAATGATAGCGATGGCGATGGCATGGTGGTAAATGTAGTGATGGTAGTGGTAATGATGGTAGTTGTGATAGTAGTGGTGATTGTTAGTTTATAATAATGTATATCGATATTTATGTTTAATATTATACATTCACTCAAATTAAATAATTTTCATATGGCTTAAATTTTTTGTAAATTTTACCTTATCAATTAGTAGCCCAAAATTGGAGTCTATAGCCCAACAAAACAACAAAAGGCTCATTACAAACTTGACCCAATACATTTTAGGATAAATTACACTGGCACCCCCTGAGATTGATATTTAATACAGATTTTCTCTCACGTTTGAAAAATTACATTCTCCTCCTTAAAGTTTGTAGTCTCATTACAAATTATTCCTTAGATTGATGATGTAATGCCCTAAAAGTTTTTAAATGATCATTTTGCCCTTTTTCTTACTATTTCTTCTTCATATCATCATGATTACATTCTACAACTTTCTCTCATTAAATTCTATCTGAACATATTTTTATAGACTAATGATATATAAGCATAAATTTCATATGAAATTTTCAAACACAATGATATAGTTTAATGGTGATCTTTCACTTTAAAATAAAACACCCACAAATAAAATTTGTATTTACAACAACATCACTATCACAGCATTTTAATGATTTTTTTTTCGTATAAATTTTTAATTATTTTATATTTATTTCCATTGTCCTTTTTTTCTTTCGTCTATTCATCCACATTTATTACAGTATTACCAAACACCTTCATTCACATTTATAACAGTATTACTGAATTTTTTGTATTTGGTGAATTTTAAAAAATTTGTATTTACAAAAACAAAATTAAAATTTGATTTAATAAACAAATAAAACAGAATAATAAATTAAACAACTTACTTGATTAATTTGTTCGATTAATAATCTAATCAAGTCTAGTGTTTGACACTGTGTCCTTAAGACAGATTCGTCCTCTCCACGGTGCTTTCAGAATGTGGACGTCTATCTCCCAAGATGAAATGATCAACTACAAACAATAGTAGCACTACAAATTGTTTGTCTTACGAACACACTAAGTGTTTACACTCTTTCTTACAATAAAATAATGCAACAAAATGAAGAATAAATTTGCAGAGGTGAAGTACGAATTTTCTGAATATATTTTACATCAAATGAGGCCTGTCCTATTTATAGATGTAGTGGTGGCTGCAGATTTTGAATTAAACAGGTGCAAACCTGTTTGAATAGGTATGAAACCTGTTCAGTTTGAATAAATAGATACAAGTCTGTTGGGTTCAAATTTGAACAAATAAAAACGGGAAGGGCCCTGTTTGGGTGTACAGGAAAAACCGAACCAGTTTATTTTCGGAATTGATTTGAATTCTGGATTTTATTTTACTAAAAAATAAAATTAAATTCAAATATTTTTGGCCTAAAAAGATAGGTATTAGGTCGAACAAGCCCAACCCAACTACACACCACGCACCCGCACCCAAGCCCAGTTCACTTGACCGGATAGAAGGCAACGGCGCGCGCGTGTGTGTGGTGATTTTTGGGTCCAATAGGTATAGCCTATTTTTCCCATAACCTCCCTATCTAAAACACTTGGGTACCCCTTAGGGCACACCCCAACTACCAAACCCATGCCTTATAAACCCATTCAAAACTTCCCACCAAATCAATGTGGGACAAGCCTTATTCAAACCTTTAAGGATTTTCCACCAAAACTCCATTTACATGGAGCATACTTTGGCTTCAATTTCCCATTCACTCGGTAGTGGTTTTGAGCAACCAAATATACCACGTGAATCACAACGTGACATAGAACGCGTTACCACTTTGACTCTTGAAAATCGACGCAGGGGTCCCACCTAAATATTAGACCAAAGTTAGGAAAATATCTGTTATAAACCCAGATTTTTCCAAACCATTTCCAACAATCCCCCACATGAATGGAATTTGATGACAACGGAAATGCAACAATATGCAAACTTTATCAAAAGAGTATAAGTCGAAAATATCTTGCATCAGGATAGATAACTTTCGGCCTTGAACCTTCCCTAGTGATAACCTATCGGACTTACTAGCTAACCAATGGACACGATGCCTTGAATTGTTCAGCCATTTGTGTAAGCCAAGACAACAGGTTTCACACAAAATATCTTCTAACATATCGTGGTTCTCACTGTTGTGTTCATTTTGGCCTTGAACGCTCCTGGTTTTCATGAGTGTTTCTAGAGAATTTAGCTTTTTCATTCTCATAGAACCGGCCCCAGTTCAACACTCATATAGGTGATTCTTATTGTGAGTATCTCCTTATACTCGTCTTGATTTTATGCCTTAATCAAGATATAAGTAATCATTAAAAGCAAAGCCTATCCTTATGCCCCTGCAGACAACATATGTTGCAGATATCACTCTTATCATAGGAATGGGTAGGGAAATTTAATCCCTTGGTGATTTCTGGCGAGCCATACATAACTTAGTTGTCCCATTGAACTTAGTTCTTGGGATCTCTAGTCATATAAGTAGAGTTACCATTATGACGACTCTTATGTAATAGGCTTTAATCCCATCCCCTTCGATGAACTATACACTACCTCTTTTGTCAAACGTTTTGTTAACGGATCTGCAATATTCTCTTTAGATTTTATATAATCTATTGAGATTATTCCATTTGACAACAACTGCCTAACAATATTATGTCGACGACGAATATGTTATGACTTACCGTTACACATATGATTTTGTGCCCTGCCTATTGCAGATTAACTATCACAATGAATGCAAATAGCTGGCACAGGTTTTGGCCACATTGGAATGTCTTCTAAGAAGTGACGGAGTCACTCTGCTTCTTCTCCTGCTTTGTCTAAAGCAATAAACTCGGATTCCATTGTGGATCGTGCGATGCAAGTTTGTTTCGTGGATTTTTAAGCAATAGCACCATCTCTCAGAGTAAAGACATATCCACTAGTGGATTTTGAATCTTTAGTATCCGATATCCAATTGACATCACAATAACCTTCGAGTACTGCTGGATATCGAGTAAAGTTCAAATCATGATCACAGGTAAATCTTAGCTATCTAAGAACCCGAATGATCGCTTTCCAATGGTCTTCTCTGGGATTACTAGTGTACCTACTCAATTTACTGATAGCATAAGCTATATTAGGACGAGTACAATTCATTAGGTATATTAGGCTTCCAATGATTTGGGAGTATTTTAACTGAGACACTGCATCACCTTTATTTTTCGATAAATAAAGACTGATGTCTACAGGTGTTCTAGCTACATTCAAATCATCCTTGATAAATTTACCAAGAATTTTCTCAATATAATGTGATTGAGATAATGCATATCCGTCAGATGTTTTAGTAATTTTCATTCCTAATATAACATCGGCGACCCCCATGTCTTTCATATCAAATCTTTTGTTAAGCAGTTGCTTAGTTGATTTGATCATGTTTTGACTGCTTCCAATGATAAGCATGTCATCCACATAAAGACAAGTGATGACATATCCTTGGTCAGTGTTTTTAACATAGACGCATTTGTCACATTCGTTTATCTTAAACCCATTAGTAAGCATAGCATGATCAAAATTTTCATGCCATTGCTTAGGCGCTTGTTTTAATCCATAAAGAGATTTTACAAGCCGACAAATTTTCTTTTCTTGCCCCGACACTACAAACCCTTTGGGTTGCTCCATATGGATCTCTTCATTTAGATCACCGTTTAAGAAAGCTGTCTTAACATCCATTTGATGTATTTCTAAATTAAACAATGCTGCTATGGAAATAAGCATACGAATGGATGTTATTCCTGTCACAGGGGAATATGTGTCAAAATAATCCAGACCTTCCTCCACTAAAGCAGCGACTTGGAAAGACTCGTTAAGAGACATACCTTCTGAATGAATATCATGCAAAATTAATTAAAAACTTTGAACTTGAGAAATTACCGTTTGGGAGTCTACTGTAACAAAGTCTAGAAATTTACTGACAACAAATTTGTTAGTGCTGGCATCCTCTGTCGTGTATTTCTTCTCCAAAGAATCCCATAATTCTTTTGCTGACTTCAGAGGACTGTATACATTATATAGCATGTTGTCAAGGCCATTAAGGATGTAGTTTCTGCACAGGAAATCTGAATGTTTCCAAACATCTACAGCGGTAACAACTTGCTGATCACTTTCACCCTCTTTAAGTGCTGGAGCCTCTTCATGGAGAAGCCGGGCCAAATTAAGAGTTGTAAGACAGATCAACATCTTTTGCTGCCATCTCTTAAACTCAGTACCGTTGAATTTTTTCGATTTTTCTCCATGATTTATTGGTACATGAACATGGTTCTGGATAGGGACCGGTGTCGGTGTAACACTCGGAGTACCACTACCAGTTGCAGTTCCAGTTGTAGTAGCCATAATCTCTGATTACAAAAATCAGAAAAAATTAAAACACAAATTAATTTTCTAGTTACTAAAACCAAAAAATAAATTATAACACAAAATAATTTTATTTTCCTTGTTACTAAAACTAGAAAAATAAAATACCACAATAATTTTCTATAACACAAATTAATATTTTGCAATTGTTAATGACACCAGTATATTACTACTAGTTGTCAAAGAAAAGAGACAGTATATTACTACTATCTGTCAAATAGCATAAGTCACTATTTGTTTTTCCAACCAGAATATGTCTTTATAAAATTATAGAAAATTAAATACAATGAAGATACCAAAAATGGGTCTGTCTTAAGATTGTAGGACAATCTTCACTGTATTTAAATAGATTAATTCTGTTTGTGTACTTAACAACAAACAGAAAATAAAAGAAATAAAGGAAATGAGAGAATTTGTTTGATTACAAAAATCAAACTAAAAATAGAATTAAATAAATAAAAACATATTTTATTTTGTTACAAAAACAAAATTAAAATAAATTAAAATCTGATTTAATAAACAAATAAAATAGAATAATAAATTAAACAACTTACTTGATTAATTTGTTCGATTAATAATCTGATCAAGTCCAGTGTTTGGCACTGTGTCCTTAAGACAGATTCGTCCTCTCCACGGTACTTTCAGAATGTGGACATCTATCTCCCAGGATGAAATGATCAACTACAAACAATAGTAGCACTACAAATTGTTTGTCTTACGAACACACTAAGTGTTTACACTCTTTCTTACAATAAAATAATGCAACAAAATGAAAAATAAATTTGCAGAGGTGAAGTACGAATTTTCTGAATATATTTTACATCAAATGAGGCCTGTCCTATTTATAGATGTAGTGGTGGCTGCAGGTTTTGAATTAAACAAGTGCAAACCTGTTTGAACATGTATGAAACTTGTTCAGTTTGAATAAACAGATACAAGTCTGTTGGGTTCAAAATTTGAACAGATAAAAACGGGAAGGGCCCTGTTTGGGTGTACAGGAAAAACTGGACTAGTTTATTTCCGGAATTAATTTGAATTCTGGATTTTATTTTACCAAAAAATAAAATTAAATTCAAATGTTTTTTACCCAAAAAAATAGGTATTAGGTTGAACAAGCCCAACCCAACCACACACCCGCGCCCAAGCCCAGCCCGCCCAATCGGACGGACGACGGCGCGCGTGTATGGTGATTTTTGGGTCCAATGGGTCTAGCCCATTTTGCCCATAGCCTTCCTCTTTAAAACACTTGGGTATCCCTTGGGGCACACCCCAAGTACCAAACCCATGCCTTATAAACCCATTCAAAACTTCCCACCAAATCAATGTGGGACAAGCCTTATTCAAACCTTTAAGGATTTTCCACCAAAACCCCATTTCCATGGAGTATACTTTGGCTTCAATTTCCCATTCACTCGGTAATGGTTTTGAGCAACCAAATATACCACGTGAATCACAACGTAACATAGAATGCGTTACCACTTTGACTCGCGAAAATCGACGTGTGGGTCCCACTTAAATATTAGACCAAAGATAGGAAAAAATCTGTTATAAACCCAGATTTTTCCAAACCATTTCCAATGATCTCTTTTCAATTTGAATTGATTTTACTAACTTGAACGTACAATTCTCACATACCTATCTTTATATAGAGTGGCCAACCACATTTAAGTCTTCTTTCTTGTTAGACACATTCCATCTAAGAACTAACCTAGGAGATACATGACTCAACCTCCTAGCCTAATATATCGGCTAAGATATGGTTCACACTAATACATCGGCCAATTACATCATATCCCCCGACATCTTGGCTAAGGCCATGCCATGTGACCTTACTCAAAATTATGTTTTCAGATATATTTTAGATTAGAAATAGATATGAATTGTAAAATTTATTGTACTAATACATAATTGACATGCGAAATATTAAATAAACAAATATGATCATTTTAATATTATTGTAAAATTGAACAGATAGGAAAAATAAAATTTAAAAATAAAAATAAAAAACAAAAATTGAAGCAGAAAACTATTCCAATTATTGAAATTTGAGAGATGTAAATATTGTTGACAAAAATTCCCATGTTTGTCCTTTGACAAATGAATGTACTAGAAGTTGATTGAGGTACAGAAAGAATGATTTTATAGGATATTTTTGGCACAATAAAAATTTACACAACTTTAAAAAGGAATTGGTGTTCCCCTTTATATCAATATCTTTATGAAATTTGCATTACATAAAGATGTTGATAACTCATAATATATCAATTTTGTAATAACGTAACTATCAAAATAAATAGATTAATTACTGTTGGCTATATATTTTGTATAAGCCAATCGCAGCTTAACACGTGACTCGTAAAAGGTAATTTGGGGAGTTAATACAAGTCTCCAAGTCAACGACAGACATATGGCAATTTATATTAGTAACAATGGATCTGCGCAGCATTGGAGCAGTTAGGAGGCATAAGGTGACGTGGCCCAATAGTTACTCACAATTCAAATTCAAATTCATGAGGAAAGCCCAACTGCAAGAATAGTGTAGTGAAAGCAAACTATTCAAGGCCATGACCAGTGATCGTGGAAGGGCATTTCGACGGTTAAAAGACCACTTTGACGGTTACCATTAGAAAGTATAAATAGAAGAGAAAGCTAACAGAAATAGAGGGGACTCAAATCCAGAAACTAGTTATTTACTTTATATTTTTCTTTTCAGTTTTTACACTTTCAGTTCTTCAATTCCTATATTGCACTTCAATTCTTAGGAGTAGTTCCAAGTAGTCTGTTGCTGTAAAACTCTTCGAGACTGTGGAAGTGCGAGGGTATCATTGTAAGTTCTTATTATTTAATGAAATTCAGTTCCTGAACTGTTTTTATCTATTGTTATTGTCAATATCTTTAATTTCCTCCTAAGTAAAGTCATTAGTAAAAGTCTTTTTCATTGAGACTGAAAGAATTTCAATACAATCGTCTGATAATTGGTTGGTAATTAAAATTTCTAGAAGGACTTATTGATCTTTGCTGACACGCTTAAAATTACATTATTAACCTTCGAAAACTAAAAAAGCCAACATATATATTTTTTTTTGGGCGCACCCAGTGGGACCTTTAAAATGGCTAGACGTCAAGCAAAAGGAGAAAATGACCACCTCGAAGAAGGTGTAGAATGAGCTAATATAGAGGAGAATGTTGAGCCACATCCTAAAATGTGCATGCTTCAAACAATCCTCCACAATTGGTTGAAGAAACCATTACTTTAGGGTATACAACCTAAGGCCAGAATATTGGGCAAGGCCAAGAAGCTGGCCCTTTGATTGTCTCATCCACACAACCAGTTAATCAATGGGGAGGTTTAGTGGATATTATAGGACAACAGTTAATGTATACAATGGAAAGGTGGGCAATATCTTTTTTGGATTGAATGCATACATATCAACCACCCATCATTGGACAAGCTGAAGAAAACATAAATTTGCTTTAGCAGCAATTGGCTCGAAATAGATAGCCTATACAAAATAATGGGCAAAACAATGGTCAAACCAGCAATCAAACATCTGAAAGACCAGTATCAGTGCCTCAGTCATGGTATGAGCCCTTTTTTAGAATGCCAATAGGCCAAAACATGTCTATACCTACCAACGAAGCCATAAATATTGGTGGAGTAGGATCAACACAAGGAAATGACAGAGCATATACTAATCTCATGTTTGAGGTTTCACCCGGGGGATTGGATGAGATTCTTGCAATTGAAAGAGAAACACTGCTTGTTCCCCTCCCCCCCAACGGTTCCTTTTACAGTACGTTTTGTAGGCTAGGTAACTACCCAAAGGGGTCAGCTATATCCTAAAGCACAACATGGACAACTAGTCTCAAATATGCCTTTGCCTGGACCAAAGGGACTCCAAACACAAGTGGTTCCTCCAAACCCAGTGTTTGCTTCCCCAATGCTGGCTCAATTAACACTAACACTGTCACGACCCCATTCCGCCCCTAGTAGAATGGTGCCGTGATGGCCAGTAATCCGAGATTACCAAAGGCAACTTACAAAGATTCACACACAATCAGAGTATATATATGGGGCCTATATGTGCGGAAGCAATAAATTTAAATCTAATTAGTCCATAAGAGCTGTGTATAGATTAAATGAAATGCCATATATCTTATCGAGGTCTTACAACCTAAATAAAAATAAAATAAGTACATAATACATCTTGATCAAAAGGCTTCTCAAGCCGACATAAACAAAAAAAACAAACTACAAGCCAAGAAGTATGATCTTCAAGATGCTACAAAAAATGCGAATCCAAAACAAATTGCAAATAATCATCTAGGCGTCGTCGCCTTCTTGCTCATCACCTACATATATATAAGGAGAGGGTGAGCTTGGATACTCAGTGAATGGTATAAGTAATAAAGGTTTGAATGAATGATATCCGAGATCTTTTCCAAAACAATACATATCATAACTTTACAAATCAAAGGGATGAACCAAGTTCATCTATCAAATCTTTCAAAGCTTCTTGGATGTTAATAATATCTACATAATACCAAAGGATGACATTCCGGACAAACAAACCCACGCGGAAAACCGTCAGTGGCAAAACAAGGGTGCAATTGCATTATAGTCCCCTGGCACTAAGGACTTTCCCAGAATGTCATCAAAAAAAATATAATACTTGATACAAAAACTAGGGATAATCATTCATACTTGATCAAATACTTTTCTAAAACAAAGCAAAGCTTTATCAAAACTTTATAACATAGTTTTATTAAAAATACCACTCACATAGCTCTTCAGACGTCGGGGTTAAAGCAAGGGTCCAAGTCCTACAAACACATGGCAAAGTCTACTGAATGTACTTCAAGGAGACAAGAAAGAATGCTCAAAGATGGATATGAAATGCACTCTCAAGACAAGCCTCACATGAATGCAAATGATCCCGGCATTTCCTTCAAGACTAGGTCAAGTCAAAGCAAAACATGCTGGAAGTTAAAACACTGTTTTTCATCTCGGGGAAAACTTGCTGGGTACCAACCAGGTCTGTGCCGAGGTCCCACACCTCTTGGTCGAGGTGTGGTTACCAAGGCTTTGACGAATGGCTCTCTGCCGAGGTGTTCATGCAAGATAGACTAATGGTGCAAGTGATCATGCAAAGTAGGCCAAGGTGAGATACGATGCTTGGCCTAAGTGTGAGATCTAGGTAAGAGTGGTCTCGGTGACCACACCTAGGGAAAAGTGAAGTCTGGAAATCTGGATTTCCTTCCTTGAAACACATGACGAACATGAACATGAAGAATATAAAGAACATGAATGCTAAAATCATAATTTCTTTATTCAAAATCTGAGATTTCATGCTATGAGTTCAAAAACATGGACCTTGGTACCCATACTTGAAGATCTTAAGAAAACAAACACAAAAACATGGATTTTGACACAAATTTTCGGATCAAAACATGGTTTTTCTTCAAGAACACAAAAACACCATTTTCTCTTTCTAAAACAAGCTTTAAATCAATGCATGGCTCATGAATCATGCTAGATCATGCAATGTGATCGGATCAACATAAAGAATAATAAGAGTAGATCAAGAATCTAACCTCAAAACACAGATCTAACGGTTTAACCCTGGAAATCTACTTCTCTCTCACTCTAAACTTTTCTTCATCTTCCTAGAGCCTCTCTCTCTACAATGCAAAAGGTATGACAAAATGATATGTTTTCTCTACTGCCAGCAGACTTAACCCTCTATTGGGACACGTGGCAACGACCGGTTGGTTCTCCTCAAAAAGGTGACTGAGTGAAAAGACAAGGCTATGACAAAGTGTGTATGACAAGCAAGGTAACAAGGGCACTCCGGCGGTAATGACCTCGGATTGGGACAAGGCTTCGGCAAGTAAGGTCTCAATGATCTCGGCTAGGAAGGATAACACTTGGCCTAGCTGTGCCACACCTCGGCCTAGATGTGCCACACCTCGGTCTAGGTCATATCAGTCCAGGAACAAGATCATCAGGTGCAGGGATCAAAGATCTAAAATACCTAAAGGATAACATCTCGCCTTAGATGATACATATCTCGGCCTCGGTGATGAACACCTCGGCTTAGATGATGACATCTCGGCCAATATGCTAGGGTGGAGGTCAACCAAAGTGGTTCCAAGATGGTCCTATCTATAAGAGATTCAAGGGTGTGACCTAGGCTTTAAGATGACCTCGGCTAAACACACACTAAACAAGGAACAAAGCATGCAACAACACTTAGATAAAACAAAACAGGATCTTATGAATGCAATTTGACAAGGCAAAATCATATAAATGCATGTGAGCATGACTAAAGAAAAGTGAGGGTTGTTACAAACACATGGTACCTAGAGACCACATTGCTGATGTAGTAAGAGAAATTTGTGGACCCATGGCTCGGGGGTTCCAGACTTCTGTCTACAGAAAACCTTACCTAGAATGGATAGATAGGCTACATGAGTACCCAAAGGGATATAAAATACCAGATTTTGCCTTTTTTTATGGGAATGGAAACCATTCAACCATTGAACACATTGCTAGATTTATAAGCCAATGTGGTGAGTTTACCAATAATGATTATATGAAACTATGACTTTTTTCAAATTCTTTAACTAGGGCAACTTTTTCCTGGTACACGAACCTTACACTTGGTTCTATTCAAACTTGGCAATAAATGGAGGAAGTGATTCATGCCCAATTTTTTCAAACAGAACTTGAGGTTTCTATGGAAGACTTGGCAAGATTGAGCCAAACACCTGATAAGAAGGCTGCTCAATTCATTGCCAAGTTTAAAACAGCATGTAACAAATGTAGGGTCGTTTTACTTGAATCTAAATTTGTTAGATTGGCCCAAAATTGGCTAGAATTCAGGCTTCGAAAGAAGTTTGATTCAATAGAGTTTCGAGATCTAGTAAAACACACTTATAAAGTTTCTAGATATAAAACCTTACTTGAAGAAGAACAAGACTGAAGCAATGCATCCTATAGGACCTATTAGGGGGACCCTAACTTTGAAATTGATGTATTAGATATCATAAGAAAATAACCTACGACCTGTGAAGTGTTGATTCAGAAAGATACTAGAATTATTCTTTTGACATAACAAAAACAGATGACATATTTGATCATTTACTAGTAGCACATTTCTTAAAGTTGCCTAAGGGAGTTAAGATCTCAACTTCCGAAGAACTTAAAGGAAAATTGTACTGCAAATGGCATAATTCTTGGTCCCACTCAACTAAAAACTACATTGTTTTTCGAGACAGGATCCAAGAACAAATTCAGAAAGGGAGACTAAAATTTCCAACCAAGACTGAAAAAACCATGGGAATTGATACCAACCCATTTCCAGAAATTGGAGAGGCAGCAGCTAATGTTGACATACCAGATTTGTAAAATCTCTCTTTGAAGGAATTGAAAGAAGTCAATGTGCAAATACATGTTGTTGGCCAATCTACCTTCAAAAGAATGTAAAAGGTTTACCAGCTAGTGGACAAAGCTTTGTAGGTCAAAGGGATGGCTCTAGTGAAGAAGTATTGAATGATGACTCCCTCGAAACAGCTGTAATGCAGAGAATGTGTCCCAGATACAGGTTGAGTTATAAATGGCTGAGGGGGCTCCCAATTGATAGGAAGTAGTTTACAAAGATGTGTAGAGAGACCGTAAGACAGCCAACACTTATGGCAGGAGGCCATTTCCAATTGGTTCTAGGCAGAAGCCACCCTTGGCTGGTTGTCCAGATACCAGGAATCTATCAAGGGGTAAGAAAACTCTGCATGAGATCAAGCTACATAACTACTACAAGACAATTAGCCAGCCTGAAAGAAAGCCTGAATTTGGCTCAAGACAAGGCACCAGAGCCAATGATTGGCCTTCAAAGACAGTTCCAAAGGCAAGACTAGCAAGCCTAACAACCGGAGCAATAGGTACATGGGTAACAGGGGTACTTGATTGGTTTGTTATGCAAAACAAACCTAAAGTGATGCTTACCCTGGAAAGGGTTTTTAGAGAAAAGGAAATGATGATCAAGCCCCCTTTAGTAGCCCTAAATAACTGAGTATTACTGAAAAACCCAAAGACAATGGAACTAGATATGGTTCCTATAATCTCCAAGTTTCAGAGAAGGAAAATCCAGCGAAGGTACACCTAGTACCAAAGAGATTTGAGAAAAATGGAGAAAGTACTTTCTTGGTGCAGTCAAAAGACCAGACAAGACAAGGAGAACGTTCAAAGCTTGGTCCTAAGATCAAAAAGAGTACCAGCAGAGAACAATTGGCCAAAGTTCATGCTGAACTAAGAGCCAAAGAGAGATCCAGTCTAGCAGGCCTCGAAAAGGCCATGATTGTCACAACCTAAACCCGCCCCTATAGGTTAGCGCCAGAACCGGCCAGTAATGCTGGGATTACCAAAGGCCTCTGAGCAAATTAACACATAATGAGGGGCTGCGGAAGCAGATATATAAAATATACATAGTCCATTGAGTTGTACAGACATATATGGGATAGAAATTTAAAACTTATGTTTATATAAGATCACACCTACGGCAACATTCGTGCAAATAGACAACCAAAAGGTTTGTTCGAACTTAACGAAAGAAATACAAAAGTTCTTCAATATGGTTCACAAAAATGACCGACTACTGCAACGAGAACCTCTTCGGGAGGCACTGTGGCTGGCTGACAAAACAAAACAAAACTCCAGGTCATCAATTCTGGGCCTGGTTATGCGCCTGGTCACCTACATACATAAATATTACAGTGAACTGGAGCCTAATGAATAATAACAGAGTAAAGGGTTTAAATGAATGATGTCCCATGTCCGATTCAGAAAACAGATTCATATTTATTTCAGAAACAGAAGCAGATCCATTTTCATATTCTTGTTCAAATCACATACAGAAATCAGAGTCTCATGCTTAATTATATGTGGTACATCTATTAGCACTTACAAAACAAATACAGAGCAGATAACGGTTACGAGTAACCAGTTCCATAAAGGAACCTCCAAATCCAAGTAACAGATAACAGCTATGCTAAGCTCCATGATGGAGCGTCCAGTACAAGTAACAGATTTCAAACATATTAAGTTCCATAATGGAACCTTCGATACTGAGTAACAACTAAAAGATATCACATGATGCTAAGGATGCCACAATTACATTTCAAAAATTGGGCAATCGTTCATTGTACAAAATGTAGCATTTCAAAGAACATATCTTATTTCATTATACAGAAAATAAGTAAAGTTGAACATAGTTTTACCAAGGTATTACTCATAGTTGGCTCCAAAAGAAAATAGATATGATAGACAGATTAGATAGCTTACAGCACATGACCTACACACACACATAACAGATACATACTGAAATACACGCTCAAAAGGTACGTAACTCATTTCATTTCTATCTTGGTGTGTTTCCAATCTTTATCCTCATTACTATGTCTTAATTAGGGCTTAAGGAAGCCTAAGATGCAATGAGGATGCTAAAATGCACTTTAGAACATTTAGTCAAATTTTTAAAAATAGGGCAGCCTGCTAGAACACAACTTTTGTTGCTTGAGTGATCTGTAAAGCTTGTAAAAGTACTAGTTGCTTGATTTTTTCGTTTGACGGGCGCTTGACATTCGCTCGAGTGCAAGACTGAGTAAAAAGGGTCTCCGCTCAAGAGTAACTTCGATCGCTCGAGCAATCTACAAAAGTCTATAAAACTTCTGGGAGCTCTCATTCTCCGCTTGAGTGCAGAGTTCACCACTTGAGCGGAGGGTGCAAATTCTGAAATTTTCAAATTGCACTCCCAAGTCCAAAACTCAAATTCAAAGCCTTAAAATACAACCTTTGGGTCCCAAACTTGAGAAAACATCAAGAATTAAGGATCATTTTACAAAATCAAGGCCCAAAAGTAAGTCAATTGTTCAAAATTCAATTTGGAACTTGAAGAACATAACATAAAGACAACATGCATGAATTATCTTGGCTTCAAAGCCTTCAAAACATAATCAAATGAAATGTTTAACTCCAATACATGTTGAATTCTTAGAACAAAGCCAAATTATGGACATGTAACAGGAAATTATTAGGAAACAACTTCAAAATGTCATGAAATATGCATGCATGCATGGCTTGAGTTTTAATTCTCCTAATTTAGCCCAATGCTTGTGATTCATCACCCAATTTACCCCAATTCTTGTGATTCATCACCCAATTCACTTGAATTCTTACATTAACTAACTCAAATACATAATTAAAGGGTTAAATTCTTACCTTATTTTCTCAATTGTGCTCTAGATGGCTAATTGTTTGAGTGTCTAAGCCAAAACCTCCAAGTTCTTCTAATTTTCTACAATCCTCAAGCTTGATTTCAATTCTTCCTACTCTCTCTCTCTCTTTCTCTCTCTTTCTCTCCCTCTTCCCCTACGTTTGAGCTCAAGAGGATGAGAAATGAAAGTGTAAAATAATGGCCTTAAGTTCAACAAGTTGCCTTATATAGGCTTAATTAGAAAGTTTAATTAATAGCTAATTAATTTACATTATTTATTCTACTTATTTGGTTCCGAATCGGATTTCACTTAAACTTACCACAATGTTCTAAAAATGTCAAATAACACATAAATCAAGTCAATTTAGAAATCGGATGCCGATAAGGCCTTGAATTCACAAAACAGAACAGAAACACAGATAGATATTTCTACGACGGACAGATATAAACACAAATAATGCAACACACATACAATTAATTCATAATTTCTTTTTAATTACTTATTAGGCATCTTTAATCATGGTTTAATAGTTAATCACAGGTCCGGGTAGTTATATTAATTGAAAGTGATGATGAGACAGATAAAGGAGTTGAACTAGGCCAAGAAAAGATATTGGCTGAAGAGGAAATGTTCGAAGCTTTTATGGCTGAACAGACCTTCATGGTTGACAAGCCAACAGAGGTATACCACAACAAATTGCTTCGAAGGAACCTAATAGTACTGAGGTACCAGAATGCAGTATGGAGGATACTTCCCAAGCATCAAAGCAAACCAATATGGAAGAAGATCAAACACAGTCAGTAGTACAATTTGGCTCATTTCCTCCAATGCAAGTTAATATGGCTTATGTACTGCCTCAAGAGTTTCAAGTTGAGGAGGAGAACCAAGAAGGCCGGGAGGGTGATCCCATTCCAGTTTCCAGTGAGGATTCATAAACCAGCATGGTCCAAGATGAATCTGAGGTAGCCAGGCCCATGGAAACTGATGAAGAGAATGTAGAGGTAAGCATTAACCTCTCATACCCTTTCGAACACCCTACAGTATCCATGACCCAGTATGTTAAGCCCCTGTACATTAAGGCCTATTTTGATGGAATAGTAATGGGCTAAGTATTGGTGGACAATGTGGCAGCAGTGAACCTACTTCCACAATCCTCCTTGAAGAAGTTAGGGAAAAGAAATCCCAGGTTGATCCCAACAAGCACTACCATTGCTGGTTTTATTGGAGACAAACAGATGACTCAAGTAGGGCTGTGCAAAATACCGCCCAATCCGCTAAAACCGCACCGATCCGCATCAATCCACACCGCTCTAACCGCTAACCGCGGTCTAAACTTTAAAATTTATAATCTGCCAATCCAACCGCTCCGCTCTGCTATAGTTAATACGTATATATTTTTTACCTTTCAATAAAATATCAACGTTAAAATGAGTGTGAGAGAGGTTTAAGATATGAAATTTATTACAAATTAGTGGTTATATGTGTGAAACATATTATGTAACATTACTTTGTATTATATATCTAAAAAATATTATACAAATTAGTGTTATATATTATGGAAATGTATGATAATTAGTTAGAATATTCTTTAATCCGCCAATCCGCCAATCCGCCAAAAATTGCCCAAACCGCAATTTGTCAATCCGCTAATCCGCCATTCGGTTTGTAATTTTACTTTCAAACCGCCTGAACCGCACTGCGCACACCCCTAGACTCAAGGCATTCTGCCTATCAACCTAAGTGTGGGAACCAAAGACTGTAGGCCAATATTTTTTGTCATAGATAGTAATGCCAAATATAATGCTTTGCTCAACAGGGATTAGATCTACACAAACAAATATGTGCCTTTTTCTTTGCATCAGAAGATAATGATAACACTAGGCAATAGGGAAACAAAGGAGATCGATGCAGATCCACCGCCCTTTATTGCATATGCAGATTTTGCAGAAGCCAAGCTGTACACTAAAGAGATGGTACCACTTAGTGTGCTAAGGAAGCCTGACGTAACAGCTGAAGTAACAACTAATGAGGAAGTGGCACACCTGAAGCATCTAGTACAGGAAAGTGTTGATTAGGAGTTCATCATTAAAGATGCCAATGTTGCCTGGTTGTAGGAAAAAGGATCAAGATCAAGAAGCCAGACCATTGGCTTTAATAAAATTTTCAACATTGGATATAGGGACAATAGTCTAGAAGGTGCTGGAAGAAGAGAAAGAAGCCATGGTGATTGGTTGTAGTCAGAAGCAACAAAAGGCCAGACCTTTGGCTCTTGGTAAGTATTGTGCATTGGACATTGAAACTAAAGTCCAAGAAATACAGAAAGAAGATGCTCTATGGACAGATTTTACCTATGAAGAAGAAAGTAAGGATGTTGAACCAGGAAAGGTGACAAGAAATAAGTAAGGAGAGAAATAGTTGGTAAGCTGAGGTGAGAAGTAATGGAGAGTAAGAGTGATATGGATTTGAAATGAACAAGTGAAAGAAATAGTGTATAAGTTGGGGTTTTATACCTTTCCTGTCCAAAAATGACCCTTTTTTAACTGGGTTTTGTTAAACCCATAAGAATTAAACTTCAAATAAACATTTTGATGATTGGGAAAGCTTATTTTAAGACTTTTCCAATAATGAAATGTCATATAAAAAGAACTTTGTTGCCTTCGGAAGAAGAAGGTTGTTACAAAGTACAATTCGAATGAGCAGGGAGTGTTTTGGATGCTATTTTAAGAAAGATGGTTTCCTTCGAAGAAGACTTCACTGTTTGTAGAGAAGGTTTATATGTCAAACTGCTTAGCTTGAAACCAGTTTTGGTCATATAACAGCCATTTATTGGTTTTCTGTTTGGGAAGTGCATTTTTAGGTTTATCCGTTAAAGAGATGTTCTTCGAAGAAGGTTGGCTATTTTTGAGAAGAAGGGAAATATATGGTAAAATACTTAGTAAGTTGCTTGAGAACCAGTTGTTGTTAAAATTATTGAGTATGAGCCATTTGTTGGTAATTTTCTAGCAGAAAAGCCTCTTTCGAAGGATACTAATGAGCCATTTGTTAACACTTCCACAAGGAAAAATTCTTTCGAAGGATATCTGGATGTTATTAATGATTTGGGCCACATATTGGTTCTTTCATTGAAATGTTTCCTTTGAACATGTTACTAAATGATTGATTTGGTTTCAAATAAAGTGAATTTCTTTGAAAATCAGTGTTTGTTGATACACAAGTCTTAGAATTAAAGGCATAAATAATTCACAAACAAAGATCATTGATATCCATCAAGGAATAGAGGCACAGTAAGTACATATCACACTTTATTGATAATTCATTGAAGTACATATTTAATTTCATAATAATAAGGAATAGAAAAGTTACAAGCTCATGGAACTTAGTCCAGCAGTGTTCTATGAATTTGTGTTCTTTCTCTAACGTAGCTTCAATTTTATCTAATTGGAGTTTTGCAGTTGATATGCTCTTATTTGATTGAAAAGTTGTTCAGCTCTCATCTCAAATTCTATATCCTTTAGGCCTTTTTCCATCTCATAGTAACCACATCATCCCAGTATGATGAGTCTTTGTTTTTGAAGGCTTCATATTTTTCAAGAAGATTTTATGCTTCATACTAGGTATGAATGTGGGTGGTAGAGATCTCATCTAGTGAATTATTGGTGGCTAGGGAGTTCTTATGCCAATTAAGCAAAATGGGGAGTTGGTCCAAGAAGGCGTTAGCTCTGCTTGTGCTATGGAATTAAGGAAATGATCTTGAGAGACTATGTCACAAGCCCATAAGAAATTCTTGTGGGGGATTTTATCTCGAAGCACTTCGAAGGAAAGGTGAGAAAAGGCTCCAAGTATGGTTTGAGCCTTGAACTGTTGATATGCAATTGGGGGAACTAGAGGTTGATAGGATGAGAAACACTGACCCTTGAAGAGAGTGAGTCTTAATTCCTTAATCCAGTTAGGGTTTTAAGGAGAAGGAGATACAGAGGGGTCAACTCCAAACAAATAAGGGAATTGAGGGTCGTTCACACATTCTAACCAGTCAAAAGAGCAAAATTTTGCTTTCTTGGCCAAGAATGCAGGACTAAACCCGAAAGCTTCAGTTGGAGTGGGTGTTCTCTGCACTATCTTTACGGGTAGGGAGGAAGTATACCATGCTGTAAGTAGATTGTCTTCTAAGCAGTGAAAATGGTCAAATGGTACATAGAGGTATACCACTAAACTATGGACATAATGAGGAACCAAAAGAGGGTCATCAAATTCGACCAATCTATGGCGAATTCATTCCTTTATTGAGATTGAGGTGGCCAGTTATTCCAGGCAAAGTAATCATCCCAGCCAGTGCCCTTCGAAGCAGCGGCCTTTTCCTACGCATTGAGAATAGATGAAGAATTTAGGGAAAAAGAAGAACTTGCAAGGTCTATTTGAGTAAATTGTTGTCCTATGGGTTTAGGTTCTGAGGAAGCTTCAAGCAATTGTTCTGGAGTTTTGCACTGTGCAAGGGCTTCTAGAACTTGTATATGCAAAGGAGGATAAGTGTAGCTAATGCATGCATGGGCATTTTTTATGAGAATGGTTATTGTCATCTATCGCCTCTTCATATGCTTGATCAATAAGGAAGAAGAATTGGTTAGCCATAGGGAGGTGAATCGGTTTTTTCATTTGCCTAAGTAATGAAAGATGAAATTCAAACAGTAAAAAGGGGCTCAATATAAGCATGCATGCAGGCGGTTACGCTTCCTGAGCAATTAATTGTCATGCACGTCTCTTGTCGTGGGTGATATATTCAGTGCAGAAATCCACTAATATTCCCAAGTATTGGTCATATTAGTACGGGGGATAATGTTGGCTATATATTTTGTATATGCCAATCGTAGCTTAACACGTGGCTCGTAAAGGGTAATTTGGAGAGTTAATGCAAATCTCTAGTCAATGACATACACGTGGCAGTTTATATTGGTAACAATGGATCTGCGCAGCATTAGAGTAGTTAGGAAACGCAAGGTGACGTGGCCCAACGTTTACTCACAATTCAAATTCAAATTCAGGAGGGAAGTCCAACTGCAAGAATGGCATAGTGGAAACAAATTGTTTAAGGCCATGACTAGTGATCGTGGAAGGGCATTTCGACAGTTAGAAGACCACTTTGACGGTTACAATTAGAGGGTATAAATAGAAGAGAAGGCCAACAGAAATGAAGAGGACTTAGATCTAGAAACCAGTTATTTACTTCATATTTTTCTTTCTAGTTTTTACATTTCCAGTTCTTTAATTTCTATACTGCACTTCAATTCTTAGGAGTAGTTCCAAGTAGTTTGTTGTTGTAAATCCTTCGAGACTGTGGAAGTGCGAGGGTATCATTGTAAGTTCTTATTATTTAATGAAATTCAGTTCCTGAACTGTTTTTTTATCTATTGTTATTGTCAATATCTTTAATTTTTTCTTAAGCAAAGTCATCTGTAAAAGTCATCTTCATTGAGGCTAAAAGAATTTCAACACAATCGTCTGATAATTGGTTGGCAATTAAAATTTCTGTAAGGACTTATTGATTCTTGCTAATAGGCTTAAAATTACATTATTAACCCTCGAAAATAAAAAAAAAGCCAACACTTACGGTGTTGTTTAATAAAATTGAAAATTAAGTACTAAAATTGAATGCTAAACTTTTTAATTTGAAAGTTGTTTGATATTTACTAAAATTTAAGTTCTAAATTTAATCAAGTTATTTAATACATAAAAAAGGCTTAACTTGGAAATTTATTAAATTTTTATTTTTTTCTGTTACACCCTTTATATTATCGATGGTGACCTAGTAGTTATAATGTGGTGGTGGTGGTGGTGGTGGTGGTGGTAGTGGCCGTGGCCGTGGCAGTGATAGTAATAGAGTACAAGTGGTGACGGTAGTAACAATGGTTGTGTGGTTGTGGTAAGATAGTGGTGGTGGTTGTGTGGCAGGAGTGATGGTGGTGGTTGTTGGACAATCTTCACTGTATTTAAAAGATTTAATTCTATTGTGTACACAACAACAATTAGAATTTAAAGAAATAAAGAAAAGGAGAGAATATGTTTGATTACAAAAATCAAACTTTAAATAATAAATAAATAAATAAAACCACAGATTTTATTTTGTTACAAAAACAAAAAAATAAAATCTGATTAAATAAACAAATAAACAAAAAAAAAAAAACAGAATAAAATTAAACAACTTACTAGGTTAATTTATCTGAATAACTTTTCTGATCAAGTCCAGTGTTTAACACTGTGTCCTTAAGACAGATTCGCCCTCTCCATGGTGCTTTTAGAATTTGGACGTCTATCTCCCAGGATAAAATGATCTTATCAACGAATAAAAGTAGCACTACAATTTAATCGTTCGTCGAACACACAAAGTGTTTACATTCTTTCTTTCAAAAATAAAATGCAATAAAATGCAAAGATTTAAAGCAGAGGATGGAGTACAAAATATTCGACATTAATCCAAATGGGAGGCTAGTCTATTTATAGATGTAAAGGTGGCTCTTGGTTTTGAATTGAAGATGTATGAAACCTGTTAGTTTCGAATTTAAACAGATTTTGAATCTGTTGGGTTAATAATTCAAACAGATAAAAACGGGAAGAGCTCTGTTTGGATGAGCAATAAATCCAAACTAATTTAATTCTGTTTGAAACCGGGAAGGGCCCTGTTTGGATGAACAATAAATCCAAAACAGTTTAATTTGAATTCTGGATTTTATTTTACCAAAAAATAAAATTACATGCAAATGTTTTTTGTCCAAAAAGATTAGAAGCTCAACCGAACCACGCACCCGCGCCCAGACCCGACCCGGCCCGGCCTGATCGGACGGCCGGCGACGCGCGTGTGTGGTGATTTTTGGGTCCAATGGGTCTAGCCCATTTTGCCCATAACCTCTCCCTCTAAAATACTTGGGTACCCCTTGGGGCACACTCCAAGTATCTCACCCAAGCCTTATAAACCCTTTCAAAACTTCCCACCAAATCAATATGGGACAAGCCAATTTACAACCTTAAGGAATTTCCACCAAAACTCCATTTCCATGGAACACACTTTGGCTTCAATTTTCTATTCACTCGGTAATGGTTTTGAGCAACCAAATATACCACGTGAATCACAACGCGGCATAGAACGCGTTACCACTTTGACCCGAGTAAATCGACGCTCGGGGCCCACTTAAAAAATAGACCAAACTTAAAAAAAAATTCTGATTTTATCCAAAATTTTTCTACCATTTCCAACAGCGGTGACAACAACCGTAGTGGCGCCAATGGTGGTGGGATTGGGTGGGAGTGCACTACTAGTGGTGGTGATGGTTGCGGTACTGAGGGCATACATTGATGATTATGCATAAACAATTATAAATTTAGTTGGTATTAAGTAAAAAATTTATTACTTCACATTTTTTTTTACTTTGAACTTACATTTTATTAACTTCTTAATTTTGTAAGTAATATTAATTATTGTTATCACACGAATTTAATAGATTAGCTTCTCATATGAACGTCCAGGTTGAGCTCCTGATACATGCCACGTTGGTACTTTTTACAAACCAATGGTTTAGATTTTGCACACTTATTTACAAATCTAATAGTAGATCCCAAAAAATAAACAATAAATAATTATATCTGATATTTAATGGGTTAATGTGAAGATATAAAATCTTAAATCATTAATTTACAAAAAAAAAAAAAAAAAACCAATATAGCATATATCTGTAGTTGAACTGTTATCTCCCATTCAAAGCCAAACTAGGAACATTCAAAGCCACACTAGGGACACGCGATTCTCTTCAGTCAATATATTTAGATTTAGAGGGTGTTTGAGCTGATTTAAATAAATATATTATTTAATTTTTTACGAAAAAATATATAAAAACATAAAGTAGTGATGTCACTCAAAAAAAATAAAAAGATAAAAAGATAATATATATATATATATATATTTTATAGAGGATGCTGAATAGTGCCTTAATTTACCAAATAGTGGCTTAATGCTAGATTAAGTTATAAAAAGTATCAAAAGGAACATCTAATGATTAAAAAGAAAACATAAAAGCCAAAAAGAAATAGTGATTGAGAGAGGGCTATGATTTGTACCAAAGGTTATGGAGGAAAGAAGACCATCACGCATAGCAAACATAAAATCCTTAATGTTATATTTTTACTTGATTTGTGCGTATCATGGGTAGTTTATTTGATGGGCATATTATTAATATTTTATAATTAATGATAGGTTAATTTTTTTTTAAAAATATTATATGATTTTTTTTGTGAACATACTATATAATACCATGGTTTCAAATCAAATTCAACCATGTTTAAATAATTTGGTTCATATTGATTCCATGATTTTAATTGTTTGGTTTGGTTTCAATTTTTATAGAACCGTAGATAATGAATTAGTCATGGTTTCATCCCAAACCGATTCAAACTAAACCATACTCACCTCAAA
Source organism: Camellia sinensis (assembly GCF_055761805.1). NCBI lineage: Eukaryota > Viridiplantae > Streptophyta > Magnoliopsida > Ericales > Theaceae > Camellia > Camellia sinensis. The sequence goes on along the minus strand of NC_138961.1, from coordinate 158,172,538 downwards.
ATATAATTGTGTGGGTAAAAATTTGACCACACTGCCCGCTTAGTAATCAACTGGAGAGCACTGGCAGAATAGATGGCTTCAGCTAACCTATAACAGAAAGAAAAGGCTCCGGCGGTGGTTCTGCTACCCGGGGGCACTCCGACGATCAAGTCAATATTTCTCTCAAAGATAATCAAGTGCTAAACTTAATGCTCAAAACATAAATTGCGTACCTTAGACCCACGGGGGTGCCTCTCTTTTATAGTTTACTCAATCCAAGTCCCACTAGAAGCATGACTTCTATGAACTCCAATTCAGTACTTACTTTGGATTCCTCAAGAGATAAAGATAAACTCCCTAAGAGTTTTATCCTTATCTTGACTAAGTCTCCTCTTTGTCCTAGGACTCTTGTCCCTTATCCGCTTATCTCGGATTCCGATATCTTCGGAGGTAACCTCGGCAACTCCGAGATTACCTCGGCGTAACTACCACGATACGTGGCACCTCGGCTGACACGTCGGTGTCACCATGCCACGTGTTGGTACTCAGAAAATATATTCCCACAACTGCCCCCTAGGTTCTATTACCTCGGCATTCTGAGGTGAGGGAACCTATATCGATATTCCTTTCTGCATATTTGGCTCAAAAAACTGTTTAGCCGAGATCATTCATTTCAGGCCGACGTGTTCTCTTCGAAGAACAAGAATTCAAATGAATCCCTTCATGCGTATGAGCTATCATACATCAATTTTCAACCGTTTTACTCCCGCTTTATATCCTTATTGGCCCGTGTCCGTGACGCGCCTGTAAGCCGTCTTTCCTCCGTCTGACGCACGCGTTCCTCTAGGCGCAATAAATGCCTTGTTTTGCCGCCGTTTCAAGTTTTTGATAAAACCTTTCTTTCTGTCTTCTCTCCTTTACTTTATGCATTCGAATTTCTAGCTCTCTCTCTCTCTAAACTTTCTCAAATCCACCATTGTTCTAACTCCAAGCTCTACAACCGTCTTCATTCCTCCATTTTAGCAAAGCGTTCGCCGTTCTGTTGTGTCTGCAATCGTTGCCCTACCTCGGCGACTTTCATTCCGGCTCCATTTGTTCTGGTAAGATTCTGTTCCTCTTATTCCCAATTTCTTCTATGCGCTTTCGTTTACTTGCTGCCATTTTTGTTTTGTTCAAACCTTGGATTGTTCATCTGGATGTGTTTGTTCCATGATTTTGCTCATATCTTGAACACTTGCACTATTTCAACACTTTTCTTGCCACTGTTCTTGACTTGTTTACTTCTATATTTTTTTCCCTTTTGAGAACCATACCTCTATTCGTTGATTCTGAAACGTCATTCTGTGTTTCTTGTTTTCTGTTTTTTCTTTCCAGATCTCTATCTTTAATTCTTGCTTTTCAATCTTTGCCTTCATAGTTTTAGGTTTGGGATTTGTCTATAGAACCTTTAATTTTTAAGGAAAACTGAAACAAACCTTATCAGTCCTTACCTAGGGCTTTGCCGAGTTTCCAAATAACCCTTTAAAAGCGCCTTCTTTCTGAAACCTAGCCTTCTGAACTTAGGCCGACGTTATGGGTATGTGGAGACATAGGGTAAACACCCCAACCAAACTCGAATACTTTAGGCAGGAGTTCTCCATCCCTGCCGATGTTCACCTCAGGCTAGCTGGGGATGACGATTCCATCATGCCCACAGATCATACGATGCCCTTTCCTATTGTAGCCTTTACTGAATGTGGACTTCGGCTTCCACTTAATCCCCTTTTTCGCGAAGTTCTCCACTACTATAGGTTGAACCCTATGCAACTTGCCATAAACTCTTATCGAGTGATTTTTGGTATCATCGCCTTAGCTAGACAAGAAAACGTTAGAATCACCCTTGCCGATATACAATATTGTTATACCATGTGTCCACTTAACCTGAAGGAAAAAGGTTACGTCTACTACCTCAAGTCGAGGTCCACCAAGTTCAAAATTGTAGCCGACCTCCCAGACTCCAACAAGGGAGCCGGGGATGACTTTGTTATTGCTTCGGGAAGTTGGGAATTTGGCCCAGACGAAGATGTTCACCTCTACCCTCTTCCTCGAACAGTTAAAGAGGGCAAGGGTAAGAGCCCAGCGTCAATACCTAGTTGTTTCTTTTCAAGTCTTCAAAACTTTGTCTGTTTCTAATGTCTGTTTGTTTGTCCTGCAGATCTTCATCAGCCACCAAAAAACTTTCGCCAATCATACTTCCCAGGCAAAGACCTCAAAAAGCTCCTAGATCTTCCCATCCAGAGGCGCAAGGCTCCACTGGTGCTGAACTTTATTCCAACATACAAATCAACTCTGCCCGACGTCCCAAAAAGAAAGAAGAAGAGCCTATCTCCTCCCTCTGCTACTACTCTTTAAACAGCATCAACATCTCGGGCTGACCAAGGGTCAACCTCTAATCCAACCGGCCAACCATCAACTTCTGCCCCATACCTAATCCCAATACCAGAAAGAAAACGTCGGTGAAGACTCGTAAAAACTGCCGAGATGGTTCGCCCAAAGCCTGTCGCCCAAGATCTCCTAGCCGATCTTCCAACCGACGTCAATGCTGTTCCGACACAACCTATGCCCCCACCGAAGCCAAGAAGAACCAAGAAGGCCCAGCCTAAGACCAAGGCTACTAAGGTTGAGGCTGAGGATGCTCTACGCATCTCCAAGCTGGCTGAAAGCAGCAAATCTCAACCTTCCGCTGGGAAGAGGCGTGCAGAATCCCAGCCATCAGAATCTACTCAACCCAAGAAGCCGAGGTCGTCGACGACGACCTCGGGGTCCAAAAAATCTGATGTTCCTTGGGCTCTCCAGATTACTTTGGAAGATAGGCCCATAATGACCAATGAAAGCGCCGATGACATTAATGTCGGCGTTGCCCTTACTACGGCGCTGCTCCTTTTTGGTGATTTGGAGCGGAATGCTGGGTATAGTGAATATGAGAACTATGCCCTAATGCTCCAGCACTCTATTCAAGTAAGCGTTCCTGCTTAGTACTTTTTCTTCTATTATGTTTTGTACTTAAAAATATTTTCTAACACTTCTGTTTTCTTTCAGGCCATCCAGCATGCCCACTCATTTTCAATGCAATCTTTCCAGAATCGAGAGAAGCTGGTCGACCTGAGGAGGGAGGTTTCTTCTCTCAAAAAGGAGAATAAATCTTTTGAATTAAAGATGAAAAAATTGGAGGATCAGGCCGAGGCTGCCACCAAAGCCCAAACCTTAGCCGAGGAAAAGGCTGAATCTGCTGAGGCCACCAAGACAGTTGCTGAATCCCAAAAGAAAGAGGCCGAGGGAAGAGCGGCCCAGGCCGAGAAGAAGCTTTACGAAGCCTTGGCCACAAAGGAAGCCGAAATCAAAGAGGCTGATGAGAAGGCTTATGCTCAGAGCGTGGCCGACGTCACTAAGGATTACAAGCTTCAAGTCAGGCAGGCATGCAACAGGGGATTTTCCCTTGGTTGGATATCCCTGATAAAAAAACTTGATCTCCCTGTTGACTTGCCTTTCCGCAATGCCGATGCTATTCCTCTTCCATTTCCTCCACCTCCACCTCCAAGCCAAGCTGAAGATGAATCAGAGTCTGAGGCTAAGGAAGAAAACAACAATGATGATGAGGCCCTAGTGAGGAAATCCAAGGATGCTGCTGAAGCCAAGTCCTTTCCTTCCACTGAGCAGGTCATCAACTTAACTCAAGATGAAGAGGATGGTGAGGTTGAGGAGGTGTCCAAGGAGGCTGTTCCAGGGCAGCTATCATCCGACCTTTTTCTGGCTGAAAGAAGTCTTGAAAAAACAATAGCAGAGATTAACGCCGAGCTGGCAGCAAAGAAGGTTGCCGAAGTGGTTTCGCAAGAAACTTCCGAGGTCCAGACCCAAACTGCTCCTGGGGCTGAGGAATCACAACTTTGATGTCTTTCGTTTTTTTGTACTTTGTTTCAATTTCTGGACAATGTAAGCTCCCTCTTATGGCTGATGTGTGTATACAACTGTAACTGTTTTCCTCTGAATGCTTCAATTTTTATTTTCTCTGGATTACTTCTGTGTGATTCTATACTTAGCATGTGTTGCACGCCTTTCATATCTTGCCACCTTTGTGCAATCTTCTCGGGGTAACATACCTCAGGTATAATAACTACAAGCTTTACTTCGGCAAGATACTGTCCTGAAAACTTGTCATAGATTTTAACAAGTATGAAACATATACTACTCAATGTTAACTTTGCAAGCTTCTTTTCAAATTTCAACAAGTATGTAAACAGTGATCTCGGTCTAACCTACTTGTAAATTGCTACAAATTTCAACAAGTGTTAACATATACTGTAAACTGTTCTCAAGTTATAACAAGTGTTAAATAATGATCTACTTGTAAATTGTTACAAATTTCAACAAGTGTTTAAACAATATACTTAGCTTTTACTTCAACCTGTAAATTACTGCAAATTTCAACGGATGATCACATGTTGGCTTAACATCAGCTTGTAAATTGCTACAAATTTCAACAAGCATTAAGCATCTTTCTTTGGTTTAGACAACCTATATATTGCTATAAGGGCTTAAGCAATAACCTCGGCTTCACTTCAGTTTGTAAATTGTTACAAATTTCAACAAGCGAAGAGAAGCAGTAATCTCGGCGTAACTTCAACTTATAAATTGCTATGAATTTCAACAAGTGAAGATAAGGAATCAGCTTAATTCCAACTAGTAAATTGCTACAAATTTCAATAAGTGAATTAAGGAATAATCTCGGTTTAACTTCAACTTGTAAATTGCTACAAATTTCAACAAGTGAAGATAAGGAATCAGCTTAATTCTAACTTGTAAATTGCTACAAATTTCAACAAGTGAATTAAGGAATAATCTCGGCTTAACTTCAACTTGTAAATTGCTACAAATTTCAACAAGTGAAGATAAGGAATCAGCTTAATTCCAACTTGTAAATTGCTACAAATTTCAACAAGTGAATTAAGGAATAATCTCGGCTTAACTTCAACTTGTAAATTGTTACAAATTTCAACAAGTGAAGATAAGGAATCAGCTTAATTCCAACTTGTAAATTGCTACAAATTTCAACAAGTGAATTAAGGAATAATCTCGGCTTAACTTCGGTTAAGCATCATCTCGGTTTAACCAACTTGTAAATTGCTACAAATTTCAACAAGTGGTAAACGCATTCTTGTTCTCCCTGCCCTCAATGTGAACCTGAGTTCTACTTGGGTTCTCATTATTCATGTCTCCAAAGAATATGTAATTTTATCAGTCATATGTGTTGAAAGAACTCTGAAAAAACTTTATTGATGACATCGGCCAAAAAATAATGCACCTCTAATGATAGAAAAATTTCAAATTACAAGTGTTCCAAGGTCTTGGCAGTGCTTTGCCCTCGTTATCTTTAAGCCGATAAGCTCCATTGCCTAATACCGAAGTAATTCTGTAGGATCCTTCCCAGTTTGGGCTAAGCTTGCCCTCTCTGGGATCCTTCTTGTTGCCGACGACTTTTCTCAAGACTAGGTCGCCGACTTGAAATTCTCTTGGATTAACCTTCTTGTTGTAAGCTCTGGCAAGCTATTGCTGGTATACTGCTAGCTGAATTGTAGCTTTTCTCTTCGTTCTTCCAGAAGATCCAGATCTCGGGCCAAGAGTATGTCATTGGTGCCATTCTCTACTCCCTGGGTCCTGATCCCTGGGATGCCGATCTCTAATGGGATGACTGCTTCTGTGCCATAAGCCATGGCAAAGGGGGATTCCCCTGTTGATCTTCTCGGCGTAGTCCGATATGCCCAAAGCACATTGGGCAATTCGTCTACCCACTTTCCTTTTGCTGCCTGCAGCCTCTTCTTTATCCCATCCAAAATTACTTTGTTGAATGCTTTTGCTTGCCCATTACTTTGGGGAAAACTTAGTGTTGAAAAGTAATTTTTGATCTTGAATTTCGCACAAAAGTTCTTGATGAGTTTGCTGTCAAACTGTGTTCCGTTGTCGGCAATTATTGCTCTTGAAATCCCAAATCTGGTGATGATATTTCTCCATATAAAGTTCTTGACGTCCACATCTCGGATTTTGGCAAGAGGTTCTGCCTCTATCCATTTTGTAAAGTAATCTGTTGCCACCAGCAAGTATTTTCTCTGCCCAGTTGCCTGGGGAAGTTTCCCAACCAGATCCATGCCCCATTGGGCAAACGGCCAAGGGTTGGATACTGGGTTTAGGTCAGCAGCTGGCTGATGTATCAAAGGTGCAAACTTTTGGCATTGTTCACACTTCTTTACGTAGGCTTCAGTATCCTTCTGCATGTAGGGCCACCAATACCCCTGGGTAATGGCCCTGTGGGCTAATGATCTGCCCCCAGCATGGCTTCCACAAATTCCTTCATGAATTTCATACAAGAAATCTTCAACCTGTAAAGGGTGTACGCACCTTAAAAGTGGTCCAGTGAAGGACCTTCTGTAGAGGTGTCCATCTTCTGTCAGACAGAATCTTGCCGATTTCAGCCTGACTTTGTGTGCCTCCTTACAATCTTCTGGAAGCTTTCCTTTTTTCAGGAATGCAACAATTGCATCCATCCAGCTTGACCCCATCTCCACACACATTGCTTGCTGCTTTGTGTTCTCTTTTTCTATGCTCGGGCCCGACATATAGTCGATCATAATTGTCCTTGTTTTTCCAGTCTGTATTGAACTTGCCAGGTTAGCCAACGAGTCGGCGTGAGTGTTGTCATCTCGGCTAACTTGGAGTAGTTAACAGTTCTGAAATAGGGCTGCTAATCTGATGACCTCTTTTGCATATGCCGACATCCTTTCATCCCTAGCTGCAAATTCACCTGTGGACTGGTTAACAATAAGTTGTGAATCACAAAAAACTATTACCTCATCTGCTTCTGCTGCTGCTACCAGTTTTAGCCCTGCAATTAATGCTTCGTATTCCGCTTCATTGTTTGAGGCCTTGAACCCCAAACGGATGGACTGTTCTATTATTTCTCCATCTGGAGATATCAGCAGTACTCCTGCCCCTGCGCCTTGTCGGTTTGAACTTCCATCGACAAACAGTCTGAATGAGTCGCCGATATAGATGCTGCAAGGTCTGAGTTTTTCCTTCCTTTGCTCTTTGGTCTTTGGCTGAGATTCTCCTTGCTTGCTCGGACAATGCTCATCCTGGCTCAACGGAGCCCGATGTTCGGTGGTTTCGGGGGTGAATTCTGCCACGAAGTCGGCCAAAACTTGGCCTTTAATCACTGTTCTCGGCCTGAACTCCAGATCATACTGACCTAGGGCTACGGCCCATCTTGCTATCTTTCATGTTAAGTCTCCTTGCTGTAATAAGGACTTCAATGGATGCTCTGTTAAGACCACAATTTTATGTGCCTGAAAATAATGGTTCAGCTTCTTTGAAGCCATTACTAAGGCTAGCATTAATTTCTCCAGTGGTAGATACCTTGTTTCTGTGCTGGCCAGAGTTTTGCTTACATAGTAAACAGCCTTTTGCTCCCCTTTTTCTTCTCGGATTAGTACTGTACTAACGGCGTGTTCTGAAACTACCAAGTACAAATATAGTTCTTCCCTTGGTTCTGGATTGGAAAGAACCGGAGTCGTGGTCAAGTACTTCTTTAGGTCGGTTAAAGCGGCTTCGCATTCTTCTGTCCACAGAAAGTCTGTGGCTTTTTTCACCAAGTTGAAGAAGGGTCGGCATTTATCTGAGCTTCTGCTGATGAATCTGTTTAGGGCTGCGGCCCTTCCGGTAAGCATCTGAACCTGTTTTGCCGACATCGGACTCTGCAGCTCTAGAATGGCCTTGATTTGGTCTGGGCTGGCCTCAATGCCTTTTCTCGTTACCAGATACCCTAAAAACTTACCTGATCCAACTCCAAACGCGCACTTTGACACGTTGAGTCGTAGCCGATATGTTTTGAGTATATCAAAGACCTCTTTTAGGTCGGCAAGATGACCCTTAGATTCCTTGGTCTTCACGACCATGTCATCGATGTAGACTTCTACCGTTTTACCAATCAGGTGTTTGAACATTTTTGTTACTAACCTTTGGTAAGTTGCTCCTGCGTTTTTTAACCCAAAAGGCATTACCTTGTAACAGTATAGTCCTTTAGAGGTGATGAACGCGGTTTTCTCCTCGTCTGGAGGGTACATGGCAATCTGGTGGTACCCTCTGTATGCATCCAAAAAACTCATCCTTTCATGCCCTGAAGTTGTATCTACTAGCTGGTCAATCTTGGGCAGAGGAAAGCTGTCTTTGGGGCAGGCTTTGTTGAGGCTAGTAAAGTCTACACAAACCCTCAATTTGCCGTTCTTCTTCTTCACCACTACTGTGTTGGATAGCCAAGTTGGGTAGTGAACTTCTCGGATGGCCCTGGCCTCCAGAAGTCTATCTACTTCTTCTTCTACTGCTTCGACGTGCATCAAAGTTGGTCTTTTGGCTCGTTGAATCACAGGTTTTGCTGACCTGTCGACATCCAATCTGTGGCAAGTGACCTCGGGGTCAATTCCAGGCATCTCGTAAGGTGTCCAGGCGAACACCTCAATGTTGGCTCTTAAAAAATCTTCTAGTTCTCTTTCCTCTTCTTCGGCTAAGCCTGAGCCGAGAAGAAAGAAGCGTTCTTCGTCACCCTCCTGGACAAGGATTTTCTTTAGTGTCTCTTCACTTTTTTCGATCGGCTCCTTGCCGACATCTTCTAGGACCTCCATGTCCTCGTCTTCAATCTCTGCCTCTTTTGGCTTTCGAATGCTGCAAGTGGTCTTCATTGCTGCCATGAAGCAAGTTTTTGCCTGTAGTTGATCTCCTCTTACTTCTTCAATCCCATGCTCTGTTGGGAACCGTAGTAGTTGATGCAGTGTTGAGGGAACTGCCCCCATTGCATGCAACCATGGTCTTCCCAAGATGATGTTATATGGTGAGGGTGTGTCAATCACCATGAATTCTGTCTTGAACTTTTTAGTACCAGTTTGTACTTCCACGCTTGCTGCGCCCAATGGCCATGTCGGCGTTCCATTGAAGCCGACCATAGGGTTGCTGGATTGTTCCAAGTCGTCAGGGTGAAGGCCCAGCTCCTTGTAACATCTAACGTACATGATGTCACAAGAGCTGCCTTGATCTATCAGGATGCGTTTCACTTGGCATTCCCCAACCTAGAGGGATACTACCAAGGCATCATTATGCGGATGTTGGACCAACTCTAGGTCGGCTTCAGTGAAAGTTATCATCGGTCCTTGGCATTCTTCAGGCCGAGGTCTTTTGTATCCGACCTGGTTCACGTGCTGCAGGTGTTTTACTTTTTGGTTTCTCCCCGTATGTCGCTTTCGTTCACCTTTGAGTGGATTACATTAACCACCTGTGGTTAGGGGTGCAACTCGGGCGGGTTCGGTCGGGTTGGGGGTCTGCCCAAGCCCGACCCGAATTGTATTTGGCACTGCCCAAGCCCGCCCAAGCCCGACCATGAACCCGAACATTGTTGCCCAAGCCCGGCCCAAGCTTTGTATTTTGAACTTGGGTTGCCCGAATTACCCGAATTGCCCGAGTTCAAAAACCTGTAGGTAGATCTAAGGGTAGACATAAAAGATGCTAATCTAATGGTAGAAAACTAACCAAAAAAAAATAAAAAATAAAAATTAAGACTAACTCTTTTACTTAATAGAAGACTAACCAAAAAAAAATAAATAAATAAAAATTAAGACTAACTCTTTTATTTAATTTATATATATTACATAATTTATTAAATTATATATATATTATATATTATATATTATATAATTTATATAATATATTAAATTGAATTCGGGTTCGGGTTACTCGGGTTGGCCATTGGTTCTGCCCAAGCCCGGTCCGAATTGCAATTCGGGCATCAAAAATCTGCCCAAGCCCGTCCAGATTACAAGATATAGTTGCCCAAGCCCTAAAAAAACTCGGGCTGGGCTCGGGTTGCTCGGGTTGAGCCCGCCCGAGTTGCACCCCTACCTGTGGTCCTCCTGCCTGTGGTTGCTGTGCTGGGAGAGGCGGTGCTACTGGTGCTTGAGGCAATCTCGCATGTTCCTCTCTTGTCCTGGCCTCATCAATAAGGTTCCTTAGATGGCCTTGCCTTACCAAATCTTTTAAGTGTGATTTTAGGGCTCTGCAACCCTGAGTTGGGTGCCCTTCTTCATTGTGGTAAGCACAACGCCTACCAACGTTTCTTCCCATGAATTCCCTTGGTGCTCTTGCTGGAGTTCTGAAATAGGGTTGGTTTCGTATTTGATCCAAGACCTTATGGATAGGGATTCGGAACACCGTCGTCACTGCCTGTTTACCCTTCAATTCTGTTTCTTGTTTGGTTGGTCCGTTGTTACCTCGGCCTCGCTTCGGCGAGCCGTTTCCCTTCTCCTGCTTCATCTCTTTGTTTCCTGACGTATCTTCCTCGGCTCTGGCGTACTTCTCGATTCTTGCCATGAGTTCCTCCATGCTTTTTGGCAATGTTTTTGCCAAAGACTTCCGTAGTGGGCAGTCATCTTTTAGGCCGTTCTTGAAAGACACAACCGCCACTTCTTGGTTGCATTCGGGTATTCGATTGAACACCTCGTAGTACCTCTTCGCGTAGGCCCTAAGGCCTTCTTCCTTGGTGATTCTTAAAGCCATCACGGCGTCGACCCTTAAGGGCTGTAGTTTGTTTGTTACAAACCTGGCCACAAACATATCGGCCAGGCCTTCCCATGTCTTTACGCTTCCCTTTGGTAGTTTATGGAACCAATCAGATGCAATTTCCCTAAAGGATAAGGGAAATACTTTGTAGAGTAACGGCTCGTTCCCACTATATAATGCCATTGAGTTCAGGTACAGTCCAACATGAAAGTTGGGATCTGACTTACCATCATAAATTTGGAACCTTGACATACTGAATCTTTTTGGTGCTTCAAATTTGTCCAGTTCCACCGAGAACGGTGTTCTCGGCTTAACTGGGGATGTCACCTCGACTTCAACATTCTGCTGCCTCCTTTTGAGGTAATCCCTCAAGTCTTCCTTACTCCTACCTGGAGCTCGGCTATCTCTGGACTTCAATCTTTTTGGCACACTACTTTCGGCCTCGTGGTGGGCCCGTTTCAATCTTTCTCCATGGGTTGTGTCAAAGCAGAGTGCCTGCCCTTGAACATGCCGATGTTCTTTGGGCCCTGGATCCTTCATTCGATGTGTCCTTCGGGACTCTTCTTGCCTTGGCTCCTCTTGTCCGTCTTTCCTGGAAGGTCGGGGTGAGTGCCTTCCACTCCTGATGTGCTGAGGGGCTTCAGGGATTGCTTTCCTTCCTCCCTTCTGGATGTTAATTGCCGGCATCGGCGTATCTTGCAGCTGGTATGGTGGCTATATAACATTGTTTTGCATCAGGAAGTTGACCACTGACTGTAGGTCTGCCAACTTGTTTGCCAAGTCTTTTACTTCCTCATCTCTCCGTAGGCACCTATCCCTCTATACCTGAAGGTTATCTCCGTTATAATACTTGCTTTGGTCTGTTCGCTTCGAAGTACCGCCCTCCTGGCCGACGTCTTTCTCTCTGTGACCCTGGTCATGATTTTCTGTACTGTGGTTATCTTCTTCAACGTCAAGATCGATTGGTCTGCCACTCCTAGCAGGAGTGTCGCCCCCAATGTTTTCCCTCTGTCTATCACTGGCCATCTATTCTTCTAAGATTCCCACAGACGGCACCAAATTGTGTGGGTAAAAATTTGACCACACTGCCCGCTTAGTAATCAACTGGAGAGCACTGGCAGAATAGATGGCTTCAGCTAACCTGTAACAGAAAAAAAAGGCTCCGGCGGTGGTTCTTCTACCCGGGGGCACTCCAACGATCAAGTCAATATTTCTCTCAAAGATAATCAAGTGCTAAACTTAATGCTCAAAACATAAATTGCGTACCTTAGACCCACGGGGGTGCCTCTCTTTTATAGTTTACTCAATCCAAGTCCCACTAGAAGCATGACTTCTATGAACTCCAATTCAGTGCTTACTTTGGATTCCTCAAGAGATAAACATAAACTCCCTAAGAGCTTTATCCTTATCTTGACTAAGTCTCCTCTTTGTCCTAGGACTCTTGTCCCTTATCCGCTTATCTCGGATTCCGATATCTTCGGAGGTAACCTCGGCAACTCCGAGATTACCTCGGCGTAACTACAACGATACGTGGCACCTCGGCTGACACGTCGGTGTCACCATGCTACGTGTTGGTACTCAGAAAATATATCCCCACAATAATGAAAAAGTTATGATTATCATATCGAATTAATTTTTTTTACTTGATATGCATATAATGTCTTACAAAATGAACAATTCGAATTATCAAAATGCAATCTGTAATGAGCCTCACATACCCTTAAATTCTTTCAAATTCAAATCTAATCTTGAGAAAAGTACACTCACATCCAAAGAAACAAAATATAGTATATTTCTTTAACCAAACCAGACACTTGATTATAAATAATTTTGAGTCACCACATTTGATGTTGTCATTTTGTTGATTTTTTCTACTTTCGAAGGTTAAAAATGTAATTTGAGATTATCAATAAGGATCAATAAGTTCTTAGAGAAATAATAAATGCCAACCAATTAATCAGACAATTGCTTCGAAATTCTTTTAGTCTTAATAAAGAGGATTTTTACTAGTGACTTATTTTTAGGAGAAAATTTAGAAGAACTAATCTCAATAGTAAAAGAAGGAGGGAGAGAACAGTGTCAAAAAATAAATTTCATTAAGTAAACAAGCGTTTACAATTGTACCTTCGCACTTTCATAACTCCGAAAGGGGATTACAGCAATAAACAGACTAACTTAGAACTACTCTTAAGAAATTGAAATTCAATGCAGAAAAGTAATGGACTAGAAGGTAAAGAACTGGAAAGTAAATAATCGGAAAGTAAAGAACCGAAAAATGTAAGGTAAAATAGACTGATTTTTTGGATCTGGTTCTGGGTCCTCTCACTCCTCTATTTATATGCTCTGTTGACAACCATTGAAGTAACTGGAAACTGTGGAAGTAACCTCCACAAACATCAAATATGGCTCCAAGCAGTTTGCCTCTACTAAGTCACTTCTTGCAGTTGGATTTCCCTCCTTAATTTGAATTTAAACATCCAAGAACTATTTAGCCATGTCACCTTGCTTCTTTCGATTATTTCAGTACTTCGTAGATCCTTTACTATTGATATAACTTGTCACATGTCCTTCGATGATTGGAAATCCTTGCTAATTCTCCAAATTACCCTTGATGGATCAAGTATTAGGTTGTGATTGGTTAATACAAAATATATGGCCAACACCTTTATACAACTAATATGTCCATCTTATTTTAATTTGGAATATCTCAAAAGTTTAGTCTTATTTAAAAAAACAAAGAAAAAATTGTTTAATTTTTAAAGCTCTCTCTCATAAAGTGGTTATAAATATGTTAAAAGCTAAAAAACAAAAAGACATTCTTGAAATAAATATTTTAAAGTTTGAATTTAAATATAATAATTGTTTGTCACCTAAAACAGTTAAAAATTTCAAAAGATTAACAAAATGGGACGAATGGAGTACTAATTATATTATTGAATCTTTTTTTTTTTTTTGTCAAAAAAAAAAAAAGAGCACCGACTAATAATATTATTATGTGAGACTGATGTAACATATGTGACCTAATAGATTTTGCATGTTTGCTTGGAAAGTAATTTTTTTGACTAAAATATGAAACATATAAAATAAAAAAAATTAAATTGATGACTTTTTGACTTTCTACTAAAAAAAACATACAAAAAGTAAATAGAATAAAAAACAATATTTAATATTTTGACCTGACTTTTTAACTTTTTTTTTTTTTTTAAATAATTTTTCAACTACATTATCTATTGCCAAAGGAAACTACAATAACTAAATATAATCACCTTACCAAAAAAAAAATGAAGAAGGGACACATGTACATGTAATGAGATTATAAAAAGTTCAAGAAATTAGAGCAAAAAGGACACAACAAACACGGCGCATATAACGCATACCCAATTTTTTTTCGTGATGAGCAGTTTAAAATGCATGTGAATCAAATCATATCAAATTGACTTTTATGTTCATTGGGCCCTCCCAAATTCCCGCCTCTAACTTCGCATCACATTTCTTCCCCTATAAATACCTCTTCAAATTCCATTCTCATTCACTCATTGTGTGCTTTGTCAATTAATTATTAGATCTAGCTTAATTTACTGATCAGTGAGTATATTTATTCACACAAAGAGAGACAGACAGATAGAGAGTGAGAGAGAGAGAGAGATGGCAAGACATCAGTACAACACTCTCTTCATGCTTGTTTCGCTGCTTCTTCTTTTGATTACATTCTCCAATGTGGCTGAGGTAATAATATTTTAATTGTACAACTTCAAATCCTATATAAAAGAAAAGCTCTTCTTATTTCGTGTACATGGTCTGACTGATCTTTTTTCTTTGTTGTTTTTATTGTTCCAACAGGGCTATAATAGACTCCGTCCAGCAGGTACATTCATTTCGGACCTATGCGATGTGTATGCATATTAATACATCTGTTCTTTACGCTATCTTTTCGGTCCTCGTTTCCTCCGATCCAAAATCTGAACTAAAAAGTATTATCAGAGTTTGTGAGATCTACCACAAGTCTCATTTGATAATCTGAATTACTCATTTTATAAGATCCCTCGTGTCTGTCATTTACATACAAAATTAAGTTAATTCAATAATTTCAATCTATTACATTTATGGTGTGTTTGGTTGGAAAATTTGATAGATTATACGGATTTATAACATTTTCCTTACATTTATGTTAAATAAAAAATAAAAGATGCCAAGTGAAAAACTTTCATTAGATTCAAAATTACAAAATTATTCCTTAACAATTTTGGAATTTAAAAATAAATTACACAATTTTCATTTTGATTCTCACAACAAAGTGATTTGTTGACTTGAACCCCACTGAATTGTTATGAAAATTTTAATACTCGGATCGGATCCTAATTATAATAAAGGATGTAATGCAATTGATAAATCAAGTTCAATTAATGACAAAAATGGAGGTTAAGTTTTCATGCCTAAAGTATTATATAAACTGCACAGATTGCAAGCCAAGATGCACATACAGGTGCTCGGCGACATCGCACAAGAAGCCGTGCATGTTCTTCTGCCTCAAGTGCTGCTCCAAATGCCTGTGTGTGCCGCCGGGGACTTATGGCAACAAACAAACATGCCCTTGCTACAACAACTGGAAGACCAAACAAGGCGGTCCCAAATGCCCTTAAATATCTGTATTTACTCTAGATTTATTATTATTATTATTTTAATTTTAATTTTTTAGCCTATGTCAGTCTCTCTATATGTTTCTTCTTGTTACTTAGATAAAAAATTTTAATATCGTTAGTATGAATTTTGGCCATGGGCATTTTGGCTTAATGGTAGCAATTTCATTTCTGCCAAGGTTGTATTCACTTTTGCTTTCATTCAAAATTATAGTATTGAAAATCTTGCAAGTTTCCTATGGAATGTTTTGGTATATATGTATTTCTTAAATGCAAATTTATTCAATGTAGTATTTTCCACAAACACTGCACAAATTAATAATGACTTTGAATAAATCATTGAAGGATATGTAGTGAGACCAAAGTAAATTGCAAGGGAAAAAAATTTGAAGCGTTTTTTTTTAAGATAGTTTTAACTAAAAGTTATGACGACTTGTATATTATTTACAATAAAAATAAATTTATTGAAGTCTTTTTCATTTGAGCAATGTTATACATAATTTTATTTTTCATATTTTATTTTGTTTTTTTTTTCATTCTTAGACATAGGGTTCACATTCATAAATGTAATATGGGACCTACTCACTTATATCTTAGAGTAAAAAAAACATATAATAAGATATAAGATTATATATAGCATTTTACATAGAATGTGAGAAAGATTGATTGGCCAAATTTAAAAATTGAAAATTTTTTGAGACCCTAATAAAATCTCCCATAATTTTATCCACGATGATATAAAATGATGAGTGTTAACTTTTAATTTGTTTTGTGATGAAGCTCCATTTATCATTTACTAAAGCAACCATAATAGTTGGTAATTAATGTGGGCTTCACCCCATTTATTGCTTAGCAAGTTAGAAAACTGGCCCTATATTAGGTTTGGCTTCTTTTAAATTGATTATTTCAATTTGAGAGAGTATTGGATTTAATAAGTTTATTTTGAGACCGATTTCGTCATTCACTTTGTAGAATATGTTGAGTAGAATATTCATGTAAAAAATCAAGATGATCGAATATCAATAGTTATATATTTGGATCGAATTTGTATTACAAAAAATGAATGACTATTTTTAAAATTATATTTTTTATCTATTTTTGTAAAACAAATATGATTCAAACATATAATTATCGATGTCCAATCAACTTAATTTTTTGCATGAATATTCTATTAAACGAATCCTAAAAAGTGAACGATTTGAATAACCGAAATCGATCTCAAAATTGGGTCTACTAAGTCTAAACGCTCATACTGAGATAACAATTTAAGAGAAATCAAATCTATATTTTTACACACACAAAATTTGTTACAACCATCACATTTTAAAATGAACTAGAGTCTTAAATATGTATTTATTAATTAGCACTTACAGATCAATAGAAAAAATTTAGGACTAATTGGAGTACTTATTTGTGAGATGGGAATTATTGGTAAATATCCCTAAATTATTTTCATTATATAACTATAATTATTTAATAATTCTAAAATAGTTATGTAATTTATTATTATTTTAAATTAGGAAAAAAATATTACAATTATTGATGGGATTTTTTTCACAATTATTGAATGATATAATGGAAATTTGCCATTGAAGAGAATCTCAATCTGAAAAGTGGGTGACCAAAGCATTACTCTTTTATTTAATTACGATTGTGTCAAGTAGCATCACAAATATTTTCTTTCCTTTGAGAGACAAAAAGTGTTCCATAGCATAACTCTAATGATATGTTTGGATCTTATATTTACTACAAGAAAATATGGGGAAAATAATAAATAAATAAGGAGAAAAGATAAATTACACTAACTTCTAAGATTTGGAAAAAAATAAAAATAAAGTAAGCCCTACAAAATTAGCATAATTATACTGATTTTTTTTATTGAGAAAAAATATGTGAAATTTTTTAAAATAAATTGTGAATATCATTGTTTCCAGTTATATTGGCGCATTCCTCAGCAAGCACTTCTGTCTCTTGAATCAGCTGAGGTGGTAGCATTTTGGGCTCGTTTAGGAACTCGGATATTTTAATTAACTTTTTGACTATTTTAACTTAACTAAAAAGTTGTATTTAGAATGATATATTTGTGCATGTCACTCTATACTTTAAGCAAAATGCTATTATTTTGATAGTTTGAGCGGTAAACTTGTAAAACTCATTGAACTGATTATTTTTATCAAAAATTAAGTTGATATGATATCAAAAGTTATTTGATTAGATTATATTTGTTTGAAAATTAATTAAAGGACAGTATGATTTTGAAAATAGTTTGTCTATTTTTTTCCAAATAAATGAGTTTCGATTAATTTAATTTTTAGCATGAATAATCTGCTTCAAAACTTTTACAAAATAAATAGTTAAATCATCAAGATGCGAACAATGGTGGGCCCTATATAGCAAATCGGACGGTCTAGTTGCTTCCCCTTCTTGGGGAGAACTTGGCCATTTTTGTTATGAAAAATAATATGTATGCCTAATTTTCTATCTAATAATTTACATATTACACTAAACCAGGTTCCTCTAACATTCGCCTTTTGTTATTGGGAAAGTTTAGGTGGGATTTAAATTTTTTTTATTTTATCTTTAGTATACTTTCTTTTTTTTTTTCTTCAATTTTTTGTTTTTACTTTTATATCCTTCTAAATTAGAAAGACCTACAAAGTTTTTTTTAAAATATCAAAAAACAATTTTTTTTTAAGTACGAAATACAAAAAAGATAAAATTGAATAACAAATGCGCCTATCATTTTTTATACTTTGATTCTCTTCATTACATGTATGTCATGTAAAATTTCCATTGCACACCGTGTGTGTGTTTCTAACACAGAATGGATCCTGTTCACATGTATGTATTTTTTTGAGGTTCATGCTAAAATAATGGGTCTTGCATTTGTAATAAGTGCAGTTAACTTTATTGAAATGGGTTAAAGAACTAAAAAATTATTATTTATTTTTATAATTTTTAATACTAATTATAATATTTACATAACTTTTTTAATGGCTATTTTAACCTTAACTATTTGTTACAAGATTAATACATATATATTACTTTGTGATTTTTTTTTTTTTTTTTACACTTCAATGAAATCAATGTTTGATTTTTTTATTTTATTTTTAGAACACAGGATATATAATGTGTTTTAAATTATAACTCATGCTAGGCATAATATTAAAATAGAAATATTTCAAATAATAATTATTTTTTCTAAAAAATAAGTCAACATAATTGATTCATCATTAAAAAACAAGGGCAAAAATAAAATGATACATCATTTTTCATCCAAAATTAATAAGCATGTCCTTTTAAAATTAGATGAGGAGTCAAGTTATAAGGTGGCGTTCGCTTTTTATTTTCATTTTATTAGATTAAATGGAAAGTCAAGTTAAGTTATTTTAGTCATTTACAATATTATTGACATATTTTAATGACATCATTTGTAACATTCAATGTTATTACTAAAATTTTATTCAACAATGATAGGGATACTTACGTACTAACAATCTTACTAACACATTCACAAGTTTTAATAAGATCAACCATCACTTGGTATGAAACCCACATCAACTTGTGAGTGTGTTAATAAGATTGTTAGTAAGATTATTAGTATCCCTAGCATTTTTCAATTTTATTAGTAAGACTCATTAAATAATAACATTAATTATCATTTATTGCATCTTATCAAGTGTCCCTCCGCATTTGTCAACATTAG
The DNA here is from genome assembly GCF_055761805.1 of Camellia sinensis. NCBI lineage: Eukaryota > Viridiplantae > Streptophyta > Magnoliopsida > Ericales > Theaceae > Camellia > Camellia sinensis. Next base: position 158,153,587 of record NC_138961.1, on the reverse strand, counting down.
TCTTTCTTTTCTTTTCTTTTTTTGTAATAAGCTAAAATCAAACAAAGTCGCCACTCGTTTGGAAAGTTGGGTTCAGTGGGTTGGAGTTAAAATAGTTACAAAAAGATAAAATAGATTTTTTAGTTTCAAGTTAAAAAATATCACATTCAAACCATAATCATTTTATTTTTTCTTTCACAAAAGTTAAAAAAGTTAAAAAACACATCCCAAACAAGACTTTTAGCCCGAAACGAAAATAGTTAAAAAGTCAAAAAGTCAACCCCACATCCCAAATGAAAAATAGGAAAATTCCATGGATAACAAGAAGAGGGCACTTACTCTAATATGATGGCTTAAGTCCAATTTAATGCCTTTATGTTATGTTTAAATTTTAAATTTGAAAAAGAATTTATGAAGTGAATATAAATAAAATAAAATAAAAACAAGGAGAAATTAGTAATTGACGTAGAGATTATTATTATTATTATTTCATTCACAAATCTGTTCCAAAAATTTAAGATGTGAACACACTTTTAAAAGATCATTTCAGTGCTCATTTGAGGCTAAGAATGTGTGCCTTTGGCCCATCAAAGAAGCATTAGAGAGATATTGAATTGTTTCTCTCAACCTAAACAGACATTGTAATCAAAGCAAGCAGCTGGAGGAGAAGTAGATCGTGAAGCTGTTGATGATGTTACAGTGACAGATTAAAAAATTGAATGTGACTTGTATCCAGTCCATAATCATACTAGATCATACTGATGTGCCTGTAGGCCTATTACAAAATCCGTATCGATGATCTGAATCGTTAATGTATAGGGTCCGTTGAGTATTTATACTTGTAAAAAATCACATTGATTGAATATTGATAGCTACCTGATCAGATCACATTTCTGTCAGCGTTCAATATGATTTTGAAAAAAATAAAATTTAACAGAAATGTTATCTGATCAAAGTAGTAATCGATATCTGATCAACGTGATTTTTATAAGAATAAAGTACTCGGCGAGTTTTACACATTGAATTGTTCGAATTATCAATGTGGGCTCGTGGTCAGTCCATGGAGACCCAACAGTACAGTCCAATCTGAAACTGGATAGGAGACAGGCCTGTTGGAAATGGTTTGGAGAAAAAATAGATTTTTTCCTAAACTTTGATCTAATTTTAAAGTGGGACCCATATGCCAAAGTTGATGGGTCTATGTGGCAACGCGTTCTTTGTCGCGTGATGATTCACGCTGTATATTTGGTTGCTCAAAAGCATTATTAGATGAATGAGAAGTCAATGCCAAAGTGAGCTTCGTGGAAATGGTGTTTTGGTGAGGTTTCCATAAGGGAGTAAGAAACTCTTGTTCCACATTGCTTGGGTGGACAAACATGGTATGGATTTATAAGTCTTGAGTTTGCATCTTGGGAAGGGCCTCAAGGGGCACCCAAGTTTTGTGGAGGAAAAAGTTATGGGTAAAGTGGGCGACCCATTGGACCCAAAAACTACCACATGCGAGCACGCGCTGCTGCCCGCCCGGACAGGGCCTGGGCGCGGGTGCAAGGTGTGAGGTTGGGTTGGGCCTGTGTAGTCCAGCCCAGTGCAATATTTGAATGTTATTTTTTCTAAATTAAATTCTGAAATGACCCCAACATTTTTGAATGTTGGCAGTTTGGTCCAATGCATTTTTCCAGCTTTTCCCTCCAATTCGAACAGGTTCCATGCCTGTTCAATTCTGTCCCAAACAGCCACCAATGCTTCTATAAATAGATAGTTCTCCATTTGTTCATTCATTCAATTTTCGTCCTTCTTTTTGTCTACATATTTTCTACATTTATGTTTGTAAAAGAGAGTGAGAGGGTAATTTGTAAGCAAATTGGGCCGAGCTAGGAAAGTCTTCTTTGGAAGTTAGGCAGCGCAATGGGCTGAGATAAGGGCTGGTGTAGCTCGGTCTTAGGCCAAGAAGGCATCTCATATTACAGATTTGGGCCAAACTATGGGCCGAGGTATTTGGGCTTAACAAGTTGGACCTCATCCTTGTTAGTTCGATCGGAAACTGCTGCAGTTAGCTCGGTCTAAACAGACAAAACTGAGGTATCAGTGGGGGGAGAACCGAGCTAAAGGATAGCTCTGCAGGGCGTCATCTCAGAGTCAAGACTGATAGTTGCGCTTAAAGTATCACCGAGCTGAAATAAACTGGTTGACCGCAATGTCAGCCGAGGTAAAGATGTTAGCCGAGGTAAAGGAGGTAACGTCAATGGCGAGGGCCGAGCTGTGTATAGCTCGACAGGGTGGCATTCGATAGATTAGCTTTCGATCACACGGTCCGAATGGCAGGGGACCGAGATAAGGCAGTTCAGTCAGAAATGTATAACCGAGGTAAAGGGTTCAGCCATCTCACTTGGCTTGTAGTGATGAGACTCTTAGTAGGACTCTGCTAAGGAGAGTTAGAGTCCTACTGGGATTGTGTAAACCATCTCACTTGGTTGGTAGTGAGTAGGAGTGTGACTCCTAGGAGGACTCTGCTAAGGAGAGTTAGAGTCCTACTGGGATTGTGCAAAACCATCTCACTTGATTGGTAGTGAGTAGGGTGTGTGATTTCCAAGAGGACTCTCATAAGAAGAGTTAGAATCCTACTAAGAATGTGTCAAGCAAAGTCTATAAAAGCTCATGACCAGACCTATGGACAGGTATCTCAATTCTTACTCTAGAATACACAGAGCTTATTGTCTATTGTCTAGTTGCTGACTTAGGCGTCGGAGGGGTTTCCGGCACACACCCACCGGTTAGCTCACGTTTGTATTTTCAGGTGGCAAAGCAACATAGTTTGGAGGATTACAAACTTGATCAACAGGATCATACAAGAAGAATTATTTCGTGCTCGTACAATTGGCGCCATCTGTGGGAATTTCACAAAGAGCAAAACCTCTTGATCAAGTTTTCCTCTCTAGTTGAAAGCAATAGCGCACAATAAAGACTTGCCACAATCTGCTATTGATGGGCAAACACCGGAAGGGGGTGGGCGGAGAGAAGCAAGAGAAAGATAGGGCTCAAGTCCACACCGCTCTCAAATCCCTGATAGACAAAGGCGAAAGGTGGATCCTCAGGTTCTCGAAGATCGCGTAAAGGAGCAAGATAAAGTGATAAGAAGAATGGTGATTGACATAGAGTCTATGAAGAGCCAGATAAAAGGCAAAGGGAAGAAAAAAGGAGTCGGAGACAGAGAAGCAGGATTCGAAGCAGAGAAAGTTGAAGAAGACGAAAACAGAGAAGGAAGATTCGAAGAAAAAGAAGAGCAGTGAAGAAGAAAGACGAGTTAAAAGACGGACTTCTCAAGATGATGATGATGGTTCTGAGTCGGAGGAAAAACAATTGCGTGACCAAAGAGAGGGATGCAGCAGCAACAAGGAAGCTAGCTGAGCCAAAATTAACACAGAGGCAGGAAGAAGAAGCTGTTCAGAGATCTAATGCTTTGGAGGAAGATGGCATTGGAGCTATAAGGAAAGTTTCAAGGCAAGAGTATTTGAAGAAACTGAAGGAGCTCAGAGGTTATATAGAAGACGAGCAGTATCTATTTGATGGTGTAAAATTGACTGAAGCAGAATATCGTGAACTGAGTTGAGGGATTCAATGACAATGACGTTGCCCCTTACTATGGAAGCCCTGATGGAGAGAGTGCACCAACACATCAGGGTAGAGGAAGATAGGGTGCGCACCAAGGCAGAGTCTGGCACAACAGCGATGTCGGACAAAACACTTTCAGCAAAAGATAACACAGTTGACAAATAGGACCGACCGCGCAAAAATCTTTGCCCAACTAGGGGCGAAGTGGGTTGGCAGGTTTGACCAACTCTTTCTGAAAAGTCTTTGCCTGACTGGAGGGCAACAGAAGAAGTTGGTTGGAATAAACCAACACCCCTCCTAAGCCCAGGATAAGGATCCAGGCTGCAGGACGTTTGGTCGGAATAACCAAATACTTTACTCTAGGTTGGCAAGAATAACCAACTTAGAGGTTGGCTGGAAAAACCAACACCCCTTCTAAGCCCAGGATAAGGATGCAGGCTGCAGGACGTTTGGCTGGAAAAACCAAACACTTTACTCTAGGTTGGCAGGAATAACCAACTTAGAGGTTGGCTGGAAAAACCAACACCCCTCCTAAGCCCAGGATAAGGATTCAGGCTGTAGGACGTTTGGTCGAAATAACCAAACATTTTACTCTAGGTTGGCAGGAATAACCAACTTAGAGGTTGGTTAGAAAAACCAACACCCCTCCTAAGTCCAGGATAAGGATCCAGGCTGCAGGACGTTTGGCTGGAAAAACCAAACACTTCGCTCAGAGTTGGCCGGAATAACCAACTTTGAGCTCTCTTCAGCTAGGATTAGAATCTGGGCTGAAGAGGTTGGCTGGAAAAACCAACACTTCTCCTAAGTCGAGATAAGGATCTAGGCTGCAGGAAGTTGGCAGGTTTGACCAACAAGTCTTTGCCCGACTGGGGGCAATCAAGAAGTTTGGTATGAATGGCCAAGCATTTAGCTCTTCTTCAAGCCGAGATAAGGACTCGCAATGAAGAAGGTTGGCAAGAATAACCAACATTTAGCTCTCCTAAGCCGAGATGAGGATCTAGGCTGCAGGAAGTTGGCAGGTATGACCAACAAAATTTTTGAACTCTTTGGCTGGGATGATGGTTATCTCGGCCAAAGCAGGTTGGCAGGTATGACCAACAAAATTTTTGGAACTCTTTGGCCGGGATGATGGTTACCTCAGCCAAAGCAGCTTAGCAAGTATGACCAACAAAATTTTTTGAAACTCTTTGGCTAGGATGGTGGTTACCTCGGCCAAAGTAGGTTGGCAGGTATGACCAACAAATTTTTGAATTCCTGGACCGAGATGGTTATCTCGGCCAAAGCAGGTTGGCAGGGTTAGTATAAACCGAGTTAGTCTACTCAGCGAGACACAGAAAGAACGACTGGCCATATGATTACAAACTCGAAGGATATATACGTTGAAGGTAAAAAAGCAGGGCTATTCAAATTTTTGGCATAACAGTGGTAACAGAAGAACGAGGATATTGGGGGCATGCCATGTATCCTGGAAATGACGTCGTACTAGATTAGTGGAAGAACATGTTGAGCAACTGACCAGACTTGTTGGGACTGAACGAGTTATGAGATCGAGCAAACTTCTCTAGTTCGGCAAAGTTGAGCGTTTTTAGCTCGGCTAGAGGAGAGTAATCCCAATCATGCTGCGCAGATGGAATTAAGGGGCAATTGAGAGGGTAATTTGTAAGCAAATTAGGCCGAGCTAGGAAAGTCTTCTTTGGAAGTTGGGCCGCGCAATGGGCCGAGATAAGGGCTGGTGTAGCTCGGTCTTAGGCCAAGAAGACATCTTATATTACAGATTTGGGCCAAACTATGGGCCGAGGTGTTTGGGCTTCGCAAGTTGGACCTCGTCCTTGTTAGTTCGGTCGGAGACTGCTGCAGTTAGCTCGGTCTAAACAGACAAAACCAAGGTATCAGTGGGGGGAGAACCGAGCTAAAGGATAGCTCTGCAGGGCGTCATCTCAGAGTCAAGACTGATAGTGGTGCTTAAAGTATCACCGAGCCGAAATAAACTGGTTGGCCGCAATGTCAGCCGAGGTAAAAGAGGTAACATCAATGGCGAGGGCTGAGCTGTGTATAGCTCGGCAGGGTGGCATTCGATAGATTAGCTTTCGATCACACGGTTCGAATGGCAGGGGACTGAGATAAGGCAGTTCGGTCAAAAATGTATAACCGAGGTAAAGGGTTCAGCCATCTCACTTGGCTTGCAGTGATGAGACTCCTAGTAGGACTCTGCTAAGGAGAGTTAGAGTCCTACTGGGATTGTGTAAACCATCTCACTTAGTTGGTAGTGAGTAGGAGTGTGACTTCTAGGAGGACTCTGCTAAGGAGAGTTAGAGTCCTACTGGGATTGTGCAAAACCATCTCACTTGGTTGGTAGTGAGTAGGATGTGTGATTCCTAAGAGGACTCTCATAGGGAGAGTTGGAATCCTACTAAGAATGTGCCAAGCAAAGTCTATAAAAGCTCATGACCAGACCTATGGACAGGTATCTCAATTCTTACTCTAGAATACACAGAGCTTATTGTCTATTGTCTAGTTGCTGACTTAGGCGTCAGAAGGGTTTCTGGCACACACCCACCGGTTTGCTCACGTTTGTGTTTTCAGGTGGCAAAGCAACATTGTTTGGAGGATTGCAAACTTGATCAACGGGATCATATGAGAAGAATTATTTCGTGCTCGTACAGAGAGTATATACATTGATTGTGTTCGTTAAACAATTAGTGTGTAGTGCTGCTACTGATTGTTGTCGATAATTTTATCTTAGGAGATAGAAATTCATATTCTGAAAACGCCGTGGAGATGACGAATCTGTCTTAAGGAAACAGTGTCAAATGTTGTACTTGATCAAATTTTTCAAAAAAATAAATACTTTAAGTATTTTATTTTAATTTTGGTTTTTTTGTGTTTTTTTTTTCCAAATCCTGTTTGGTTTTTGTAATTAAAACAGAATCTATTTTTTCCAATTTTTATTTATTTATACATTTTGTTTTGGTTTAGTATTCGAACATAATTTCTTCTATCTTAAACTATTCTTCGAATACAGTGAAGATCGGCGAACAATCTTAATACATTTTTTGGTTCAAACTAGTCTTCATTGTATTCAAAATTCTGATTTTATTTTAAATCAATATTTTATCTTTTAGTTTTTGTAACTAGAAAATTATATTGATTTTAATTTGTTTTTATGATTTTTGTAATCAGAATTGATGGCTATTGAAACTAGTACACCAAATCTGGTTGTTACAGCAACACCAGTTATTACCCAAAACCCTGTTCAAGTGTGGTTCTTGTGAATCATGAAGAGAAACCGGAAAAATTTAACGGTACAGAGTTTAAGAGATGACAGGAGAAAATGATGTTCTATCTTACAATTCTTAATCTTGCCCAGTTTCTCCATGAAGATACTCCAGTACTTAAATCGGATGAAAGTGATCGACAAGTTGTTACCGCAGTGGATGCTTGGAAGCATTCTGATTTTCTTTGCAAGAATTACGTCCTGAATGGCATGGACAACATGCTATATTGTTTAAAGTCCTCTTAAAATAACAAAAGAATTGTAGGATTCTTGAGAGAAAAAATGCAAGACAGAGGATGCAGGCACAATGAAATTCGTTGTTGGCAAACTTCTGGACTTTGTAATGATTAACTCTAAGATGGTTATTAGTCAAGTGGAAAGTCTCCAACTTATTTTGCATGTTATTCATGCATAAGATATGTCTCTAAGCAAATCATTCCTAGTTGCTGCAATTGTGGAAAAATTACTGCCTGCTTGGAAAGAGTTCAAGAACTATATTAAGCATAATGCAAAGAGATGACATTGGAGAAACTCATTATCCGATTGAGGATTGAAGAGGATAACCGGAATGCTGAAAAGATGAGTGGTAAAAATCCTATTGAGTCAAAGGCTAATGTAGTGGAACAAGTGCACAAACCACATAACAACAAAAAGAAGTATGCTGGAGATGATCCTAAACAAGGTAACAACAATGGCAATAAAAAGTTCAAATGCTATAACTATGGTAAGACTGGACATCGTGCTTCTGATTGTTGACTTCCTAAGAAAAATCGCGGAAGTACGATTAAAAAGTCTGCCAATCAAGCCAATGTGAATGAACTAAATTGCATCTCTGAAGGGGTAAATGACCTCAATCTCTCTGCTATGGTGTCTGAGGCTAATTTGGTTGGAAATCCTAAGGAGTGGTAGGTTGACACGGGGGCAATTTGTCACATTTGTGCAGATAAGAAGATGTTCACTTCATATAGTGAGGCTACCAATGGGGAACAACTATTCATGGGAAATTCTTCTATTTTTGCAGTGGCTAGACAAGGAAAGGTGATTTTGAAAATGACCACGGGGAAAGAACTTACTCTCAACAACATACTGCATGTACTAGACATTTGCAAGGATTTAGTTTCTGGGTCTTTGTTGAGTAAAAATGGTTTTAGGCTTATATTTGAGTCTGATAAATTTGTACTAACTAAGAGTGGTATGTATGTGAGTAAAGGGTATATGAGCGATGGGCTCTTTAAAATGAATGTAATGACTGTTGTACCAATTTATGCTATTAATAGGATTAACACAGCTTCTGTTTATACTCTTAAGCCTAATATATGGCATGATAGATTAGGACATGTGAATTTTGATACTTTGCATAGACTTATTGGTTTGAATTATCTACCAAAATTTCAAATTGATTCTAATCATAAATGTAAAGTATGTGTAGAAAAAAAACTAACTAAGGCGCCATTTAAATCTGTTGAAAGAAAGACCGAACCTCTAGAATTAATTCATACTGATGTATGTGATTTTAAATTTGTTTAAACTAGAGAAGGAAAAAAGTATTTCATAACATTTATTGATGATTACACAAGATATTGTTAAGTATACTTAGAAGTAAAGATAAAGCCTTAGAAATGTTTAAACTTTTCAAAACCGAAGTTGAAAATCAACTAGATAAAACCATTAAAATGGTTAGAAGTGATAGGGGTGGTGAATGCGATGAACCTTTAAATGAATTTTGTGCGCAACATGGCATTATTCATCAAACTACAGCACCATATTCTCCTTAACAAAATGGAATTGTAGAAAGGAAGAATAGAACCTTTAAAGAAATGATGAATATCATGTTACTAAGTTTAGGCTTACCACAGAACTTGTAGAGGAAAGCAATATTGTCTGCTAATTATGTTATTAACAGAATACCCCATAAGAAAACAAATAGCACTCCATATGAGTTATGGAAAGGTAGACCGCCTTCTTACAAATATTTTGAAGTATGTGGGTGTCTAGCAAAGGTAGAAGTTCCTATTCCTAAAAAGACTAAAATATGACCAAACACAGTTGATTGTGTGTTTATTGGTTATTCACATAATAGTAGTACATAATAGTAGTACATATCGATTTCTGACTTATAAGTCAGAAATCCCTGATAAATATATGTAAATACTATTATAGAGTCTAGAAATGTTGTATTCTTTGAACATGTTTTTCCTCATAAGAAAGGACATGAATTAAGTTCACAAATAGGAACTTATAATTCTACACAAAGTCAAGATGTTTAAGACCAAGAGACTAGTATTTGTCATGACCAACAGGGAATAGTTGATGATGAACCAAGACATAGTAAAAGAGCAAGAACATCAAAATCCTTTGGTCTAGATTTTTTGACATACCTATTAGAAAATGAGCCTCGAAACTTTAAGGAAGCAATGTCGGGTCCTAAAGCACCATTATGGAAAGAGTCTGTTAATAGTGAAATTGAACCTATCATGCAAAATCACACTTGGGAGTTGGTGGATCTTCCATCCGGTTGTAAACCTCTTAGGTATAAATTGATATTAAAGAGAAAAATGAAAGCAAATGGTTTAATAGACAAGTATAAAGTAAGACTTGTAGTAAAAGGTTATAGACAAAAGGAAGGTCTGGACTATTTCGACACTTGCTTTCCAGTAACAAGGATCACATCCATTCGCATGCTTATTGCGATAGCAGCGTTATATAATCTTGAGATACATCAAATAGATATTAAGACAGCTTTCTTAAATGAAAATTTACATAAGGAAATCTATATGGAACAACCTGAAGGGTTTGTAGTACCAGGAAAAGAAAAGAAAGTGTGTCAGCTTGTAAACTCTCTATATAGATTGAAACAAACTCCTAAGCAATGGCATGAGAAATTTGATCATGTTATGTGTAGACACCCCATTTTTGACCGTCCTCAAGACTTGGACGTCATCGTTTGAACACTCGATGATCACCTATGTTTGTGTTCATCTTGAGTTCTCGGAGGTTTCGGCTACGCGCCTTGCCTCAAGACCTCTCGACTTGTTTGTTTTGTGTTTGGTTTTGCACCAAACACTTGTTATTTTGCTTCTGAGGGTGGGAAATAGCTTGTTGGCCATCCCTACACCTCACCGGCCATGGCTTGAGGCCACCGGCCCTGTTTTCTTGCTACCAGCCAAAGGTGTTGGCCGGTCGGCAATGTTTTTGGTCGACCGGCCATTTTTTTGATCAATCGGCCACTTTTTCTGGCCGAGACCTTTTCTTGAGGAGGTTTGAACCTTTTGAACCCTTGTTTTAGCTTCTTGAGGAAGTTTGAACCTTTTGAACCCTTAGTTTTAGCTTCTCCAAGAAGCTTGAACCTTTTGAACCTTTGGTTTTAGCTTCTTGAGGGAGCTTGAACCTTTTGAACCTTTGGTTTTAGCTTCTCCAAGAAGCTTGAACCTTTTTAGCTTCTCCAAGAAGCATTGACCTTTTTGCTCTAGCTTCTCCAAGAAGCTTGACCCTTTTGTTTTGGCTTCTTAGAGAAGCTTGAACCCTTTGCTTAGCTTCTTGAGGAAGTTTGACCCCTTTGCTCTAGCTTCCTTAAGAAGCTTGGCCCTTTTGCTACAAGCTTCTAAGAGAAGCTTGGCCCCTTTGCTCCAAGCTTCTCCAAGAAGCTTGGACCTTTGTTCCTCTATAAAAGAAGAGCTCCTCTTCCATTGCAAGGGTTCCAAAATTTTGCTAAGGCAAACAATATACATCTCTTTATATCTCTCTATTTTGAGCTCCAAATTGCTTGGTTCTTAGCCCTTTTGCACACCAACTCTTAACCTAACACCTCCATCATCAACCTAAGTATCTTGGAGGTCATTTTCAGAGGCTAAGGGACTGGTTTTTGGTCCAAGAACCTGCTGGTTTCGTAGCTGTGCATCAAGGGTGAGAAACGCCCTCTTTATTCCCCATTTTTGCATAGACTTTTAGCCTATCTTGCATGCTTTTTTGAGCTTAACTTATAACTGATAAAAGTTCTGTTTTTGAATGCTTTTGAAGTTTGTTTAAGATCACTTTTGTGTTTGGCGTTGTTTAGCCCCTCTTAGGCCTTGTTTGGCCTCATTTTTGTGTCTTTTTTGTGAGCTTCGGGACCACCTTGTATTGGCCCTCTCACCACTGAAATCCAGAGGGATTTCAGTGGTGGGGATGGTGTTTTGAGGTCCTAAGAAAGAGAGGGGTGATCCTCTCCTTTGTTGTCTTGTTTACTAGCATATTTGGCCTTCCAAATGGGCCTATATTTGCACACTTCTTAAGCATGTTTCAGGCCTTTTTCAGTGAGTTTTAGGGCCTACATAACCCCTTTCCAGAGTTGGTTTGCCGTGTTAGATGTCTTTTTTGCATGTGTAGAACAACCCCTTACATGGCCTTCCAAAGGAGCACCTCATTCTAGCATGTTTTGGACACATTTCAGTGGGTATTTGGTCATATTTTGGCATGCCATAAATCTATTTTTGGCTGGTTTAGTGGCCCCTTGAATGCTTCATATACATGTAGTGTAATCCATGCTTACTAGCCAATGTTGCATGTTGTTTTGGCCCTCCATTCTAGCATGTTTTGGCCATACTCCAAACATGTTTTGTTCATATTTTGGGCTGCCTTAGCTCTTTTTTTAGGCCTCTTAGTCGATTGGTGCTTTCCATGCATGCTTGTAGTGTAATAGCCATGCTTAGCTTTGAGTTTTAAAGCCTATTGCATGCTTATACCGAGGTGTTTGCATGTTTTAGTATCATTGTGTATGATATTTCGGAGCTTATACTTGTGCCATAGTCCCTTATTTTCCATGCTTTAAATGTGTTTGAGAGTTGTGCTTGTATGCCCCATTTATGAGCCTTTGCATGAGCTTCATTTAAATGCATTTCGAGCTACCATCTCATATCATTTTGCCACTGTTTTAGGGCTGCATAAGGTCTGTTTGGGGTTGGTTTCATCATTTGAACATAGCTTTGCATGACTATAATGTAATGCACTTCACTAGTTTTTGGTGTTTGAGCCTTCTAGCATGCATAGCATGAGTGTTTGCATGCTTCGAAGTCATTTTGGAATCATTTAGTTTGTCATTTCAGAGCTGAAATGTATGCCATTGTATGCCATGTTTCATCCTTGCATTGCTCTTGGAAAGTTGCATTTTGTGCCTTAGGCTTGGAGCCCTTGCATTGTGCATGTTTGCATGAATCTTGGGCCTTGTTCTCATCTCATATGGCCACTGATTTAGACATGGCTGAGGCTTGTCCATATTAGTTTAAGTCCATCTTTTGCATGTTGCTAAAGTGTTGTTACATTGCTTCATGCTTGCATGTTTAGGTTGCATTGTTGCTTGCATGCTCATGTTGCATTAGTTTGCTTGCATGCTTAGGTTGCATAGCATTGTGCATGCATCCTTTGCCTCTTGATCAATCATGATAGAGGTTGGGAGCCCCTTTATGTGTTTGTTTGCATTTCATTTGATATTAAATGCACACTTGACTTCTTTGGCCATCATACATGGAAATGCATGATTGATGGTCCGAGGGTCGAGAACTATACTCCCTTGAGTTCATAACATGATAGGGAGGGTGGTGGTGCAAACATTGTCTTGTAAATGTATTGTCATGCTCTGTTTGTCCTCTACTGCAGCACAGGAGCTTTCTGCAAGAAGAAATGGCCGGTCGGCTACTTTTAGTGCCAGTCGGCTAACAACATCTGGCTGAGAGCCTTATTTATGGTCAATGACCAGTTTCCAGTGGCTGGTGGCATTACCTCTTGGCCAGTGACCTCCCACAATACCCAAAGAGTGGTACAACAGTGTTCCGAAGATTTGTGAAGTCTTCAGAGGTGTAAAAGCAGTGTAAACAGAGGCAACATGAGCATGGCGATAGATTTTCAAGCGGAGCCGAACATGCATGCATTTGACCCTCTTCCCGAGGCCTCTTTACTGCTTTAGTAGCTTAGTTGATTCATTTAATTAGTTAAGTGGCTTTGTAATTAATTAGCTTGTGAGTTAGTTAATTAGGTGATTTGTATTATTCTTTCGGACCCTTCAAGCGAGGGCAATTGTGTAATAAGCGTGCGTGAGTGTGTGTATGTTTTCCAACTCTATGTTTTTCTCCCTTTTATTTACCAGCTTTTGATGGTTAGTATTAGGGCATATTCAATTTAGCATACCTTATGCTATGCATGCGTGCATCATTCATCAGTATTGCATGCACCGGGCTCGGCGTATCATGCTAACTGCATAGTATTTCAAATCTAATTTGAATATATGCTATCTGTCGTATTTCACATGCCATCCATAGATTAGCCGAGCCTATTCTAGTGACATTTTGTATGCGATGCATTAGCCACTTTAACATGAACTAGGATCATGCATGATTACTAACTAGTTTCTTGTTTTGGCTTGGAGTACACTATGAGTGTTTTTATGCTTTAGCATCCCGCATGAGTGTGAATGTTAAACATGATAGCATACTTACCATGTGGCTATATGCTTATGTGATATAAACTGCCTGAATGCCTGTGGGTGAAGGTCGGATTGTTTGAGTTGGAACAACCCATTGAAATCCGTGTTTTAGCCTACTTGCGAGTAGCAAATTTCAAATTATTTTTCAACCAAATGGATATGCGATGCTTTGTTCCAAATTAGGCGATCTAGTTTATACTTTTGTGTTGTGCGCATCACATAGTAAGATTAGGCTAATAACCGGATTAAGAACACATAACGTTTTCAAAACTAGATATCATGGTTAGTAGAGGCCGATCTTCGGATCGGGCAAGCGGGGGTGCTCATAGCTGACCTTCCCTAATCGTACTCAAGTTCCCGAGCCGAGGCAACTTTGGTGATGATGGGCACGTGGCCTTAGGCAACGAGTCAGGGTTTTCTAAATTCCCAAAAAATAAAATATTTAGATGGCGACTCTGTATCTGGCAAAGCAGTCCATGTTTGGCACTTCTTTCTAAAAAATCTGTTTTCCAAAACGATTTGCCGGATTTGGACTCTTTGGTGATTTATCAATCTCACATTGCACATTGTGAGATCAGATTAAGAACCGACACACAAATCGAGTCCGAACTGTAGCATGGGGCTCAAGGGCGTGTCTACACTATGCTAACCAATGGATTTAAGATAAACGACTGTGACAAATGTGTCTATGTTAAAAACACTGATAGGGTATGTCATAGTTTGTCTTTATATAGATGACATGCTCATAATTGGTAGTAGTCATAATATGATTAAATCAACCAAGAAAATGCTGATATGAAATATATAGGAGTAACAGATGTTATTCTAGGAATGAAAATTACTAAAACATCTAACGGATATGCATTGTCTTAATCACATTATATTGAGAAAAATACTTGGTAAATACATCGAGGATGATATAAATGTGGCAAAAACACCTGTAGATATCAATTGTTATTTGTCAAAAAATAAAGGTGATGGGATGCCTCAGTTAAAATACTCCCAGATCATTGGAAGCCTAATGTACCTAATAAACTGCACATATCCTAATATAGCATATGTTGTCAGTAAGTTAAACAGGTACACTAGTAACCCCGGAGAAGATCGTTGAAAAGCAATGATTTGAGTTTTTAAGTATCTAAGATTTACTCGTGATCATGGTTTGAACTTTATACGATATCCAGCAATACTCGAAGGGTATTGTGATGCCAATTAGATATCAGATACTAAATATTCAAAATCCACTAGTGGTTATGTTTTTACTCTATGAGGTGTAGTTGTTTTTTGAAAATCCTCGAAACAAACGTACATTGCACGATCCCTAATGGAATCTAAGTCCATTGCTTTAGAGAAAACAAAAGAAGAAGCATAATGGCTTCACCATTTCTTAGAAGAAATTCTAATGTGGCCAAAACATGTGCCAGCTATTTTGCGTTCATTGTGATAGTCAATCTACAATAAGAAGGGTACAAAGTCATATGTATAACAATAAGTTACGGCATATTCATCGGCAACACAATACCGTAAGACAATTGCTCTCAAATGGTATAATCTCAATAGATTATATAAAGTCTAAAAAGAATATTGTGGATCCGTTAACAAAAAGTTTAACAAAATAGCAAGTGTATAGTTCAATGAAGGGAATGAGATTAAAACCTATTACATAAGAGCCGTCATAATGGTAACCCTACTTAGATGACTGGAGATCCCAAGAACTAAGTTCAAAGGGACAACTAAGTTATGTGTGGCTTACCAGAAATCATCAAGGGATTAAGATCCCTATCCATTCCTATGATGAGAGTGATAGCTGCAACATGTGTTATATACAAGGGTTTAAGGGTAAGCTTTGCTTTTAATGATTACTTATATCTTGATTTAGGAATAAAAATCAAGATGAGTATAAGGGATATTCACAATAGGAATCATCTATATGAGTGTCGAACTAGAGCCAGTTTTATGAGAATGAAGAGGCTAAACTCTCTAAAGCACTCATGAATAACCAGGAACGTTCAAGGCCAAATGAACAAAACCGTGAGAACCACGATGTGTTAGAAGATATTCTGTGTGAAATCTATTATCTTGGCTTACACAAATGGCTGAACAAGTCAAGGCATCGCATCCATTGGTTAGCTAGTAAGTCCGATTGGTTATCACTAAGGAAGGTTCAAAGTCGAAAGCTACCTATCTTAAAACAAAATATTTTCGATTTATACTCTTTCGACAATTCTACATATTGTTGCATTTTCGTTGTCATCAAATTCATTCATGTGGGGGATTGTTGGAAATGGTTTGGGAAAAAAATAGATTTTGTCTAAACTTTGGTCTAATTTTAAAGTGGGACCCATGCACCAAAGTTGGCGAGTCTATGTGGCAACGTATTCTTTGCCACATGACGATTCACGTCATATATTTGGTTGCTCAAAACCATTATCAGGTAAATGGAAAATTGATGCTAAAGTGAACTCCATGGAAATGGTGTTTTGGTGAGGTTTCCATAGGGGAAGAAGAAACTCTTGTCCCACATTGCTTGGGTAGCAAACATGATATGGGTTTATAAGTTTTAAGTTTGCATCTTGGGGAGGGCCACAAGGGGCACCCAAGTTTTGTGGATTGAGAGGTTATGGGTAAAGTGGGCCTTGACCCATTGGACCCAAAAACCACTACACACACGCTTGTGGTGCCAC
The DNA here is from genome assembly GCF_055761805.1 of Camellia sinensis. Lineage (NCBI taxonomy): Eukaryota > Viridiplantae > Streptophyta > Magnoliopsida > Ericales > Theaceae > Camellia > Camellia sinensis. The sequence goes on along the minus strand of NC_138961.1, from coordinate 158,137,587 downwards.
CGCCGCCACCAACCCAAACTAGACCTTGCCTAGGCTTGGGCACGGGTGCGAGGTTGGGTTGGGCTTATGTGGTCCAGCCCAGTGTTTATCTTTTTGGATCAAAAACATTTGAATTTTATTTTTTCTAAATTAAATTCTTACCGTTTGGAATTTAAATTTCTATTTGAAATTCAAATTAAATGCTAAAATGACCCCAACATTTCTAAACGTTGGCAGTTTGGTCCAATGCACCTTTCCAGCTTTTCCTTCCAACCCGAACAGGTTCCATGCCTGTTTAATTCTGTCCCGAATAGCCACTAATGCTTTTATAAATAAGCAGTCCTTCATGTATTCATTCATTCAATTTCCGTCCTTCTTTTTCTCTGTATATTTTCTGCATTTCTGTTTGTAAAAGAGAGTATATACACTGTATGTGTTCGTTGAACAATTAGTGTGTAGTGCTGCTAATGATTGTTGTCGATCATTTTATCCTAGGAGATAAACGTCCATATTCTAAAAGCAACATGGAGAGGACGAATCTGTCTTAAGAAAACAATGTCAAACGCCAAACTTGATTAGTTTTTCTAGACAAATAAATACTGTGAGTATTTTATTTTATTTCTGGTTTTTCTATTTTTTTTTTTCAAGATCCTGTTTGGTTTCTGTAATTAAAACAGAATCTATATTTCCAATTTTTATGTATTTATACATTCTGTTTCGGTTTAGTACTCGAATATAATTTCTTCTATCTTAAACTATTCTTCGAATACAGTGAAGATTGGTGAACGAAGCCTTACCCTAAAAAATTTACCATAAAATTTTAGTGTAAAATATCAACCAGAAGGACCGAGCAATTGTTGAGATAAAATTCACTAATACACGAAAACTTGCATCTTCTGATGTATTGGAAAATTAGTGCAGTAATTATGTAGGGAACAATGGTAAATATTGTTTCAAGACATGTTACAAACATCGTTGTCCAATTAAGACGTTATTTGTCTGCACATAAAGTGTAACACGTAATGGCAAATCATTTTTAAGATACAATTGGGGCCAATTTTGTTTGTAAATCTGCACTTTGCACTAATGAATATTGACCGAAAATATCTTTGGTGATGCACGAAATTGAAGAGGTTCTGAAATTCTATTTCTGTAAATATATAATAAAAAAAAAACTAAAGAAGAAAATAAAGAATAATAGAATGCCTTATAGAAAACATTGCGAAAATAGAAAGAGCTTACGAATTATTCTTATTCTTTCTAAAGGCCTAATCTAACCTTCATATAGGCTAGAACATGATTTCCCGACGTCTCTATTTTTGTATATGAATAATATGACTATTAATAACAATCATAAACTATCATTTTGTAACTGTCATAATGATAGATTAAAATATGGCTGATTGATCATAATATTGGAGCATTTTGACTGTTTGATCATTGCCAATTATGATTGGAAAAAATAATGGTCTTGAACATACACCAAATGAACACATGTCCAAGTGCCAAGTGTGCTTCTAAAGTGCCAAATTGCCCGCGTCACATGCAAATGGTACTTTGCACCATTGTGTGTAACATACAAGTACATACTAGCACAGCCGTTGATACTCTTTGAACAAAGAGAATCTTTCATGACTTCATCTACAACAGCTCCCTTATTAAGATATTACTTTTGTCATGCCTTTCATATGTGGAACAAGATTTCATAATGGCAAGTAAACAAACAAAAAGGAAAGGTTTGAATATTCACAAAATCCAAAACAAATTTTAAATATTTTGAAAAAATTTTAACATGATGTTAGCATTTTTCATTTCTTAGTTTTAGGCTAAACTTTGTGCAATTTGCTTGCTTTGTTCATGTCAGTTTCAGTTCTCTTTTATTACTCGGAAGGAATGTTGGACTGAAATTGTAAAGGTTCTCTTCGATGATTCTAGGTAATATTTGTAACCAGGGCCGGTCCTAGATCATTTATGGTTTAGATGACAATAAAAAATTAGGCCTTTTACATTTTAAAATTTTTATTGAAAATTTATTTGTCTAACTTTTTGAGGTCTTAATCTTTATTAAGACATAGTTAATTTAAGGTAAGATTTTATAATTTTAATTTTGAATAACTTTTGTATGAGGAAACAACAATTGCAAGTATTCTTAATAATATTTTGTAAGAAATGCATGCATTAAAAAAAAAAACCAAATCTTTTTATATAAATTTACTATATCAATTAGAGTGCTTTCTTCATCAGTATGGAAAAAAAAAATGGTTTGAAGAACAAAAAAAGAAGGGAAATTAATTTTTAGTTGGACAGTGAAGAACTAATCTTATTTTTATGGTAGTGCAAGTCTCTTGTATGTATTGGTGCAAATTTTTTAGTGTTTGGTACAAATTTTTTCTATGTTAAACTTGCGTGCGCGCGCGCGCACGCGCACAAAAAAAAAAATTTCTAATTATAGTATAATAATTTTTTTTAAATAAAAAAATGAAGAGAAAGAGAGATATAGAGAGAAAATAGGTTAATTTTTTGGAAGTGGATATGTAATTAATATTTTATTATTTTTTAATCATCTTATATCTCTGCTAACAAGAAAAAGATGTCTAGAAATCAAGTAAGTAACAATTTCCTTGCACACAATGTTTCATCAGTATATATATATATATATATATATTTTCATCTTTCTTTTCCTTCTTCGATTTCACATTACATCAGTAGTAGTTGGATCGAAAATATACAACAATTGGGAGGCCTTTTTATGTCAATGGCCTATTTCAACCAAAATATATATGTATATATATGTACATATATTATATAGACTAACACTTTTAAAAAATTGGGGGCCTTCCAAATTTGGTAGCCTAAAGCAAAAGCTTTAATGCCTTCACGTTTCAGTCGGCCTTGTCTGTAACAATGCCCTTCACACAATGTAATAGTTTAATATCATATATTTGGGTAATGATTGAAGCCGCCCCTAGAGGTTTGGATCATGACTGACCAGTAATCATGAGATTAACTACGGCCTCAGACAGAAAATCAAAACATAATTAAATATACGGGCCCTGAAACGGAAGCAAGACAGAATAATGTTGTCCATTGAGCTGTGCTTATTTGACATGAGTAGAGATATACAAAACACTTCTTCACATACTTAACATATTTACAAACATTCATCTGAATAAGCATAACCCAAGATCATACATATAACTTAACAAGACTTAAATAAAGTCAAACTTAGTAAAGCTTGGCCAAAACAAAAGCTAAGTCTCAACGCATAGGCACATCTCGGGGTGACTTCACCAAAAGGGTTGACTCCACACAATCTCTAATGCGGGACCTCCTGATGCTCACCTGCATATATATATATATATATAAGAATGAGTTGAAAGCCCTAATGGGTAATCTCAATGTAAAGAGATTAAATGAATGAGTTCCATAATTTTAGAAATACAGAGACATTAACATAATCAAAGCATTTTCAAATACATAATAATAACAAATAAAGTCTATCAAACCTTTCATGGTATCACACATAATATAGTACATTTCCGAAGCTTTATAAACACATGACGGATACCATACAGAACATTCACAACGGAACAAAGCATTCAGAACACCCTCACTGGATGGTTTCATTCAGAACGCTCACATTAGATGACATTATACGGAACGCCCACATTGGATGAGCTCATACGGAACGCTTACATTAGACGACGTCATAAGGAATGTCCACATTGGACGAGCTCATACGGAACGTTTATCACATGTAGATATCATACAGAACGTCTATAACGGGTCAATAATATGCAAAACGTCCATAAAGGTACAGAGGCATACAGAACGATTATACACAATCGAAACCATACAGAACAATCATCAAAGATCAACATTATACAAAACGCTTGTAACGAATCAATGACATATTCAGAACGTCAATCATCAAAGATCAACATTATACAAAACGTTTGTAACGAATCAATGACATATTCAGAACGTCCAAAACGAGTCGAAGGTAGAATGGAAGTTTCGGAGATCAAAGTACATTTTCAAAAGCATTATCACATTAGTTGATTAAAAGGATACTCATTCATTCTTAGCAAAATCTCATTTACAAAAAACTTATCATGTCGTACCCATTTCGAAATTTCATATCATAACTTAGCGTTTCAAAAGTATTTATTCGGAAAACTAATCATATTAGAACATTTTGTAAGCAAAGTATGTCACAAATCATCGTATACCGTAGCCATTTTCAAGGTCATTTATACAAAAACATCTTTACAAAGTTTGATGTTCCACTTTGGCATTTCAACCTACGCATTAGATATAACCACACATATGGAATCACATTGTTCAATCGAATAACTCTTTCTTCTCTTTTCTAATTCAATTACACAAGTTGGTTTCTTACCTATTAATTCTCAATGAGTCATAATTCATGCCTAGAAATGGCCAAAAAGAGATGGGATTGAAGATATGAACATAGAACAACTTGCCAAAATATGCTAAAATAGAAGTTTTCGCTCGAGCGCACCCAGTCAAAGAGGTCTACAAAACTACTGGATAGGTGTGATGTACGCTCGAGCCAACACTTTGTCGCCCAAGCGTCTGGAAAACATACAGTGAGTTCGCTCGAGCCACCAATTGGTCGCTCAAGCGGTCTGTAAAGACTGCAAAAGTACTGGGAGCTCACAATGTTCACTCGAGTTATCACATGGTCGCTTGAGCAGTTTGTAAAAATTCTGGATCTCAAAATTGAAAAATTGAGCTTTAAAACACCATTTCAAAACTTAGGGTCATGCATAGCTTGCTTAAAAACATGAAAATACTTTATAAAACTCAAATACATATCCCCTTTAAAAATCATTTGCTCAAAACTTCTTAAATTCACAAAATTGAACTCAAACTCCATGCATGCAAGATTTTGCAACTCCTTTCTCTTATTCTTCAGAACATGCAATGATGTTTACAAGTTCATGAATTTATGAAACAATAAACAAGATATAACTCACATGCATGCATTAATTTCAAAACTCAAACCAAAAATGATGAAACCAAAGAGTATCTTCCATGAACATGCATGCAACCCATTTTTCCATTTTCTTACTCAAAACCCATCTTCTTTACAAATTCCATGAAATTGACTCTACAATTCTCTTAATACACGATGCATGGAGGATTTCCTACAAAAATTAAGCTTATAACTCTTACCTAGAGCTTTTATCTTCAAGATTTTGGGATGATTTCCCCTTAGCTACTTCATTTTTTCTTTAATTCAACACAAACACAAATTTCTCTCTCTAGATGCTGAACTCTCTCTCTCTCTCTCTCTGTCTCTCTCTCCAGAACCTCTCCAGAACCTCTACAGCAGATGAACTCAAAAGAAATAAACCAATTCTTCACTTAAGGCTCGTATATATAAGTGTTGATTAGCTTATACCACTAATTAAACATTAGACTAATTAATCAAGGTTCAATACTAATTAAACAAAACTTAATTTAATCATGACAGATTTTACTAAACTAAATCAAATTTTATTCCCAAAAAGTTCTAGATACTCCAATTAACTTATTAACCTTGTCAATTTTGGTTTCTGAATTCATTTAGGCCTTCAATTTCAAATTCTGAACAAAAATTATACCATATAGTTTTCAAATCAAACAGAGATACACTAATTAATCACAAAGCACATATCACGACTTTAAATTCACACACAATTAAATAAATGCAATTATAATATCCATGTTGGAGTTGTCACAGATATACAATTAAATTTGTATTTAAAAACAAAATAAAAAACAACACAAAAATTGTATAGAATAATGTGTCATATTTATATCTATTTATTGAAAGTTAAAATGTTCATAACCGTAGTTCATAACTGCTAGAATGATATTGTCATCCAGATCAAAAAAACAGAAAGACGTTGTCATATTATTCTTGTCTTAAATTTCCTATGAAAATTACGTATTAATATATCATTTGGGTAAACTACCAATAGATCTAGTTGGACTTAATTCCTATCAAATCTTATTAAAAATAAATCTTAGTAAAATCGTCACTAAAAATAATTTTTGGACGATTTTTTGCATATCGCTAAAAATTGATAATTAGTGATTTTTTTGTCATAATTTTTATAAATTATCGCTAAAACTTACAGTTAGTAACATTTTTTGTGACAAATTTTTCAAAGTGTCGCTAAAAGTTGAAAATTAGTGACTTTTTGTGACAATTTTTTTAAACTGTTGCTAAAACTTATAATTAGTGACATTTTTTATTACAAAATTTTCAAATTTTCGCTAAAAATTAATAATTGGTGACTTTTTTAATAATATTTGATGAAAAATATCATTAAATATCATAAAATCTATTGGATAATAACTATCGATTAAGATCTACACGTAAATCTTCCCTATCGTTTTACTTTGTTTTTTATTTTCTAATGGAGGAGTGATGTGTCCCAACGTTCCATGGAAAATGTTTCTTAAAAAAATGACCCAAAATAAATAAATAAATAACGGAGAGGAGAGAAAAATAAATTAAAAATGGTGATTAGGATGCAGGTGTGAAATTTATCCTTTTTTCTGGAGAAAAAAGTAGCCAGAAATTTTATTAAAAAGTTACTCAAATGTGAAAAGACTGAGATTTAAATGATGTATTGATGTTTCTAGATAAATTTTTGCTATTTTTGGGAAGATCTACTCTTATCAAAATACTGTTCTGGCAAACTACATTAAATACAGATCAAATGGGCTTTTGTACCATTTTTAAAGTAGCTTAATGCAAATTATGGTGCCATTAACCTTATTATTAATCTTAATTCTATCATTAATTTATCTTTAAGTTAAATGTTGCGATTTTGCGCATGTTTCCTTGTGCTCTGTGATGATGTTTTTGCTCTCTTATGGAGGCATTAACCTACGGACTTTCGGCGTTTCATTTCGACTTTAATTAATTGTTTTATTTGTACATTAATAGCACGATAAAAAAATAAAAAATAACACATACATAAAATGAATATAACTAATATAAGAATTCTTAAATAAATATATGATAAGATTGAAAAAATTATAAACGAATGTATTTGTGAAATTCTAAAATATCACCCATTAAAAATAATTTGAGAAAGCATAAAGTTGAGATAATTTGATTATATATAATAAAAACTTGTAGATGCAACTATAATGAAGAATACTGATATGCCGTTAATGAAACTAAATAGATGTATGATAAAATTAGAAAAGCCAATTAAAATGAAAATAATATCATCAATTGAAGACAAATTGAGAAAAATAGGTTAAGTGATTTGATCGTGTATGATAAAAATTTGTAGATACAACTACAAGCAATAACAGAGACACAGAATTTAAAACACAAACAATTGTTTGATAAATTTCTTCGTAGGTCTCAAAACCATCAAGCAAGAGTGGTTATATATGATCAATTTAATTGCATATGAACCAGTAAGGATTTTTCTAAAAGCAAAGAAAGAACTAGGAAAATAAAGGCAGAGGGAAGAGAGAGAAATTAAGAAATAATATATATATATATATATGAAGAAAAAAAAGAGAGAGAGAGAGAGAAGAGAAAAACCTTGATCCAGCACAACCACATTTTCTATAGCTTTTGTGCACCACAAAGGCTCTTGAGTCACCGTCGGAGTGCCTACCTTGATCCACTCTTTTTTTTCTTTTTCTTTTTGTTTTTTTTACAGCCTTTTTCATCATGCTAGCCATTGTTGACAGCTATGTTTCATCATTCCCTGCATCCCCACTTCAATCTTTTATAAACAAAATCCCAAATTCCACTTCAAATAGTACAAGTTAGAAAAGTCTGGTTTCAACTTTAGGATTTTTATTAATGTTCAAGTGTGTGTTTATAGAAAAACTTGAAAGTAAATCTTGCGAAACAATTCAATAAGAGAAATGTTAAGGATCATGAAAATGATCATGAAAATTTGGGACCCTTAGATTATTTTGATTAGTGTGTGGTGTTTTATTGTAAGTGTAATCTAAAGGTCACAAATCTTTCATGATCATTTTCATGAAAGACTTTTCATGATACCTAGCATTGCTGATTCAATAATTACCATATTTAGGTCGACAATGGCGGATTCAAAAATTGTACAATCAAGAGGATAAGATAAAATTATTAGATTTTCAAAAGGATATATTTGCCATGATCCCCTCCCTATCGCCCCATCTATATTGGGATTGATTTTTGAATTTATTCATAACCTTTTTATGATGGAAAACTTCCTCAAGGTAAAAAAATTTAATAAATTCCAAGTTTTTTAAGTCACTTATAAATTTCAAGTGTAGATTAAACTTGAATGACATTTCAAAATTCATTTGATATCATATCACATTGATGAGATGTAAAAAGAATCACACAATTACTATTCCTTAAAGAAAACAGGCATGTGCAAATGAATTATTTTGTCTGCCCAATAACTTGATTATGGTGTGTAATCCCCAAAATGTTCAACAGGGCTTTTTAACAGCTCATTGCGCGGATGATGTTGGTGGTGGTGGTGGTGGGTCAGCCACTGCGCGTCTTGTAGCCCAAATCACAAACTCAATGGCACCAAACATGGCTAAACTAAACTATAAATGCTTTTAACTTTTAGTTAAAATTATAAAATAAGTTTAATATTTGACTATAATAAAATAAATTCTAAATTTATAAATTTTAAATTTTAAATTTTTGATCTATTTTTAATCTAAATTATCTTTCTATTTCCGTTAAGTAAAATTGAAAGAAAAAAATGTATTTTAATCATTAAACTCAACGAATAAGGATATTTTAGATATTTTATATGCACCTATAGTAATGACTAAAATATCATTTTTTTTTCATAAATTCTACTGAATGAAAATAGACTGATGGTTTATATTAAAAAAAATCAAACTTTTAAATTGACAAAATCAAAATTTTAAAATTTATTTTGTTACAAAAATCAAAATTTGGGTTTTTTTATTTATTTATAATTTCCCATAATAATATAATCATAACAATAAGTTTAAGTTGAAGTGCACATATACCAAATACCAAAAAAAAAATAGTGTTTGGTTCCAATTTTTTAAATTTAATTTTTTTTAAATTGAGTTTTTTATTTTTCATATTTTTTTGGTTTTTAATTAATTTTTTTAATATTTGAAGTAAAATTTTTACTTTTTAGATGCACCTAACTTAGATATATTTAAAAAATAAAATATTTATAAAAATATATTTAAAAAAATAATAAATACATAAAAATACGAAAATATACTGAATTTTCACATTTCTTTTATATTTTCGGTATTTATTGAATTTGTTAAAGTTTTTTTCACAAATATTATATTTTTAAATTGTATTTATATTAAGTGTATGTAAAAAGTTTTTAAAAAAAATGCTTAAAATATTTTAAAAAATACGAAAAATTTTAAAAAAAACAAACTCAATTTTTAAAAAATTGAAACCAAATGATGCGGCACTCTAAGTTAAGTGCATCTAAAATGTAAAAATTGGACTCACTTTTTAGACACAATGATGTGATACTCACTTTTTAGACACAATGATGTGATACTCTATCTCTGTTAACACTTTTTCTTATGTATTCTCTAATTATCAATTAATTATTTCTTTTATAAATTATTAATCTAGAAAATAGAATTATATATTAATTTTTTGATACATAATAGAATGTGTTTCATGACGGATGGAATCCACATAACGTAGGGTTCACATTTGGGACTACTTTTTTGTGAGATATCTATATCTCATTGTTTAATATTGCTGTAACCATGATAATGTTTCAATTAAATCATACATCTACGTGGAGGGTTTTTTGGTTAGGTTAGTAACTATTATGATCCATTACTTTCGGATAACAACTTTGCATGGACAAGTTCACGGGCTCACTTGCAATTTGTTTTTGATTATTTTATGAGATAAAAAAATTATGCTTGACATGATTTAGGAGTTGTTTCAAATATTCTAAATAAGTGTACTTTTTAACTTTTTATGAAATATGAGTTAGGTTTAAAATGATGTGGTAGAAAGGTGATGTGACTTAAATAAGATGATGTGACTTAAATAGAATGGTAATTTTTTGATTTTTTTAAGGGATGCCAGACCTAGCCTTATAAATTCTTTTGTAATTAAATAGATGATTGAGAAAGAATAAAGTACTATTTGGCATCCCTATATTAGTACATTTTTTTTATCTTTTTTGAATCACATCACATTTATATTTTTCAATTGTGCTACGTAGCCCGAATGTTAAGGGGCTCGACTGCCTCGAATTTTCAAACAACGTCGTTTGATTTTTTTTTTTTTTTTCCCTTTTCTTCTTCCTTCACTCTCTTCTTCCTTCCCCCTCTCTGCCTTGCTGCTCTGGAAATTCAAACCCATCGCAAACTCAACAACTCAAAATCTCACATGAAGATCAAAACTCAGCAAACAAACTCAAAAAAATTATGGATTTTTTCACCAAATCTAAGAAATAGAGAAGAACAGATCATCAAAAAAATTTATGGGTTTTTTCACCAAATCTAAGAAATAAAGAAGAACAGATCACCAATACTCAAGAACAGATCCCCAATTTGCAAAGAAATAGAGAAGAACATATCACCAAATCTGTTCTTCTCAAAAACTCAAAAAAATCTCACAAATCACCAAATCTACACAAATCAAAAAAATCAAAATCAAAATAAAAAAAAAAAAAAAAATGAGGAGAAGAGAGAAGAACAGAGAAAGAATGAGAGGAGGAAGAAACCGCCTCCGTCGACCATCGCCATTGCTCTGTGTGTATACACAGATCTGTGTATACACACGCACAACCCGTCGTCCCGTCGTCGCCGTTGCTCTTCTCTCTTCCTCCCTCTTCTCTCTCTCCTCCTTTCTTCTTTCTCCTTTCTCCTTTCTCTCTTTTCTCTTCTCCCTGTTCAAGGAGAGGGAAAAAAATTTTGAAAACGACATCGTTTTCAATTTCGGGCCAATCGAGCCTTGGAATTTTCGAGCCCTCAAGCTTTATTCTATACTTTTTTACACATTTTTTCATAAAAAAATCAAAAGCATACTTATTTAAATCATTTCAAACACCCTTTAAATGATTGATTAATATGTAAAATATAATATTTTACTTTATTAATTATTTTTAATTTTAAATTTTTTTATCTTTATTAACTATTTCACACTACAAGGATAAAAAGTAAAACTGTATCACTATCCTTCTGTCATTATTTTGTGTTCCTTTGCAAATAGGTCAAATTTGGTATGGGATAACTACTTTACAGAGTGATTATCAGTCACTGCTGTGATTTCTTGTCGTACCTCACTCAAAATGGAGTCTACTTTAAAGATATTGAATATTATTTATACCCAAAAAAAATAATAAAACTGAATAATATTATATAAATATATTGTTCATGCAAAATAATGTGGTCTTCATTTTAAATTAAAATATTCATCATTATAGCTCATATTATTGAAAATGTCACTACTACATTATTAGGATAGATTTCTATATTGATTCTATTATATAAAATGTATAACTCATCTAGTATATACATTATCATGCTTTTTATTTTTTTCATAAAAACGTTCAACATTCAGTAACTATGACATCTAATAATAGTTAACTCATTTTTTTCACTCATCAAACTATCCAAAATAATTTAATATAAAATTATAAACGCGCCTCAACTAATACAATTTATATTTGCTAATAATTTTTCAAATAAATTTTATTAAATCAATATTTTTCAACATAGTGATCATGCCAGATAATTGTTATAATATTGTAATTTGTAGAGAAGGTGAATAAGTGGAGTATTGTATTAGGTGATTGATAAATATAAAATGTGTAATAAATAATAGTTGATTCAGAATACAGACGCGCAATACTTCAAAAATATTTTATAACTTCTCGATCACACTTCCGCTCCTAACGCTACTGATTTGTTATTTTATTGCCGTCAATGTGAAAGTTTGATAGACTCAAGTTCTTCTATAGCAGTTAAGAGCATCTTCAACGGTGAACCAAAATTTTTACCAAATTTGAGTAAAAAAAAGTCAATTTTCTCAATCTGATACCATTTGCTCCAACCGTGCATCAAAAGGGAAGTAGTCGACCGGTTGGTTGACCGACCGGTTGACCGGTAAGGCAAAAAATATTTTTTTTTTTTTTTTTTTTTTTTTTTTTTGCCTTTTTGAACCTTTTTGACCGGTTTAAACCTACCTATTTGAAAGGGAACCGATCAACCGGTTGGTCAACCGGCCGGACAACCGATTGATTGATCGGTTGGCCCACCTTAACGGTAACGCACAGTGAACTGGTGAAATCTGGAACATGTTCTCACTTTGATGAATTTTTTGTTCCATTCTCATTTTGTTATCAATTTGGTGAAACCATTGGAGCTCCAAAAAGTGACTTTTTCACCAAATTTCAAATCTAATGGAAAGTTTAGTTTACCGTTGGAGATGGTCTAAAGTTGGACCATTGTTATTTGCCATATAACGGTTAGTATTTATTTTTTATTTTTTTTCAATCTTTAAGTAAGTGAATTTTTAACATAATTTTCATATTACTAAACATAAAGGCATGGATCCCGTGTGCATTTCTTATTGTTAAGGTATGAACTTCTTATTATCTTTATGTCTAAGGGCTCGTTTAGGAATAGGTTAATTTAGTAATTTTTTGACTATTTGGTTAAAATATGAATTAAAAAAAATTAATATGTTTGGAATAATTTTTTGACTTTTTACGAAAAGATGTGCAAAAAGTAGAAAAAAAGAGAATTTTTAACTTTTTAGTATGAATTGTTGACTTTTTGACTTTTTAACTAAACCGGCCTGTTGCCAAACGGGGCTTAATAATAAATAAATAAAAACTAATAAGAAATTTATTTGTACACAACAGTTACAGACATGGGCAGAAAAGGGAGTCTAGGAGCACTAATTCTTAGTGATATATATCATCCCGTTTCGATAATTTAACAATTATTTTCTAAGGTTATTATTTATAAAAAAAATTAAATTGATTCAATAATTATAATATTTTTATTTTATTATATTTGTTTATAAAAAAATAAAAGACAAGTGTGTTTTTAAAAATAAATCTCCATTTGTTTTAGGCAAAAAATGATAAAATAAAAAGTCTACAATTGTTGGTTCGACCTAAATTTTTTGCATAAATGATATATATAAGAAAAGTCTTACCAATTCAACGATTTAAATTATTAAAATAGTGAGCCCAACAAATTGAAATTAAGAGGAAACTAATCCAAAAATAATACTCATATATGGTAATAATATTACAGAAACTCAAGTATGTATTCTTAACACAAGTACAATACAACATTGTTTTTGGAGTACAACTCTGCTTCTTTCTGCCACACCCACCCAGTATCTGTTGTTTTAAAAGCTTCATAAAACACTCTTCTTCTTCTTCTTGTTCGTCTTCTTCGTCTTCTTCTTCTTCTTCTTCTCTCTCTCTCTCTCTCTCTCTGTAAAGAACAAGAAACCCTAGCAACATCTATGGCTGCCAACAAGTTTGCAACCATGTTGCACAGAAACACCCACAAAATCACTGTAATCCTAGTCTATGCAGTCCTTGAGTGGATTCTCATCTTCCTCCTCCTCTTGAACTCACTCTTTTCTTTTCTGATTTCAAAGTTTGCTCACTACTTTGGACTCAAACCACCCTGCCTTTGGTGTTCAAGAGTTGATCACATGTTGGACCCAAACACTAGTAAAAGAAATTCCTACAGAGATCTTGTCTGTGAAGCACATGCCACTGAGATTTCCAAGTTGGGTTACTGTCCCAATCACAAGAAACTGGCTGATCATCCCCAAAACCTGTGCAAGGATTGCTTATCCACGCACCCAAAACAAGCCGAGAATTCCATTGAAATCTCAAGAAGGATTGGCTTCTTCACATGGGTTAGTGAGAACAGACTTGAAAATGGTGACAAGATCAATTCCAAATGTTCATGCTGTGATCAGAGCTTGAGCAATGGCAAACGAGTCTACCCTTCTTTCTTGCTGTTTAAGCCCTCTTGGGGTACTTTGAAAGCTCAAGCAATGGATGATGGCAATAATGAAATTGAGTTTTCAGATACAAGTAATTCTGATTGTTTTGCAGATCACAACGTCAAAGATCGTGACATCAAACTAAAGAAAGAAGAAGATAAAGAAGATGAACATCTGATACTTTCTGATGTTGATAGTTTCATTTCTAGTGGAAATGGAGATATGAATGCAGGTCCTGAAAATGGAGAGATCAGTCAAATTTGCTGCAGAGAAGATGAATCATTTATTCTCATGAATCTGTCTCCGCGGATTAGTACTTACGATGATGAAGATATTGATCGATTACTACCTATTGCATTGATCGATTCTTCGACTATTGAAAGCCAAATATCAAGTGTGGGGGAGGAAGATCCACTGGCAAAGCATGACCATCTAAATGGAACTTCGGATTCTGAACCAGAGATCAATAAACAAGTCAAATCAGTGAGTGAGGTTGAAGAGAAGACTAGCTATGGAGTGACAGAAAAATTGGAGATTGGTGAGCTTGTGAACTCTTCAATTCCAATGGATGAACAAGGCATACAAGATTTAGTTGCCGGGACATGTCATCAACTTGCAGTTAGTGAAGCAGCTCAAACCCCGTGCTCTGATGACAACAATGTCGAAGCACCAGCCATTAAAGAAACAGGTAAATATATACAAATCCATTTTTTTCCATCCCAAATGCATAGTTCTCTTCATTGTGTCAGCTAAATCTACAATTGATTGATTAATGAACAAATTAAAGGTGAAGAAGATGAGGAAGATGAAGATTGTGGATTGTTGGGTGATGAAAACAAATGCATAAATAATAACATTGATCAAGGCAGGACTCAGCATACTTCTATCTTTTTTCTCTAATAAAGTACTAACTTGATATATATCATGTAATGCAAGAGAGACTTCTGATGATTAATGTTTGATATTGCAAGGTTCAAAGCAAATCCAGAGCGCTACCTCACAAGAAACAACAATTTTGACTTGTAAAGATTGTGAAGGGATAAACTCACATTTATCGGCAAATTCAGAGCTCAGGAAGGTTGAGGAAGAGAAGTTTTACATGGATGATCTTCGCAACCTGCATAAGAAACTACAACTATTTGAGAAAAGAGAATCCGGAACAGAGGAGTGTTGTGATGGGAGTGTTATTAGTGAAATGGAAGGCGGTGATGGAGCCATGACCACTGAAAACCTTAAATCGGCACTAAAAGCTGAACGTAAGGCTCTAAGTGCTTTATACGCAGAACTAGAAGAAGAGAGGAGTGCCGCTGCAATAGCTGCCAATCAGACAATGGCTATGATAACAAGGCTTCAAGAAGAGAAGTCGGCAATGCAAATGGAAGCACTGCAATATCAGAGAATGATGGAAGAACAATCCGAGTATGACCAAGAGGCATTGCAGCTTCTAAATGAGATCATGATAAAGAGAGAGAAGGAGAAGCAAGAGCTCGAGAAGGAGCTAGAAATGTATCGTAAGAAGGTGTTTGATTATGAAGCGAAAGAGAAGATGACGATGATGATGAGAAGAAAAGATGGGAGTGTTAGAAGTAGAAACTCTTCTGCTTGTGGCAATGCTGATGAAACTGATGAGCTGTCTATTGATCTTAATCGTGAAGGAAGGGATGAAGATAGTAGTAGCTTTTATGAGCATCAAGAAGGGAGTAACATTAGTACTCCTATTGGCGCAGATTTAAATTTGGAGGAATTGGGGGTAGATCCTGTGAAACATTTGAGCACGCTTGATGAATCATTGGCAGAATTTGAGGAAGAGAGACTGTCGATTCTAGAGGAACTCAAGGAATTGGAGGAGAAGCTTTTCACATTGGCTGATGGTGAGGAACAGTCGTTTGGGGATGTAAAAAAATCAATTGGGCATTTTGCAGACTATGATGGTAAAGATGATGACCACTATGATTTTAGCAGTCCAAAAGAAAATGGGGTTTCACATGGGTTTTCGGGGAATTCAAATGGAGAACATTCTCCAGAGAGTGATATAACGCATTCCAAGGCAAAGACACTCCTTCCTCTTTTTGATGAAGAAGGGGAGTTGAATGAAGACTGGATCGAATCTGGTTCCAAATTTGATTCGGTGAACAAGAAACTTGCTATCGAAGAGGATGTAGATCATGTCTATGAAAGGCTACAAGCACTTGAAACCGACAGGGAGTTCCTAAAGCATTGCATAAGCTCCTTAAAGAAAGGAGATAAAGGAATGGATCTTCTTCAAGAAATTTTACAACATCTTCGTGATTTGAGGACTGTGGAGCTACGCGCAAGAAACATATGTGACAGTCCTTTATTGTGATCTTGGCTACAAATGGGAAGATGAGAGGTGAAATGATCATACTTTTCATATTCTTTGCACTATGATTGAAATTTTTGATTGTATTATTGTTACTTTCACCAATGCATTTGTGTTTGATAAATGCAGATTGACGGAGGACATTCCTCGTATCATCTGTATTACGAGGTAGACTTCATAATCGAAACCTGAAACAATTTTGGGCCTTCAATTAATCCTAGTTTTTGAAGGTTTCCTTCAATATTACTTCATTTCCATAGAAAGGTGAAGAGGTGAAGTGTGTCAGTTTGTATGTTGGCCTACGCAAGTTGCAAAACTTTCTTTGTTTTCCTTTGTGGGGGACGACAAGCAAAGATGGCTAACTGTCTGCACCGATGTATTTAATTAGCGAGGGACAAGGTTGTTTTGATTTGTAAAACATGCATACATTGTATCTAAATGAATGGGGTTTTGTCACTGATGGAGCTGATAGTAGCAGTGAGTTTGTTATATGCATATCATGAAAGGTAAGACTAGTTTTCATATTACATTTTGCCTCGAGCAATGTAGTTGCCAATTTTCCATCTCTGAAAGTGAAAAACATTAATATTTTTAACCCGCAATTTTTGTTCTTTTAAACCTTTTGTGAATGAGTTTTGATCCAAAGAGGCAAATATGAGATGCTCATAGTTGAAGCAAATGCTTAAAAAGCATATTACATAAATGTGACTTACTAAATTCCATTAGGTGTTCATCTAAGCTAATTGGAGTCAATAAACACTGTCGTTTTTCACTCGTGGACATAAGCTTTAAGCCAGACCACATAAATGTGTGCTCCTGTGTTTGCCCTGTTTTACCTTGAGTTCTAGTTCCCTCCTAAACTATAAGAATCACTCTAGTGACAACAAAAGGTTGTAAAATAAGGAAGGAAAAAGGAACAATAAAAATGAAATAAATGATCATACCACTAAAATATGCAATAGCAATGAGAAGGGGAGATGTAAAGAGGGAGAGAATAAACCTTCATCATCATGACTGTTATATTTTAAGGCAATTGATGGGCATTCTCAATTCTTTTATTCAGTTTACTTCCAAACTACTTTATCAAAGCCTTTGCCCACATGAAAAGAAATATTTGAAAATTACAACTCTATTTTTTTTTTTTTTTTTTTTTTTTTGAGGAATCATGAAAATTACTACTTAAAATGTTACTTTTCTCTTTCAGCACCATAACTATATGAGCTCACTAAAAAGCATTCTCTTGGAAACTCCCAGGTTTAAAAACAAACCTTGGAACAGTTTAGATTATGATCTTATTATATTCGTGGAACAACAAATTTCAAAGCATATTCATCATAGCAAATAAGCATAGGACTGAATTTGATTAGAGTCACAAAATACCCTGAAGAGAGAAGGATATAACTCTTGTATACACTAATATGGTAGTTCCTAATATATCAGAACTAAAATAATTATTAATAGCATATCTTTTTCATCAAAGCATGTAAACACTAGTTATGATCTCATTCGAAATTACGAGTCAAAATTAGACTTCACAATGGTTGTATATGCCAAAAAGATGTACAATGGGTTCTTCATTTCCTGATAGCCCAGTATACATTACAACGAAAATATATGCCTCACCTTCTTTTCAGTGAACCAAACTTACATTCAGATACCCAAAAAAAAAAAGAACATCTATTATGAAAGTTTCTTCCTGTTTCCAGTACTAAGCTATTTCCAGACAAGATCACATGATACGCTACCAAATCCGACCCATAATATGAGGTTACCATGAAAGAAAGCACCAGATAGATAATAACTGGTCAGAGGTGCTACATTTCCTCCACTTGAATAGAAAAACCACAACGACATCGCTTTGTCCTCGTAAAACTCTCTTCATCAAAAGCCTGATCATCTGTCAAAAATGCATGCTCGTGTTCTTCTTCTGTGGGCACCATCGACTTAACATCCAACTTTCTGTCCAATACATTCTGTTCCAAACGTCCAGGAGAATGCCTGTCATCCTCACTACAACCAACCTGTGCACTAACTTTATCATTTGTTTGCGGAATGTCATTGGAGGTTTGTGACGCCAAACCATCCCCATAACAGTTATTCAACCTTTGCCGGGTAACAATGGATGAGAGAAGCTGATACCACCTAAGAATAGCTTGCGCTTCGCTCCTTTTCTTCTCTTCAGCCTCTCTTCTTTCTTCTTCCTCTGCATATGCCTGAAGAAGAACCAGTAGCCCATAAATTTGAGATTCATCAGACTTCTACAAAGATGACTTAAAATCCAATAATATGTCAGAAGCAAATATCATCATAAGATGGGAGCACAAGGAAAACTTTTAGGGTCCGTTTGGATGGATGTGGATTTCAAATCAAGAAATTTGAGGTTAATAATATTGGAGAGTTGCCATTAAAAAAATAATAATAAAAATAATATTGGAGAGTTAGCTATTCAGGTGGAGAGAAAAACATAGAAGAGAACTTGAGATAAAATAGATTTATTTTAGTAGGATACTTGTAGATAGAAGAGAATCCTTAGCATGATTTCAAATAACTACTTTCATATAATTATTTCAAACCCGGCATGATAAAGCTATTTAATTCAATCTTAAAATTCACAGGTAAACTATCAAATCTAAATTTGAGTTATTCTCCTTGAAAAGTTAATGTCAAATCCATGCATTTCAAATCCACATCTATTCAAACGGATTAAATCCACAGCCTTTTAGGCTGCATCTATAGCCCCCACTCTCACAATGTGGGACCCACATAGCGAGAGGAAGGGCTGTGGTTACAGCCATTAAGGCTGCGAATTAGCAGTCTCATTGTAAAAAAAGTTAAATGCACGGGATTAATGTGCCAAACAAAAACTATATGGATCAGAATTTGACAATTATTGTGAATCTAGCACAAAAGTTCCAAAATTGTATGCATAATAGTGGTGTTCAATGCATGGAGACATGAACATTTCTGATAAACCCATTCATTCACCAAGTTGTGTTGCGTTGTGTTGTGTCATATACCTCTAAAATCGCATCCTTAAACTCAGCACAAACCACAATGCCCTCAAAGACAGGTAAAGAGCGACCATTTCGGAATTCAAATCCAACCATAGCAGGTGCAAAATCAATGTCCAGCCTCTTTGCAACAGGAGCCAGCCGTGGCAACCTTAAGTGCACAGTTCCTGGTGGCAGGCACTTCTCGGACCACACATCCACTTGGCCACGTTCATTCTACAAGATAAATCAGATATCAGCAATCATAAATTAATTAGAGAGATTGACAAAGAACAAGACAATATCCGAAGACCTTGGCCTTGGATCTTTTCAATCTTGATGTTCAGTGAAAACTATAAATGCTATAGCATGCATTCTTAGAATGTTACACACAAATGATTTGTATCAGTTCTTTAAAGAAAAACAACCACGCAACCCAAAAAAGGTATTGAAAGTGAAAAAATAATTTTGACTCATAATTGTTAACTGGGAACAGGAAAATTCACGGCCAAAAAGGAAAAAGAAATATATATATAATATATATACATTATATAAAGCAATGGATTGCATCGTAACTTTATATAACCAAGAAAGAAATGAATATTTTAGCAAAGCCACCCCGGAAATCCAGTCTGCCAAAGACCTTGTTCTTCCACTAATCTCAATGGCAAACAAAAAATCTATATACAGGCATCATATAGAAAAGGAAG
Organism: Camellia sinensis; assembly: GCF_055761805.1. Lineage (NCBI taxonomy): Eukaryota > Viridiplantae > Streptophyta > Magnoliopsida > Ericales > Theaceae > Camellia > Camellia sinensis. Next base: position 158,117,559 of record NC_138961.1, on the reverse strand, counting down.
AAGTCGCAGACTTTGGGAAGCAAACTCTAATAGTCATCAGATGTTGTACAAACACAAGTCCTCTCCACCAACATAAATTATATGTCCACATATTTTGGCAGGAACCTCAACAAATTCTATCTATCAGCAAGATGCAACCACACCCACATGCTATAACGCATTAACCAACAATTTAATTAGATACCAACCAATCCAGCAGTGAGTCCCATGTTGACATTGAATTTATTCAACACATCATTCCCACTAAACCAATAAATAAATAAAAACCAAGATTTAAGGAAAGTACTAGTGTACCATGGAATGCAGGTTTATTTTCAAGACTTCATTATAGGATTTAGTGTGCTGCCAATTTCCATAGACAAAACATGTGCGAGTCTGCTAGGTGTCTACATTAGGCATATTATATATGTCTCAGTCTTCTAGTACTGAAGATCAGTGTTGCAAGTTGTTTTACTTGTTTACTAGACTACTTACGCCAATTGGGGTGCCTATGGTTTTTCGTGGGGATCATTGTTCCAAGGGTTTTCCACATATTTCAACGTGTTAAATAGTACCTTATTTACTGCAATATTGTGTGGATGGTAATAATATGATTGATAATTAAAACCGGTTAACTGAACTAAATTATCCACTTGCTAAATTGTAATAAGTAATTTGTTCAAGTTTAGCTTGTTCACCCCCTTTTAGGCCCAAAATGTTTGCCTCTACCTTTTCACTTACATGAAAGTTAAAGTTCCTGTTGAAGCAAGACACATTCTGAATTTTAACAGCCCCAAGAATAACCCCAAAAAAATTGACAATTCAACATATATTAGGTATGATAATGTGAAACCTCTACATACAATTTGAGCTTTGTTTCAGAAAAATATAGGAGTATGACAGGTAAAAATGCATTCCATGTAAAAGTCAATTCTATGTAGTTTTCTGTAGATTAAATCAGTTTCGAGGAAATCTACTGTACAAAAATAATATGAAAAAGGAAAGGTGAAAAGAAAAAAAAAAAACAACTTTTATGTTTCACTATATGTCATTTCCCATAAATGTCTAAATTATGGGGTTTCAGTTTATCTTTTCAGTTGATCTTTTCATCTTTTCATCAGCTTATCTTCTCTCAATGGACAACCACACAGCAACCATCTACATCATTGTGAGGTTCAATCTTCTCTCCCTGACCCCTTTGTCTAGTTTTAACCCCGATATCAACCTGCTCTCAACCCCTATGTCGTTTGTCATGCACACAACACATAACACACTAGTCTTCTCATTCCAGCTAATAGTAATGGAAACACACGAAGCTGTAGACAAATCATTGTCACCCAAGGATAGAATTCTTCCTCGTTATGGATGATATTTGCTTTATGGCAACAAAAAACTCCTCTCAAATTATATATAAGGAACCACATTTATGGTAAATTAATAACATTTCACCTTAGGAACAATCCCATTGACAGCATGAGGCAGACACAAAGGTTCTGTTTGCCACTTCCCATAAAGCACAATATTCCCTTCACAACCCTCTTCACCATGATCATCAGCTTCAGAAGTTTGTGCTTTGCTGAGTTTCAGAGAACGCTTCAACACCTAAAAAAAAAATCACAAATTGATGAAGATGAACTGCAAGAAGTGCTCGATATGTCAACTTCCAGAATTCTAAAATTCTTATGAGCCAGATCAGACCTTTGCAGGAAGCTCATTGGCTTTGACTTGCAGCCCCTCACGCAGCCATCTTTGTTTTGCATGGAGTATTTGGACACAAGTCCTTGGGTAGACTGGATGACCTGAACAAAATCCCAATATAGGCCCCTTTGGATGAAGTATCTGATACTTATTAAGCCATCTTTCAAGAGCATAAAGGTGATGGGTTTTGTAGGCCTGCATAAAACAAAAAACTTTCAGATTAACAAATAACTTTTAAAGCGCCTTATATAACCATAACAAACATTTTACCTGTTGATTAGTAGGAAGAGGCTCAGTTAATGCCCTAGTTTCCAAGTCCATGTCCTCAAGAGAGCTCCTGCTAGCAATAATAGGATTCCTTGCAGGAGACTCTGCACCCAGTTTCTTACAAGCCTCTTTTGGCACTTCCATTGCTAGCTGCCCAGGCAAGATGGCAGCATCTGCTAGAATACAGTTTTGACCTAGAGAATCAGAAATTTTAAATGCTCCTACTTTCTCTTGTCCATTTGAATCATCCTGCTCCAAATGGATCACTCCTCCAGTTGCTCCGGACTCCAACTCCTTCAATGGGGCCAAAATGGTGCCCCACCAAATTGGATCAACTCGTTGTGATGCTATCTTGTACCATTTCATGCAATACCTGGAACGCATATCTAGTGACTCTGAGTAAGATTACCAGAAGGGTAACACAAAATGACCAAAAATAGTATATGGAATTCAAACAGTTATTTTCTATGGGCTCCTAAAGTACAAAGTAGATGACAATAACAGCCTTGTAAGAAAAATAAATCCCCCGTGTGTATGCTGTTGTTGCATGTGCATGCTGGGGACTGGGGACCGGGGACCGGGGAGGGGGTTATAATTTGGCACAAAAATTAAAAATTGGTTCTACTCACATCAAAAAGCTTCCACGGCTAGATAAACACATTTTTGATCGAAATATAGTCAAATGCTGGAATCATAATTATTATAACTGCATTCCAACAAAAGTTTCCTATGCATGAGTTGATGTATGAATGCGACTATGTGGGCCAAGTCAGCATATAGGATATCATGCTTTCTAGCAAACCTTTAGTTAAAAGGAAAAGGGAGAAAGAAGGAGCCAAAAGTTCAAAATTCATGAAACCAGAATGCTGAGAATACTTTATAAAGGTTATTCCCAATTGCTAGTCCCTGAAATCCAGGGTGCTGGGAGGGGTTGATCAGACACAGACCTAAAATTTGGCATTATATGCACAAAGTGGATGCTCAGACTCAAACTTGTATTCTCACTCTTAAAAGCCCAAGCTTATACCATTGCACAAAACAATGACCCCTAAGCATGTCATTACGATAAATAAGAACTTGAAAAACTTTCTTTCTGACATATAAGCATTTGTACCTTTTTGACATCTAATTATGCTTGAGCCCATAAACAACTTCCAAACTCTCTGAAATTTTTATTACCAAATTTCCAGTATTCTAAGATGTCTACAGTTTTCTAATTAAAATCTTACCACAGCATCCTGTGTCAACACCAATCCAGACCAAAGAAACTTAAGAACTATTCAAACCACACAGCAATTTTAATTATCTGAGCCCAAGAGCTTGTAGTAGAAGATGAACATTAAAGTGGAGTAATTCTGCATTGTCCCTACAAATTTTTCGTGTGATACATTTATACTTATCCCTATCTCCACTGGATGAACACAAATGTTACTAGAACAATGTTTGAATTAAATACGCATCCACGGGACTCTAAAAAGAGACCACTATCTAACGGATAGAGCAGAAAACTGAGATCAAGAATTAATTGAAGACTTAAAGCCTCAAAAGATATAAATGACATAGATTTTGCATGACAATTGCAATACCTAGATTTTGCATGACAATTGCAATACCAGCTCCTCAGAACAAGACTTCTTCTCCCTTAGCCTCCCAGTGCACAATCACAGTCATGCTCTTGTCAACTAAAATTTGAAACTGAAGTCACCCCTGGACATTGAGTTGTCTTTCTATGGAGCAGTGACACCTGAGCAATACTAGTCTCCACACTCGGGACTCTCTTGACTTCTAAGAAAATCCCCAAGTCAACTTTCTTACTAATGCAAGCCTATAGTTTATTATAACACGGAGCAGATTTACCACATAAATCATTTCTACCCAACTTTTAATAAAAACACGATGATTCACATGATAATACCTTAGAACTAGGTACAGAAGAAAAGAAAGGGTTAAGACGGGTCAAAGAACATCCAAACAAAGGTCATCTCAAATATATTAGTGCTTACTCTCTATATATACCTTCAGTAATCATATCACCTGACGATGTTGTAGTTACTGCCACCTTTCAATTGACATTGATTTTGTATATTGTAGTTTTAACACTAAATACACACACTAGATGCCACATTAATCAAATGACCACCTTTCAGATATTTATTGATCAACTCATATGTGTATTCAGGGATGCAAACACCCAATGTATACATCAAAATCTATACCTTTATATCTCTACAGGAATATACCACAATTTCCCCAAAAACTCTACAGAAGAATCAAGAGCGAAAGGGAAAAAATCCCTAAACAAAATAAAGAGACATGAGAAATATTCCCTTCAGGCACAATAAAGAGCTGTCCTCATTCTCAAGATCTCCACCCTTTCTCCCTACATACTCACAAAAAACACATAAAGGATCAGTCACTCAACTCTTCCTACACCTGCTAGCTGGACTCCCTTTAGCCCAAGTAATGAGAAGATGCCTTCAATATACATATTGTATAATCCTTTTTTACACGAACAAGATTACTTCAAGCTATGAATTCTTTTCAAAAATAGATGCCTTCACGAGGTGTTAATGGAAACAGGGATGCTGACGATTTCCAAAGAAATAGGCTTACAGAATTATATTGAGAAGATTGTAAGAAAGATAATGCAATGAGGAAACAAACTTATCCTCTGGGAAGCTGATAATGTTCAAGAACCCCCAAACTACTCCTGGATTGGGAAATATTGTGATTGTCACAGTAAAAACATGCAGAGTAGACATGAAAACAATAACCTGCGGGTCACATCTTTAGCTCCAAGTCCAGCAAAAGCAACTGCATATCTCAAAGATGTTTTGCACGCAGCAGCCGCAGGTTCTACTTTCTGTTCTCCATCAATAATAGCATTGACAGCATCAACATGCACCCACTTTCCTGTCAAGTTCTCTCCACTGCAGTAGACTTCTGCCCAATATAGAGGAGCTCCAACTTTTCTTGATCCAAATGCAGTAGAAATTCCCTGAGAAGACGGAGATTCTACCGTTTTAATTGTTTTCATTCTTTTAGCAGGAGACGAGAGATTTTCTGAATTATTATGAATGTCATTTGCATCCAAGATCATACTGCTTCTAGAAGTCCCAACTGCTGTGGTAGAAAGAGCCATTTCCAACTGCATCTCAAACTCAAGATCCCCTTTTCTCTTGGATTCCTCTTTTGATTTCTTGGTCAGGCACATATCAGATAATTCATTTGGTTCCTCGGAAGCTAACGTAGACTGATCAGCAATTGGAGTATCTTTGGATTGAGAGGAATTTCTTGATGACTTGCTATTCTTAGCTCTGCATGCACCCCTTGAGGAAGTTTCACAGATGTTGCCCTTGTCATCTGATGATGATTGTTTCACGGGAGAAATAGAAACCTGATTTGGTCTAGCCACCATCAGTGTGGAAGAGTGAAATATGCCCTTACCTGCTTTGCTTGCATCTTGACTAACAGATTCAGATTTGTCAGTATCAGGTTTCAAGGAGGCCACATCCAAAATGGACACAAACCTGAAAATAGACAGACAACTTCAAATCAAATACTTCAGCCCTCGGGAAACAACACTTACCTAGAATCAAGAAGAAAAGGACAAAACTTGTAGAGCAATTATCACACAGGAACTTTCCTTTTACAATATATTGATGTAGAAAAGTAGCCAGCAAAATTAAGAAATGCAAATAACCGCATTTTGAGCTAATTAAGAACTATGAGTGTACATGATATTCATTATTTGCTAAGAACCATCACAGATAAGTTCTAGAACCTGCTGGAACTACAAAAAGACCTGCCATTATGACTACAGAGGAATTATAAAATATCCCAAGAAACCATTGGAGACAATTCTAGAACCAACAGATGATTCTTTGCTGGCTATTCAAAAGATATTTGTGCATGCACACAAGAAGACTAGTGATTGCTTAAAATCTGTAGTTTTTTTTTTTTTTCTTCTCTTTCTTGATAAGAACAAAACACACCCCAGCTCCTAACTGGGTCTTAAACCCTGAAACTCTTCCTTTCAGTCTGACAAACTAAACCACTTAGAGAATCCTTAGTATGTATCTTTAAACAGTTAAAAAAAAAATAGAGATAAAATTAAATAAGATAATTCTAGAACCAGCAGACAATTGACCTTGGTCCTTAGAAGTGCCAAAGATTTCACAAAAACTACTTCCATTTATTCACAAACTCTGCCTTCATTTGAAAAGTCAGTAAATATACAAATCAGACGCAAAGTCATACAAGTATCAGAGAATTTGATGGACTATTCCCATTGCAACAGGGCCTTCTTAGCAAACATAAGCAACCACACAAGTTAGGTTACTTCTTATTCATCACAAAAATTTAAGTAGAGATGTCCAATTTTCTCAAAGGGCTGAAGGGCTCAAGCACAGAATTTTAAGCCCCAAGGTACATGGTGATGGTGCATATAAAGTGGAAGCTACATGCCCAAAGCTCACCTTGTATCTTGTCCACAAAACAAGAGCAAGATTTCTTTTAGCATTTTAGCTGACTGTCGACATATAATTTACTTCATACACAGTTTACAGTTTGAGGACTCTTTTGAGGTTCTCATTGCCACTAATTCAGAAAGCCACTTGTTAAAAATTTTTATATCTTCCACATCATTTTGTTATGATCTTTTAGACACTAGATACATATCAATATTATCCTAATCAGTGTCAATACTCACACATATTCTAGTGGTATACCTATCATTATACCCATGCTAAGGGTCTGCCCAAATTTGGCATGGTGAAATATCACAAAAAGAAGACATTCTTTTTGTCAGCACAAAAAGAAGACTTCGCATTCCAGGAAGTTACAAAAGTAACTTCAACGTGAGGTCTAATGTCAATTAAGGAAACTCAGGGAGCAGAAATGAAACCAAAGCAGCAAAGATTTTAGGTTGAAAACCAATGACCTACCCTCGCAGGTTTCTTCCTTGGCATCATAAATTAATGCACAGAATTTTGGGCTTTATACAGCAAGCAAATTGAATTCATTGTTCAGTCAAAATTTAAGGGTCTTTAATTGCTCTGCAGCAACCAGGTATCTCACATTGGGACACAAGTGACACCCCGACTATGGTTGAAGATGCTAACCATAAATTTTAATGTAGAAGGAAGTGTGAAGGAGCATGGCTTATGCCTGAACTCCCAAAGCTTACAATTAAGGTATCAGTACCAAGGAGCATTAATGGATAAAGCCTTGGTTGCCAAGCATGAGACCTCAGGCTCAAGTTTGAGAGCAGCCAATAAGGTCCAATCATGCCAAAGGTTAGACCTATGCCCAGTTGGTAAGGAAATAAAGATAATGAAACTGAAATCACAAATGTCAAAGAAATATTTGAAACTACAAAAAGAATGGATGGAGACAAAATGAAAACATTGATTATTAGAAAACAGAAATTCCAACTTCAGTTATGTTAAAACAGTGTACCGGGTTGTAAGGTTCAGAGCTCTAAATAGCGCCACAGACAATGCAGCAACCTGGGAACGAAAAAAATAAAGATTCTGAAACATTTTGCTCAGAAAATAAAGCATCATGTAAAAATTGATTCAACTCTTCCACCAACACAATCAACCAGTTAATCAGCACCTTTGTTCTTTTCCAAAAGAATAAAAATTTCATCAGAGCATAAAGAAAAAGAAAACTGTTTGCAGGCACTACGAAAATGAACCCAAAAAAAATGTAGTAAGGTACTTTCCTGACCTAGAGAACCCATTAAAATTTAGATAGAGCTTATATAGAAAGAAAGCTGAATTCTGAAGCATGCACCGATGGCATACATATGTGGATCCCAGTTTCACAAGGCATAGTCCGGGGAATCAGAGCTGGCCTTCAGAAAAGGCGAAGAAAAAAGTTTAACCCTTATAGTATTAGTAGACTCGAAAATGAGGCCCACTCCAATTTATCTAAGTCCAAAATCCAAACCACAGAGATTTTTTTAATTTTTTTTATTAATCAATATGAGATTACAAATATAACATAAATTACATACAATTGGCAATCACAGTTAATCACAATACAGCACATATCTAATATCTAATAATTAACAATCAACCCAACAAAAGTCTCATAATAGGAAAGAAATCAATAACACAACAAACAACCCAACATCCAACATAAAAATTTATATAAAAAAAAAAAAAAAAGCCATAATGAAAGAAAAATTTTCAATATTTGCCTTTCGTAGAAAATCGACCCACTCACCTCCTAATTAAGAGTGTATAGGAGGGATGGCCAAATAAGCACCAAAAAGCAAATTGAAGTAGTCAATTATTTGAAATTAATGGATAGTTGTTTCCCAAATGCATTGATTGCTTATAAAATACTGTTAACTATATGAGCTACAGTTGCCTCAGGAGAAAATCTTTTAAAGTTGAGATTGATTAAATCTTACTTCGGTCAACAATGTCACGAAAAAGATTACGAATTAATTATATTATCTACTGAAAAGGATATAGTGGCAAGTTTAATTAGTAATTTTACATCTAAAAATGCAAGAAGAAGAATTTTTAGTTGATAATTTTAGATTTTGTTTAATATTGTTTCTTGTAAACTACTAAACTACAAAGCCACATAACCACATTTTATTTTTATTTTTTTGTAATAATTTCTTCATGCCTTGATCTAAATAACTAAATTTTATTATATAATTTTAGTGGTTATATGTGCTAGCAGACTTTATGTGGGTACTAGCATTATAAAAAATTGGATTAATTACATTTTGCCTCCCTGTAGTTTAACTCGAAAACACATTTCCTCCCTGTAGTTTAGAAATACACACTTAACCCCCTTGTGGTTTGAAGTGAAATGTAAAAGTAACGGATTCTGTCCAAATTAACTGTGGGTAGATAACACACCACAAATTAGGCATGTGAGACCTATCATATAAACATGGGCCCTCAAATGGGTTCATCAAATGACATTTTTTTCCCTTTTTTTTCCTTTCTTTTTTGCCTTTTTTTTTTTTCTTCTTCCTTCATCCTCCTCCCCTTCATCACACTGTATGGCAGCAACCTATCTACTCTGTCCTTCCTCACCTCTTCTTCTTGCCCCTACTCATTATCTCCTCCATCTCATTTCCCTTCTTTTTTATCATGGCTGATGAATATATATATATATATATATATATGTAAATATTTACGTGTGGGTGTGTGGGTGGATCTTCCTACTTAGTTGGCTGGACAGTCATGGTTGTTTCTACGAAAAATAAATAAATTATGAGGAGATAAAATTGCTAGTAATGCAGCTGGAGGCAAACATGGTGGGTGGGCAATTTCAATTATACATATATGATATATATATTGATTGATTGATATATATTTATATTTATATATATGTGTATTATATATATAGGTGTATATGTGTGTGTGAGTGTGTGTTTATGTGTGTGATTTTAATTTGAAAAATCTTGTGCGTCAGAAATGGGTGTGTGCGGCAGAAATGAAAAATTATTTTTGGTTGATTCTGTTAGCTAAAAGAAGAGGGGTTGGCCATGAGGTAGGGGAGGAGAAATCAAAAAAGGAGAAAAGAAGGAAAGAAGAAAAGAAATAGAAATACATGAAAAAGAAAGAAAGTAAAACCTTATTCTTACTTCTGAGATTATTTTTATTTTTATTTTTTTTGATAAATATTCTTACTTCCGAGATTATGAAGCTACTACCTCCTCTGCAGTCCCTTCACGAGTCTCGAGAGCAAATGCCAAAGCTGAATGAAATGATCTCTCTGTACTGCTTGGACTTCTAATATGGAAATTATTGTGAAACTGCAAGTTATGCAAGACATCAAACGAATAGATAAGAAAAAAACAATGGCAAAAGAAGTTGGCATGGTCTCTGTTTGGAGAACAAAATTCCAAATAACATGAAAGAAGAGAAAAAAGAATAGTGTCATATACCCAACTGACAAGTGGAGCCAGTGCATTAACTGTCAATTTTGTGACCTCTGATATCCTCAGCAAGTGTTTTGGTAGAAGTGAAAGTAAGGAAGCCTGCCATGATAATCGAATCCCCCAGGATTAACTTGCTATTCAATACAGTGGCAAGAGAAAAGAAGGAAAGAAAACAAAAACAAATGAATACAACAAAAAAAAAAAAAAAAAAGAAAAGAAAAGAAGGTTGGGACATGAATAAACAACCATGATACCCATTTGTCTCGGTTGCTTAGAGCAGAGCTACGATATGAGTGAGCAACAGTCACATAAGAAGCAGATATTGCAAATAATGCAGCCATTTTCAAATCCTCATATTCTGCTAATCAAATCAATGCGCGTATTTGGCTGGATCCATATGCTGTTTATTCATCAAAATGGGACACAAGAATTGCAGACCCAGATTTCAAATCCACATTACTAAAATCCTTAAATCCAAATGGAACCTAAAAGTTCCACCATAACAATTGGAAGCATCAAAGGAAATGAAAGCCATCGCCGGGTTATAAAAATGATGAATTTCAAGCATTAGTCTTTTAACACATTAGCCACCTTTTCTTGTAATATACCCCCAATAAATAGCGAAAGCAAGAGATTCCCCATGACATTTCCTAGTACTACAAAGGCATCATAGAAACTTAAAATTGCCATCCTTACCCTAATAAAAAGCCCAAACCACCAGTTTTACTTTCTGATTTATTTAATATGATAGGCATGGACAAAGAAAAGCCTTAAAATTGCCATTCTTACCCTAATAAGAAGCCCAAACCGCCAGTTTTACTTTCTGATTTATTTAATATGACAGGCATGGACAAAGAAAAGCCCACAAAGTTTACCAGATTTTCTTCTTAAGGCTTTCGCTGTCACTCATCAATAAGGAGTCCATAACATGCAGATATAACTAGATTTACGTGAAAAGTATCGAAGAAAGAAGTGCAGGTGCCACTCTCCAACGTCTATACTTGGAGGCCAGCAGTCAACCTCTTATAATAATTAAATGGTTTGGGACAAGTGACAATGGCCAACACAATGTGGTCATAGGAGCGGTCCTTGCTATTCAGTTAATAATAGATTCATTTGAATATGATCATAACAGAATCCATGGCAATAGCAAATTGAATGGACAATATTGAGTAAACATATTTAAAGGGATATTCCTCGTGAAATATGAAGTTATGCAAGAAAAAACCTGAATGAGAGGATCATTACAAGCATTGTCAATCAACCTTCCTCGTCCAAGTAAACAAAGTAAATGCACCTTGTGCACAAGCTCAGCCAATTCCTGTGGAAATAATTAGAAAATGTTAGCCTGCTCAAGCAAAAGGCAAAAGTTTACAATCAGGTGAACATGGCATCTAAACTTTTTAATGAAGTTAACCTTATCTTCAGCAGAAGCTCGACGAATAGTCTTCCGTTTACCAGAATCTGGGGTCCCCTCAAATTCTATAGTCACTCCATGAACTAAGTCTTTTTGAAAATTGTTTACAGAATTCAAAATATGAAGAGAACCATCTTCCCAAAATGACTCGTCCAATCCTTCTTCACTATCAGGATTAGTGTGATGGAATGCTTTCCCTTCAACCGTGTCTTTCGATGGAGTGCTTTGTATTGCATCACTACTACAACCTGCACCATCTAAGGCATTTTCTTTATTCCTCTTTGCTACACCATGTTCATCAGTCTTCTCAGACAGACTTTCCGACTGAAAAATAAAAACAAAAGGATAGAGGACAAAGAAAACAGAGGTTAAAACTCTTTTCCTTAATCGGTACAACCAAAACTCAATATCAAACAACTTCATATTGAAATGGTGATAGGAAATTAAGAGTCTGTGTAAAGTAATTGCTACTCTATGAAAACTGAACAAAAATAAATAGGCCAAAATTGCACAACAACTATTGCCCATGTCCATGCTATGAATGAAAAATAAAAATGAAGTCACAAAAAAAAAAAAAAAAAAAAAAAAAAAAAAAAAAAAAACGCTAACTTTGCTTGCAAGATCACACTGACGGAGATAGTTATCTTGTTTCTTCAAAGCTGACAAGCCACGTGCATTCACTCGTTTTAAAAGCTTTCCTACAGCCTCACGTGATATGGAAGTAAGAGTGCCTGAAATTATACCAGCATCACATTCACATTGATGACATTGTAATTTATTAATCCATTACTTCAACCATATTAAACTTTGACTAGAACAAAAAAATCGGGCTAATGAACGAACCATCTTCATTAAGAGATTCCAAAGAGTTTGAGCCTTCCACTGGTTCCATCACTTGTTCACCTGATATAATAAAAGGAACAAAAAAAAAAAAAAAAAATTGAGACCCCTTATTTGTATCACAAACTGAAACCAGACAGAATGAGCTTGACAGATCCGATTAGAAAATGAAATGAAGCATAAAACCATATCATGATTTCCTCAGTTTTGAAAACTGACCCATCTTCATTCTCATAGGTTCTTTACTCCAATTCCACTCTCTTGACCACACACAAACACACATATACAGACACACCCGGAAATATATGCAGTGACAGGGAGGACAAGATATGTCCAGATCTTTTGAAATTGTCGAGTATTTCTGATTTATGTGCATAGTTGGTTAAGATGGTTAAGACTAGAAAACCAACAATTTATCCATTTATTGATAGATTGGTTGTCAGACTTGTGCTTACACTTCCCACTTCTACCACAATTAGTGCTTTCTCTTCTATAAATAATAAAAGTTAGCTTCGCAACAAAATGAAGGATTATTTTATCACCAACTCTTTGATTGTAAACATAGAAAAGGAATTTACTAAAAAGTTTAGTACGGATTCAATCATAGATGAATTCCATGATATGAAACCACTTTGGTTCTAGAGTATGTATAATCAACTATCCCTTTCTCTTTGTCCTCTATTATATTTATTTATATTGAATATTTTGTCCCATATATGTGTTGGGAATAATCCCACCTTAAAACTTTGACACCCCATGTTAAAATATGAACCCACATGCCAATGGAAGCTACCCATACCCAAGACAAAATGCACACACAAAAGATACAATATTTAACGTGGTTAAACCCAAATGCTTACATCCACAAGAGAGGGAGGTAAATCCACTATGTATAATAGAGAATACCCGCTCACTACTCAAGGCTAATTGAGTCCGTAAGCCTTTCCCGCTCATTGGTATTTTACATTTCACACTCCTCACCTCAATCACACACGCCCTTGATAGCTCATACTCTCACTCACCCATTTTGGAGAGTCTCTCTCTGAGTCTCAACCCAACCCATACATCCATATTTATACATAACATAAGATGGTTGAGGAGATACACAAAAAAACCAATACAAAGCATTCACATTGCTCCATGCCAACAACACTTGGAAACCTCCAAAAGCGTGCCACCGAACCAACTAGCTCAAATAACCAATTAATATCTATATAACCCAATAATATTATTATTGTACAATGATGCCACAGTTCCCAAACAAAATGCAGTCATTTACAAGACCATTAAAACTGATGTATCCCCCAGCAATAACACAAACCCAACCATGTGCTAATAAATTGCACATTATGGTTTAAAAAATTTAAATAAAGTTTACATTATTTTTTGAAATTTATCTTATTGACCACCAGGAAAGTAAGATTGAGAGTTGGAAACGGGAAAATGAAAATGGCACTGAAACTATTAGATTAGAACTAGTTGGTCCATTATTGTGGAAACCTAGACATGGAATTATTATTAAGTGTGAAAGAGAAAGAGTGGGGGGGTTGAAGAGCGTACCAGTGGATTGGTTGTGTCGCTTGGATTGGTTTCTGGTTCGCATAGCCTTTTCCAAGTTTGATCGATCGATGGAAGAGACCACGAGAGCCGGGAAGGGAAGGTGTAGCGGTCCACCCCGAAGAGCGTACGGTCTCGACCGATAGCCTGGGCTGTGATGGAGTGTAAAAACCGGGCCTGTTTATGGAAACAGTGGTGCTCCAAGTTAGGTCGTCGTAATGATGGACAACCCCCACAAAACATCACCCCCTCATTGGTCCAAATAAGAAATAAAAAGAAAAAAAATACTACAAAACAGATCATTAATCCACGTCATTATGAGAGTGGTGGGATCTCTCCAAAAAGATATCCCAAATATTTTTCCTACGATTATATTATTATTACGACAAACTTTACTTCACCCACTATGGTTAAGGTCTTATGTGGATTACCTTCGACTTTCAAATATCATCACATAATTCCTCTGTGGTTGATGGAGTAATGTGCACATTTAGCTTTTTTGTGTATTCTAACTAGTTGTGCAGTACACGCGAGTGTGGTATAAATGAGCATGAACTAATGATATTCCCTCACAATGAAAAGACCAAAATGCCCCTAGGGTTAAACATAAAAGCTTACCCAAGAAGATTATTTTTTATATTGCCTCGTTGCTTTGTATGTTGAGTTGTAGGCTAATCTAACCAGCAAAAATGTCATCTTCAGGCATTAGAGGTGGAGAAGGACAAATGTTGAGGTTCATAAGTAAGAAATGTCATTGTGGGAGAAAAGCAGCCATTAGAATCGTGGACTCCGAGAAGCCTTCAAAAGGTAAGTTGTACTATGTCTATGAAAATGCAAGTTTGAGGGGTTGTGATTTCTGGGCTTGATGTAACCCAGTTGGATATGCTCTCATCTATGGAAGAGATGAAATTGACGATGAGATGCCAAGAGTTGAGGAAGGAGTCCAATTTAATGGAAGACTGATCAAGCTGGAGATGAAGATGGAGGTACTAACCATGATGATGAAGACATCTATGGTGGTTTTGCTTATGTGTTTTATTTCCACCATGTTAATGTTCAGTATGAAATGAATTTGTAAGAATTTGTAAGGTGTTTTATGTACTTGATGTATGTTTGAAAGCAATGAATTATGTTTATGAAATTTGTGATTTTTGTATGTTCTTTTTTATTGGAACATGAAAATGCATTGAAAATTATTCCAACACAAACCTGCTGAGTTTAATTGGAAAAAAATCAACAAATTCTTAATTTTTTTTACTGCATTCCAATGCAAAATACACAACCAACATTTCCAACACAAACAAATTGACTGTATACTTAAAGCAATGGTAACCCTACTGAGTTGATTTGCAAAACAATAGGCCTTATTCCAAATCAATGCACTTGAAGCAATGGAACAAAAATGACAAAAAAAAACTAAAATTGACAATGCTATTCAATACCAATCCATTTACAAAAGTATGCTGACAATGCCATTCAATACCAATCCATTTACAGAAGTATGCTGCATTTGAAAACCATTCTCAAAAACCATAACTCTAAATACAAAAACCATAACTCTAAGTGTTTGTCTATCCTTCCTTAGCTTAAATACAAACACAACACATCCTACAATATTGTTTCATTACAAAAACATAAATAATAACAGGTAATCCTATAGTCTACTTTGACCCAGTTGCCAGTTCTTTGTCCTGTCTCCTTACTTTGATTGTCTCTAATACAGAAGTTATTGAAACAGCATGCCCTCTGACATTAGCATTCACTCTAGTTCTTCCAACATTGACTGCAGATGCAGTTGCATTAATTGATCATTTACCCCTCCCACCAACTGTGATTTCAGGTCCTTTGCCAAGACCACTTGATGTCTTTCCACCATGGTTTGGTAGTTTTGTGGGCTGCAACAACATTTTCAATTAACAAACTGAAAAGTTACAAAATAAAAAAGTTGGTTATATAAACAAGTGAGTTACCTAAGTGGATGACCTAGTACTCCTCCTCTTCAATCCAATAGAAGCAGTACTCATTGGTGGCTGAGATGCTGCTTGGCCTCCTCTTCTAGTTTGGCTCTTACTGGATATTTGAGGCAAAAAAAATTTCAGTTAGGAACAAATTGGGCAAACTATTGTTAGTTTCCTACTTGAAGTTACAAGTCAACATTAAAAGTTGGTTACCTCATTTGATGGCATGTGTAACACCCCAAAAATGCAAATTATAATTATTTGAATTATCTACGTGTTAATTACGAATTATATGATTTAATTTGTATATATCTATCCAAATTGGGAAATTATTTGTTAAGAATACAACTTTGGAATTGAAATTGAGAACATGGAGAATTTTTAGAATCATCTCGGAGGTTTAATTAAAAATTGATTTTTGTCTGATTCGTAAAGTTATTTTTGGCTCTCATTACTTGTATTGAGTTTAAAGATGGTTAGTTAAAGCATAATTCATATTAGTGTGATTAAAATTAGTTTAATTTAAATTAGATTATGATGTGTATGATGAGAAATGAATCAATTTAGTTAATGTGAATTATTAGCTAAACTTATAATTAACTAAAGCTTAAGATAAAATTAGTGAATAAAGTAATCTCCAAACTCTATTCATTTAGTTAAGAAGGAAGAGATATGTTTTAGGGAGAGAGTAAGTGGGTTTTGTTGGGAGACATTTCTTGAGAGAAAAAGACTCAAGGTTGAAAGGAGCTCTAGAGAAGAACATTGAAGACCAAGCTTCCATCTTTATGAATTGTCAATTCAAGACAGGAGTTTCAACCCAATTTTTTGTAATTAAGACATCCGTACTCATAATCTTTTAGGAGGTTAGTGTAATTAAGATGTACTCATGGTTATTGGGACTTTTGTGGTTGTAATTGAAAGTTTAGAACATGCAAGCCTAGTTAAGGGATGGATTGAAGAAATTAGTCCATGAATCTATCATCCATGGCATTAATTAAAGTAATTAACACATAAACTTAACATGCATGTTCTAAATTCATATGAGACATGTCCATATAATTGATTTCTTGCATGGTTTATGAGATTTAAAGAGAAAAATCTCCATGAATTTTGAGTTTGGGACCCAAAGTGCATGTGTTATGATTTTGCTTTCCAATTTAAGAGATTGATCTTTGTATTTGGAACCTTGAGTTTTGATTTGAAGTTATAATGTTTATTTCAATGTGTTTTGAAGTGTTTTGAGCCTCATTTTGCATGCAAAAGAGTTGGGTTTGCAAGAAAGTAGAAGACCCACCGTTTAACAAATTTTCGAACTAATTTTTCACCCAGACCGCTCGAGCTACCTAGGCCACCGCTCAAGCGGCCAACCTTGATTTGGCCAAAGATGTATTCTGCAGTTCCACCGCTCGTGCGGCCAAGGCCACCGCATGAGCGGCCAAGGCCACCGCACGTGCAGCCAAACAGGACAGATTTTCTGGTTTTTGTTTCTTTCTGTTTTTTGACTTTCGGACCTTCGTTTACACGGTTTTCACATGTCATATGCATCTATATACGCCTCATGAGCATGAAATAAAATAAGAAAATAAGAGAAATAATTGAACTACCGAGTAACGGATAATTGGATGAGGTTAAGAACCAATTACATGACTCGATTATGTATTGAGAAATTATGCTATGAATACTTGTGTTTGAACAACGAGTATTGGAAGACCACTGTGAGTAACATTTCTGTAAAGATATGTTGATATAATTTATGTTTTAACTGTTATTGATAAGCTATGGTTTCTTGAAATGCTATCTTAATTATGTGAACGAATATCCTATTTGCGAACCTAATATGGTATCCACGGATAGTCCCAAGTCATGGGGGACGGCACATTAGTGCAGGTCCATGACATACATGTGATACAAGATCTCGTTAGCCACTTCATTGTGGTGATATGTGTTTAATCGGTATCCGGAACCGATTACACTAATCGAAAGATGATATGTGATATGTTCTATGAGATGTACCATTACATTATGTTCTGATATGAGACTGATATGATTGATTGTGATATGATTTGTTTTACGGATATTGTATTTGGAATTCGTTCATTAACCCCTTTACGTTAATGTTATTCACTGGGCTTTAGCTCACTATTTTTATATATGTATTTATAGGTGAGCGCCCCAGAAGTCAAGCCTAGGCGGAGTCTTGAGCCGAGCCAATGCTTTGAAGCCTACCAAGTGTTTTGGGTGCCTCCGAGTTGGGGCTAGGCCTGGAAGGCTATTAGCAAGCTTTGTTTTTGTTGTACTTTTGACCCGTAGATATGTTTTGTATAAGATATTATGTTATATGTTATGTATTGTAAGTGGGTATATTAACGTTTTGCATGTAAACACTTGTTCATATAGATGCACAACTCATTGGACTTATGGTATTTTGTCTTTACTTCCGCTAGCCCCGATTATTTATGTTTTGTACAGGAAGGCCTTTGGTAATCTTGGATTACTGGCCGATTACAACGCTAAACCCATAGGGGCAGGTTTGGGTCACGACATGATGTTTGTTGTTAGAGTTGGAGTAGGAGTAGGAGTTGATGCAGGTTGAGATGATTGCCCACTAGTAGATCTCTATTGCAACAAACAAATTAAATATACAACAAACAAATAACAAAATGTGCACAATAAATGAATGCATAAGTATACACTAAGTTTCACCATTTTGGACTTAGGATGCAATTTGTTCTTGCATGACCTCTGATTGTGCCCCTTCTGCAGACACTTAGCACATGTCACATTGATGCTCTTCCTTGATGCCTTGTGTGGATTTCTTGGCTCATTTGCTTGTCTGTTTCTTAACTTCTTTGGTCTGCCTGTTAATTTCTTTGCTTATGGTGGATTTAATTTCTGGTCACATTCCTCATACTCATGCATGTCTGGAACTGGGTGTATCGTGAATGCATAAGTATCCAAGTACCTAGACTTGCTATAATACTCATGCACATAGGCTTCTGACTGCTCATGATTGATTTGAATGACACTGATGGCATGACTACAAGGCAAACCAGACAAATCCCATCTCTTGCAACTACATGTCCTAGTACTTAGGTCCACTATGTACCTCCTCTGAAAATGATCAACCTCAAATTCCAATTGTCCACACCAGGTTGCAAAGCAGTTCATTGATTCCATCTTCAACTTCTCAAGTTTGTCATGAATATTGAGACAAATCTCACCATTGTATTTTGCCATTCCAGCCTTTTTAACTTGAATCATTTGCATCATTTTCCTTATGATCCATTCAAACATGGAGATTATTGGTAGCTCTCTAGCTTCTAAAATGTAAGAATTGAATGACCCACTCAAATTGTTCACAAGGATGTCGCACTTGCTCCTTGGAGAAAAATGTGACCTTGCCCACAAAGCAGGGTCAGTCTCCCTTAACCACTCCACAACTGTCTTCTTATTTACAGTCTTAGGATCAGCTTCTTCAATCTTCTTTATCTAATAATTGAATTTATGTACATTTCCACTTGATGCAGCTTTCCAGAACATGTCTTTCAACACACAACCACTGTATTTTGTCTTAAAGTTACTATACATATGTCTCAGGCAATATCTGTGATCTGCAGTAGGGTATAACTCTGCAAATGTTTCAACCAACCCCTTCTGTATGTCTAATATAAATGTCCACCCCATCTCCTCAACACTTCCAATATCACTCATCAATTCCTCAAGAAACCAAGACTAAAAGGCTTTACATTCTATCTTAATCAAAGCCACTGTAATAGGATACATGTTGTCATTTCCATCTCTCCCAATAGCACTGAGTAGCTGCCCTCCAAAAATCTCTTTCAAATGACAACCATCTAGTCCTATTATTGGTCTACACCCTGCTAGAAATCCATCTTTCTGTGCACCAAGTCTGAAATACATTATTTCAAATGTAGGCTCTATCTTTTCAGGATTAGTTATTATTGAAATGTGTGAGGTTGAATTTTTCCTAATAACTGTAGCTGCATAATCCCTAATCCTGTGATATTGCTCTACCAAATCCCTTGCAATTATCTCCCTTGCCTTTCTTTTTGCCCTATATATTTGAAACCTTCTTGCATCCGCCATTATCTCTCTTTTAATTTTTTTCTTGAAAGAGGCTATATTAATGGAGGGGTCATCTCTCACCTCATCTACAAACTTTTTCCCTAAATACTTAGAGTTGGCTTGTTTGTTGTTGTAATGCCTTCTACATGTGTGTTTCCCTTCTAGAGTTTTGATCTGAAAGGTTGTGGTTCCCCCAAATAGAGAGGCATGTATCCTCCAAGTACACCCATACCTACAAACAGCAGTGATCCTAGCACTCTCATTTCTGATGTACTTTATATCATAACCATGCACCACATTAAACTCCCTCAAATACTCTCTGAAAACTTAGGGACTAGGAAATTTCATTCTAACTACAAGTTTGGGATCCTTCATCATCCCTTCTTTGCATTCTGGGTATCTAGCATCATCTGCCTCATCTAATGACCCTTTCAAATTAATCTATTCATCATCATCATCATCAATATCTGAATACTAGCCAACGTTATCTGGTAGATTGACTTTACGTGGTGGTCCTTCAATTCTTTTGTGTGAGGTTTCATTAAAAATGTCATCATTTGGACCCTCTAGGTCTTCATATAACCAACTTTGGTCATCACTTTCCTCTGCACTATCCTTAGAAGTTTCAGTATCGCTATATTCTTCACTATCTATATAGTCCAAGTCCTCAGAATCATCACTATCAGTTCTCTCTTCATCAACCAAAAATTCAGTCTCACTGTGTACACTGTCACTCTCATTAGCCTCATTACTTTCTACAGACTCAGTGTCAGTAGTATGGTACAACCCCTCCTCATGTTGTGTATCATTACCGTAATGCTCCCTTCCTATTTGACTCTCCCTATAGCCTAATTCTGACTTGATTTCTCACTACCCTCACATTCCTTACCTACATCCTCACCCCCAGCTACCTCTGCACTATCATCTGAGTCATTCCCAATGTCATTAACTATGATGTCAATATCAGGCAAGTTTATATCAATAATGTCTATGTCACCACCACACATGGCATTACCACCAGGTTTTGTGTCAATATCATAATAAAGGTCTCTTAACTCAAACATGGACATTTTGTCAAAGTCATAGTTAATTATTTCATTCACCCTACCACCCTCATAAACAACATGTGGATGAAAGACAAAATGGCCCCCATGGTGCATTTGAACAGTCATGAATTTGTCTGACATTTTCAGCATTCACTCCTAAAGTAGAAAAGACTTTCATCAATACATTTTGAGACCACAACCCACAACCCTAAACCCTAAACAAAGATATAGTCATGCATGTAACCAACATAAACTAAAATAATAAATAATCTCTAATCCTCAAAGAGATCACACAAAACAGAAACAGAATATAAAAGCATAAAGTCATACAATACAAATGCCTACAGCATATGACAAACATAAAGTAATAGAATTAAAAAACCTATTCTTCAGGCATAAAGTTAAAAGTTAATTGAGGCCTCATTTGGCAAGAGGCTATTTTAGCCAATTAGCCAAAAAGTTACTAAATTAGCCAAAAAGCCAACAA
This sequence comes from Camellia sinensis, assembly GCF_055761805.1. Lineage (NCBI taxonomy): Eukaryota > Viridiplantae > Streptophyta > Magnoliopsida > Ericales > Theaceae > Camellia > Camellia sinensis. Next base: position 158,096,306 of record NC_138961.1, on the reverse strand, counting down.
CCCATACCAAAAAGTCAAAGATTCTCTTTTCTCTCTACTTTTTGCACATCTTTTCGTAATTAGCCAAAAAGTCATCCCAAACATACAAGTTTTTTTTACCTACCTTTTTAGCCAAATAGCCAAAAAGTTACTAAATTAGCCTGTTCCCAAACGAGGCCTAAGGAAACAAACAGAGTAATATACTGAGGATTAGGGATAAACTTCACCTTTTAAGTGCATACCCTACACAAAATACAATAACAATAAACAAACAAAGTAATACACTAACATCATTCACTACAAATAAACAAACAACCATAGGGGACCACAGTATATGAATTTCATATATACAAAACTACCATAGTAACAGGATATAAACAACTGTATCAAACACAGTGTCCATGACAAATAGTTAACCATTAATGGTATGAAAAAGGGAGGCACACAAACCCTAATAAACAAAACATACGGGACCACAATATACAACAACAAAAAGTACATCAACTAACATTTTATATATATATATATATATTAGCAAATCGAACTGAATGAAATACAAAGTAAAAAGCAATGATCAAAAAAATACCTTACAACTTATTCTTCGTGAACTTTTGTGCTTTGTTTGCTTCGTAAATCTCCAGATCGGTGACAATCGAACAATTGAAGCCCTACTTTCTCAAATCTATACACTATTTCGTTCGATTAAAACCCTAATTTGTTCAATCGAACAACCCTAATTTGTTCAATTGAACAACCCTAGCTCTCTTCACTTTCCTCTTCTCAGATACACGACTGTTGGAAGTGAAAATGGTAAGCAAGCTTAGATATATATATATATATATACAAAGGTAATTTGGTCTTTTTACGTCTGCCATTAATCGTGTTAACTGTGCACATTACTCCATCAACCACAGGGGAGTTATGTGATGATATTCAAAAGTCAGGGGGACAATCCGCACATGACCTAAACCATAGGGGGTAAAGTGAAGTTTGCCCTTATTATTACTCATTCTATTTATTATATAAATTATAAATATTCAAAATTTTTAAAATTATATCATATCATCTGTTAGTATACTAGTTAATATATTAATTGTTGTGCGTGTCAATTTTCGACCACACTGCCAAACTGGTACTCAGCTGGAAAACACTAGCAGAATAGATTGCCCGAATGACCTGTCACAGAAAAGAAGAGATTCCGGCGGTGATTCGTCCACCTAGGGACACTCCGACGATCAAGTCCGTTTTCTCTTAAAGATAACAAAAGAGCTTAACTCAACTCACTATTCAGAACATAAAAAGCATACCTTAGACCAATGAAGGTGCCTCTCTTTTATAGCCAATACAAACCTAGTCCTAATAGAAGCCTAGCTTCAATGGACTTAGGATTACTGCTAATCTTGGACTTCCAGTAGAATTGGGATAAACTCTCTAAGAGTTTTATCTTTACCCAAACTAAAGTCCTCTCTCATTCTAGGACTCTTGTCCCTTATCTACTTATCCCGGATTACGGTATCTTCGCAGATAACCTCGACTTAGCCGAGATGATCTCGGCGTCATGACCAGGACACGTTGCACCTCGGCCACGTATTGTCATTCAAAAATTATGTCCCCACAATTGGTTTTAGGATAATTTAAATAAATATATTTTTTGACTTTTTATGAAAAGATGTGTAGAAAGTAAAGAGATGATGTGATTTTAAAAAAAGAAAAGAAAGATAAAAGTGTACTTTTTTAGTACACCCCAAACCAAGTAGAGTCATAGAGAATTTAGTTGATTTTTGGTTGAGAACTAACTTGAGAATTGAAATTTTTTATTTATATGAACATATTTTCACCTAAACTTAATTGGTCTTTATTCATACAAATAATGAATATTTATTTTTGAAATTATATTTATCGTTTATCTTTCAAAAACAAATATGATTCAAACATATAGTCACTGATAATTAATTATCTTACTTTTTTGCATGTATATTATACTCATTAAGTCTTAAAATATGAACAGTTCGGATCACTGAAATCATAACCAACATGAGAATCGAAAAATTCTATTTATATAAACATATTTTCATCTAAACCTAATTCATCTATTATTCACACTAACAATGAATATCTATTCTTAAAATTATATTTGTCATCTATTTTTTAGAAACAAATGTGATTCAAACCTATAGTTGCCCATATCTAATTATCTTACTTTTTTGCATATATTATACTCATTGAGTCTTAAAAAATGAACAATTCGAATCACTGAAATCAGTTTTCAAATGCGCCTACTAAGTTCAAACACTCTCTCAAGTTAAGAGGACAACTTGAGAGAAGCCAAATCCTTTTACTATACTTCTCACAGTGTTGAGATATGTTAAACAATATTTTGTTATTTATTTATATTATGTTTAAATATTAAAAATTTAATTATTTTAAGTCTGTTTGGTAATGTTTACGTTTTCAGTTTATATTTACAAAATTTTATAAACTGATTTTTGTTTATTTTTAGAAAAACATAAACTACAAACACGTTTTATAATTGACAAAATGTTTAAAAAATTTAAAAAATATAAAAAAGTGTGAGAAATGGCAAGTGGCGGCGGAAGACGGTGGTGGAAAATGGTGACGGTGGGTGGTGGGTAGCGGGTGGTGGTGGGTGGTACCGGGTGGGTGGTGGTGGTGGTGGTGGTGGTGGTGGTGGTGGTGGTGGTGGGTGGGTGGGTAACGGTGGCGGGTGGTGGGTGGTAGCGAGTAGGTGGTGGTGGTAGTGGTGGCGAGTGGTGGGTGGTGATGGCAGGTGGGTGGCGGATGACGGGTAGTAGTAAGTGGTAGCGGGTGGTGGTGGTGGGTGGGTAGGTGACGGGTGACGGTGACGGGTGATGGGTGGTGGTGGCAGGTAGGTGGCGGATAGCGGGTGGGTGGTAGTGGCGGGTGGGTGACGGGTGGTGATGGTGGGTGGGTGGGTGACAGTGGCAGGTGGTGGGTGGTAGCGCGTGGGTAGTGGCGGTGGCGAGTGGTAGTGGCAGATGGTTGGCGGGTGGTGGTGGTGGGTGGGTGGGTGACGGCGACGGGTGGTGGGTGGTAGTAGTGATGGTGGTGGCAGGTGGGTGGTGGGTGGTAGTGGCAAGTGGGTGGCAGGTGGGTAGTGGTGATGGTGATGGTGGTGGTGGGTGGTGGTGGCGGGTGGGTGGGTGGTGGTGGCGGGTGGTGGATAGTAGTGACAGGTGGGTGGTGAGTGGTGGTGGCGGGTAGGTGGCGGGCGGTGGATGGTGGTGGCGGGTGGTGGGTGGTGGTGGTGGTGGTAGCGAGGGGTGGGTGGTTGGTAGGGGGTTGTGGGTGGTGGTGGCAGGTGAGTGGTGGTGGCAGGTAGTGGTGGCGGAAGATGGTAGCGGAAAATGGGTGGCAAGTGGTGGCTAGTGTTGGGTGGTAAAAAAAAAAAAAACTCAAAACTCAAAACGGAAACACATTTTTTAAGTTTACATTTTTTAGCCAAATTTATAAACTAAGACCACTAATTTATAAATCAAAAATATACCAAACAAGTTTTTATTTGAGTTTTTAAAATTTTTGTAAATATAAACAGAAAACTGAAAACGTAAGTGTTACCAAACGACACTTATCATTGATTGATTTACTTTATTTTTTGTGTAGTAGAACCGTGGTTTCAACTCGAACCAACCCAAACTACATTGGGTTGAGTTGATTTTAGTTAGTCTAAAAATTTAGAACCGATCATGATTGGATTAACTCCAAATCTAATGTCAAATCAAACCAAACCGATCCATAAACACCTCTAATATATAATATCCTGTGCAACTCGGGTGGATTCAACCAAAGTAATCCAAATGTGTGGGCTTTATTAAACCTTGGATTAGGCTTTAAAGTCTTTATTCATCTTTGGTTTTATTCAAATTCATCATATTTGCTTTTAGAAATAAAGGATATGATTGAATTAGTAATAAAGTGGAGTTCGTAAAAATCATGTTTGTTCTAAAAAGGGGATTAGCAATGGGGGAGGTGGTATTAAAATTTAATCCGATGGAATTTGATGTAGAAAAACCATTTTGCCTCTCACTTATAAAAATAACCAAGTCATATTTTATGTAACGAGGGCTTTTACGTAATTTCATAAATTTAATCCCAATCAACTAATAAAGGGTTGCAATTAGCACCTACCTTAATTTTTTGAACCCCCACCCTAAACCCTAAATTTCAATAAGATTTCTTTTAGCACTCCACTTGATACCAAATTTATCAATATTCATAATATCATCACACCTAAGTGCACACCCATCTAATTTTGCACACCCACTCCATACAGTTGAAGACAATCCCTCTCTTTCTTTCTCTTGTTAAAAAACGATGACGATGATCCCTCTCCTGTTGAAGAACAACAATGACAACCGTCATTCTCTTTGTTTTATTCGAAATTAGTGAACGACGATGTCCATTTTATCAAAACAATTGCATCATTACATCATTGTTGTAAAATTGAACCAAAATCACACCACTGGTTAACCACCTAATCATCCGACCGGTCAACCGCCCAAGGGTTGGTTTAGCGTTGTGTTGCCGAACATAAATAATTTTGTCAACACTGTGTTGCCAAACAGAAATTATTTGTTCAACATTGTGTTGCCGAACATAAACAATTTTTTCAGTACTATGTTACCGAACAACATTTGCTCAGCACTGTATAACTTACCCTCAAGGTTTGGGATTGTGATGAAAATGAATATGTTTAGAGTTTAGGATGGTGATGAAGAGGAATACATTGGGTTTAAGATAATGATGAAGAGGAACGTTGGGTTTAAGGATGGTGATGAAGAGGAACTGTCACGACCCGCTCCTCGTACCCAAGGGTTAAGCATCATGATGGTCGGTAACTGAAGTTACCTCCAGCCAATTCTTGAACAAATAAATAAACGCGAGTGGAAATAATATTTAAGTGAGGTACCAAAATAATCATTGGAGCTTCTATTTAATTAAATTGTCAAAGCTGAACTATATCTACAAAGTGCTTCGTGCCTACCCCACGCGCTGGCCCTAACATGTCACTTGAAAGTGGTAAACAACTATAAGCACATGACAGAGTGAGAAATATTATACTAAAAGCATAAGGGCATAAAATTCACCATGGATAATTATAGGACTAAACAGAGCTTGATATTAAAATACATAATATATAATACGGAAACCATTTGACATATAATACAGAAATCATATAAACGGAATAATGATAATCACGTTACGGAATAGAACAAATGTATGGACTCAAGAAATGACTTATACAAACTCTAGAGGTGACTCCCACAATAGTGTAACACTTAGCTCCATACAACACTTTACTCTACACAAGAATAGGATTCAAGAGGTGGCTCGTACGAACTCTAGAGGTGGCTCCCACAATAGTGTAGTACTTAGCTTTGTACAACACTTTGCTCCACACCAGAAATCAGAGTGTCAGTGGATCCATGATAGACAGAGAGTCACAAAGTGACTAATCAGAGGGCCAATGGTTATTTAAGTCCCCCAAGGCATGGGACATCCGAGGTGGTACTTACAGGAAATAATTGCTTATGAAATCACTGTCAAATAGATAATAAAATTTAAACAAATATATCTATGGGTTTCAATTTAAACAAATAGAGTTCAGAAAATAATCAACATAACTGAAATATTAATCTAATTTATAAAACACAAATTGCATAAAATAATTTATGATAACTCAAAATATACATAAATATATGATGGTGACTCAAGGTATAATATAACTCACCTAAATATTAATCCTTTACTGAAACATCCTCATTTACTGACTAACTACTCTTTCCTTGCTCCTCTTCCTTACCTGAGGCACCCTTTTATAGGTGCTTCCGAGCCCTTTCGATTCAATTCACTTGTTGCCCAAGTAACCATGTGGCCCTCCACTTAATTCACTCAATTACATGCTTATCCATACGACTCCCTTATCTATTGATCTCTTTTTTTTTCTTTTTTCTTTTCTTTTGAGCTTATTCAAGCTTTATCTACAACAACTATCAGCTTAATTCTACATTGACCCTAGTTAATAGAATAATTGCACAATAACTCTTACTGTGAGTTAAATTACACTTTATTGCATACCATCATAAAATTAATTATTTTATTTTACTATTACTACCATTATTATTATTATTGTTATTATTATCATGATTGATTGTGGTACTAATTAAAATTTAGGGTTTATCTCATTTATAATTAAATAATACTAATATAAAATTTAAAGGACAACTTAAATTTTCGGGTTGTTACAGGAACATTGATGAAGAGAAATATATTGGGTTTAGGTGGGTG